>NC_045630.1:23414106-23714250 GCF_009829155.1 Mustela erminea
CGCTTGTGGATTATTAACATTTTTCCAAAGGATTCTCTTAAACAGAGATGGATCAAAGAAGTCCATGTTAAATCACTTCACAGAAGTAAAAACAGAAAATTGGTTTCTATACAACAGCTACTAGGAGATGATTAAAAGTGTCTTTTCTGAGCTAGGAGTTGAGCTGGAACCTCAAAAACATTGAAGAATTAAGATTTAAGTGAAAAGGGGTACGAAGAGACAATGGAAACACTGTCCCACGTAGAAGGGAAATGTTAGTTCTGGGCACTGCTGTTCCAGGCACTAGAGATACAACAATGAACAAAACCAAGTCCCCACCTCCATGAAACTTAAATTTCCAATGAGGGTAGACAGGACACAGAGAATGCCAGATGGTGGTACAGAAAAAAATAATGCAGAGGTATGAGGGGTCAGCGGACGTGTTTTTCACAGAGGCCAAAGGAAAGCCTCAAACACAGCATAACATTGGAGATTTGAAGGTAAGAGGGCAAGTTAGTGGGTACCTGTGGGAAAAGTAGCAGGAAGAAAAAAAGCACTAGCATAGAAAGTCCTAAAGCAGGGAACCTGGACGGGTTTGAGAAGCAGCAAGGAAGGAGGATGTCAAAGCTTAAGAGGAGTGTAAGACCTGAGATTAGAAGAGAAGGCAGGGGTAGGGTACGTGCCTGACTGGTTCAGTTGGTAGGTAGAACAAGTGACTTTTTATCTTGGGGTCCTGCGTTCAAGCCCCACACTGGAAGAACCTACTCTAAAAAAAAAAATTAGGGGCGCCTGGGTGGCTCAATGGGTTAAGCCACTGCCTTCGGCTCAGGTCATGATCTCAGGGTCCTGGGATCGAGCCCTGCATTGGGCTCTCTGCTCAGCGGGGAGCCTGCTCCCCCACCACCACCACCTGCCTCTGCCTACTTGTGACCTCTCTGTCAAATAAATAAATAAAATCTTTAAAAAATAAAATAAAATTTAAAAATAATAAAAATAAATGAAGAAATGGGGGGCGGCTAAACCATGTAAGGTTTTAAAACTTTGCTCCCTACTCCCATCAGTCCTCTGAAATTTTACTCGACTTTGAGAAAGAGGCCTGGAATTTTTAGCTGTGGCTAAGGATGTCAAGCCATTTCTTTTAACAAGGATTCCTCCTACTCTGCAACCAGTCTCCTTCCCAGTTAAGTACTGGATTAAGCAGACCAGAAATATGAAAAAAAAAATCATTAATACATGTTACACAAATGCCAGTAAAAGCTATTAAATATCAGGTCCTAATCCACCCAACTCAAAGTGAAGAGCACACAGCCAACGTCTTCCAGCCCAAGTCTTGGCTTGGCCTTCCACAAAACCCACCTGCACGCTCCTTTGCCTTACACGACAGAACTTGCAGCTTCCGGTCCTATAGTGAGAACACCTACAACCCCCCACCCACCCTCTTTGTCAACTGTACCCTTTTCTTTTCCCCCTTCCTTCTATTTCCTTCCTTCTGCTCCATATTCCAAAAACTCCTATCTTTTAATCTTTTCCCGTCACTCCACCAATAAGAGTACCCCTTGTTATCCTAACCCAGTATCCAACCCCAAAAAACCCCACTATCCAACCCAAGGAACCAAACAGATCTGTACGACTAGGGATATTTTTATTCAGCACCAAAGGTGCTGAGCAAGATACACACAGCCCTGGTCTCACTGAGCTCACCATACATCAATGAAGACAGACGTAATTTATTCACAGTGTAGCGAATGTCACAAAGGGACATTCCGACTAATAGAACAGGGGAAAGAGAAGAAAAAGAGTAAAAGAAGAATCACAGGCATCTCAACAGCGTGAGAGCCAGCATAAGGTGTACAGATGTCAAGTCTCCTTTTAACTTCCTTTCACAACAGCCTCGCCCCGACATCCCGTCTACAACCCCAACCCCTCACACCAAAGACAGGACAGAACACATCTCAGGAATGGTGAACTAAAAAGAGCTCTATTTCATTTTTTTTTTTTTTTAAAGATTTTATTTATTTGACAGATACAAGTAGGCAGAGAGGCAGGCAGAGGGCGGGGGGGAAGCAGGCCCCGGCTAAGGAGAAAACCCGATGCAGGGCTCGTTCCCAAGACCCTAAGATCATGACCTGAGCCAAGGCGAAGGCTTAACCTACTGAGCCACCCAGGCAGCCCCAAAAGTTCCATTTTAATATGATTAATTTGTGTCTCCTTTCCCTGCAGTAAAATTTATATGCAGGAAGGAAAAAGAGGTCTTTAGTGCTGAGTAGTGAAGTAGTAAAGAGACAGAAGCTTTCTGCCAGGCAGACCTGGGTTCAAATACTACCTCCACCACCGAGTATGGTGGCCTCAGGCAAGCTCTTTCACTTTTACGAGCAGTTACTCAAGTGCAAAGTTGAGATGAATAAAAGCATCTAACTTACTAAACTAGTGTGAATTTTTTTAAAAGCCCCAAAACAAATCCCCTGTAAAAAATGCCCAGCACAGTACCTGACACAGTCATCACCTTACAGCTGTCTGCTGCTCTACCCAGTCAGAACCAACCAATGAAGAGGGGAAAAAAAAAAATGCACAATAAAAATCATCCTATTAAAAAAAAAAAAAAATCATCCTATAACTATTTTTTATGTGTATTTTTATTTAAATTCCAGTTAGTGGGGGCACCTGAGTGTCTCATCTGGTTAAGTATCTGCCTTCAGCTCAGGTCATAAAATTCCAGGGTACTGGGGTCCCCATCAGGCTCCCCGCTCAGTGGCGAGCCTGCTTCTCCCTATCCTTCCGCCTCCCCCTGCTTGTGCTCTGTCAAATAAATTAAATCTTTAAAAATAAGTAAGTAGGGGTGCCTGGGTGGCTCAGTGGGTTAAGCCACTGCCTTCAGCTCAGGTCATGATCTCAGGGTCCTGAAATCAAGCCCCGCATCAGGCTCTCTGCTCAGCGGGGAGCCTGCTTCCCCCTCTTTCTCTGTCTCTCTGCCTACTTGTGATCTCTCTCTCTGCCAAATAAATAAATAAAATCTAAAAAAAAAAAAAAAAAAAGACGACGACGACTTGACTTACTCATTTGAGAGACAGAGAGAGAGACAGAAAGACAGAGAACGAGCATGCATACACTGGAAGCCCGTATCTCCCTTTCCCCTTCACCCATTCTGCCCATCCCCTTACCCTCTCTCCTCTGAAAGAAATCCCATTTTTAAAATAAGCAGCTGAGGGGCGCCTGGGTGGCTCAGAGGGTTGAGCCTCTGCCTTCGGCTCAGGTCATGGTCCCAGGGTCCTGGGATCCAGCCCCGCATCGGGCTCTCTGCTCAGTAAGGAGCCTGCTTCTCCTTCTCTCAATAGTGTATAGGTAGCCTGAAAATGGTAGGTAACCTAATAAATCAGTCCTATGACAAACATTTCATTTGAATGCACCAATGTAAAAGAGGTTTAAAGTCATTAACACTTTGCTGTAATAAAAATCCTCCTCCAGGGGCGCCTGGGTGGCTCAGTGGGTTAAGCCGCTGCCTTCGGCTCAGGTCATGATCTCAGGGTCCTGGGATCGAGTCCCGCATCAGGCTCTCTGCTCAGCAGGGAGCCTGCTTCCTCCTCTCTCTCTCTCTCTCTGTCTGCCTCTCTGCCTACTTGTGATCTCTCTGTGTCAAATAAATAAATAAAATCTTAAAAAAAAAAAAAATCCTCCTCCATATTAAACACACACACACACACACACACACTTGTTTGGAAGTCAAGTCTTGAGCATTAACTACTGCATAATCCTTAATACCAGAAGCCAAAGGTTCAAGATACCCAACTAATGAAATTAGAGCTCTAAACTATAATCCCTTTTTATTTAAAATAAAATACATCCAGAGCAGTCTCCCAGCTTAAGTCAGACTGCGATATTCCTGGTATCACGTTATTATCAATACAAACTAAGCTGAAACACATTTATTTTCATCTATTCAGGGAGCTCCCCCATCTTACCCGATTCATATATTCTGCCATTTCTCATCATCTTTACCAACCTCCTTCAGCCATTGTTAAATGTTAGAAAACCAGAGAGAAGTAAAAATACATTCCTAGTAATTAATGATACATTCATACAAATGATTGTGAAATCATTTTATATCACATTTTCAAAAACTATTTTAACACAAAAAATCCCACAAAATAATGCTAAAAATATGTAACTGAACATATGATGTTATTTTTGCCGTTAAGACTTACGCAGTATAAGCCCAGAAGTGTCTACACTGTCCACATGAATCTGTGTATACAATGAAGAAGGAAAACAAAATATTGGGAGTGGGGCAGAACCAAAATGTCCCTCAATCAGCGAAATACATAGTATCACCATCTGACTAGTTTTGATATTTTGCATTCTTGTTAATGTAAAATAGAGAGTAACTACCACATGTAAGGACCTCAATAAAGCTCTAAAATAATGTAATTTCTTATCACAAAAACCAACCTACACTGACATCACTTCTCAGCTTTCAAAGAACATTTCTGAAGTATCTAATTCAGTTGCTGTTCCTCTTTTTATCCATTTTATACATGATGTTTTCAGCTAACATGAGGACAGGAACTGTGACTTCTTTGGAATCCCAGCACCTAACACAGTGCCTGAGAAAGGAACCAAGTAGGTTATTCATGGAGCTGGATTACTGAACATTCCTGAGAGGGCACCATGACAGGCACCTTCCTGCATTTTAAGTGCTGAAATAATAAATAATAATAAACTGATTTTCCCAAGGTTCATCAAAGGAAAGTAGAGAATGATACAGCTACATATTTAAGCAAAATGGAAAAAGCCAGAAAGGGAGGGATGAGAATGATACAATCACGTGGACACAGCCAAAAGACGACATGACCAGAAGGATCAAGGGCAGGGAAGGAGAATGAACAAGTTGTAGTAGAGGCTGTTAGTTATCAACCCTCTCTTGTTTTCCTAACTCAGTCCTACTCCCTGGAACTCAGATGAAGTGGCTGGACAATGAATAGGAAGGTCACAGACTACAAAATCCAAAACACAGAGGTAGAAGGGACCAGGGTCCTGGGAGGACCACTGAGTCACCCCGTAACCATTCTAGATGGTTCTAGATCATTTACATGGAAGGGCAATACACAAAGCCACAATTATTTGTGTTCATCTTATGTTAGTCTCCTATAGCACAACCTAACCTCAACGTACATAATAACCGAACAATTTCTGGGCAGGAAAAATAGATTGGCCCTATCTAACCACTCACTGTTTTAGAAGAGGTTACTTGGATGAGCAATAAGCCATATAGAGAAGTCCTCATTTGCAGATATGCCATCTGAGCCTTACTCATTACAGTTTGCTCATTTAATAGTTACGCAACAGTTTAAGGTACTGATGTGTCAAATAGGATCTCTTAAATGCCACACCAGAAGGAAATATGAAATATGTTGCAATAAATATGTGTTTTTAAGAAATAGAAATAAGGGGGCGCCTGGGTGGCCCAGAGGGTTAAGCCTCTGCCTTCCGCTCAGGTCATGGTCTCAGGGTCCTGGGATCGAGCCCCGCCATCGGGCTCTCTGCTTGGTAGGGAACCTGCTTCCCCCTCTCTCTCTGTCTGCCTCTCTGCCTACTTGTGATCTCTCTCTCTCTGTGTCAAATAAATAAATAAAATCTTAAAAAAAAAAAAAAAAAGAAATAGAAATAGGAAGTAATTTTTCATCCCCTCACGTTAGATCCAGGATTCCCTCTATAAAGTTGTATGAATTAATGAAAGTTCTACAGATATTCCTAAGTATCAAGGCACTCCTTTTTAACTCTTCTCATACTCACTATTCTCAGAAACTGTCTTCAGTGGTTAGACCAGGGTGATACTATATGGCCCTGCCCTTCTGGCCAAAACCCAATTCTCTCTCTCTCATAAATCTGAAACTCTGAGAGGAGACTGAAAATCTGATTAACTGAAAAATTCAGAAATACATGATCTCTTACTATTAAACCCTTTCCATTTCCAAAACTTAAGTGTTTAACTTCTGGGGTTCTATGAGATATATTAGTATCTTTCAAATGTTTCCTTTTATACTTAAGCCAGAAGTAGGTTTCTTTTATTTACAACCAAAGAAACTGTTTCAAATAGTTTCATTAACACAATGTTAAAACAAAGTTAATTTATCTATTAACAGTAAATTGGTTGGGATTTAATCACTTGAATCTCCCTTGGACATTGGAGCTTTTAAGTCTTATTATAACACAATTCTAAGGACCTCAAAAGGTCATGATTAAGAATTACATGGGAGCACCTGGGTGGCTCAGTGGGTTTAAAGCCTCTGCCTTCAGCTCAGGTCATGATCTCAGGGTCCTGGGATTGAGCCCCGAATGGGGGGGGGGTGGTCTCTGCTCAGCAGGGAGCCTGCTTCCTCCTCTCTCTCTGCCTGCCTCTCTGCCTACTTGTGATCTCTGTCAAATAAATAAATAAAATCCTTAAAAATAGTAATTATTATAATAATAAACACATAATGTTGTATAATACCACTAGCACTGGATTTTTTAAATTCAATACTTAAAACTTTTTTAATGACAGACAGCATTTGTACCTAGCCATGACCTTAACAGATTCAATCAGTTCAACGCACTAATTTCATCATCCTCTCTGTCATTTGTCTTCCCTTCAGTCTAGAGTTTCAATACCTGACAACCTTTCCACACCTTTCTTTAATACGAGCTCTTCTATCTGTGTAGCTCAACTTTCAGAAAGTCCTTTGTTGGTTGCCAGATTTTGCAAATAAGCATATAGGACACTTCAGTTAAATGTGAATTTGATAAACAAATAACTTTTTTAAAATCTTTTTTTTTTAAAGATTTTATTTATTTATTTGACAGACAGAGATCACAAGCAGGGAGAGACGCAGGCAGAGAGAGAGAGGAGGAAGCAGGCTCCCTGATGAGCAGAGAGCCCGATGCGGGGCTCGATCCCAGGACCCTGGGACCAGGACCTGAGCTGAAGGCAGAGGCTTTAACCCACTGAGCCACCCAGGCGCCCCAACAAATAACTTTTTTAATATAATTGTATCTCAAATGTTGCATGATGACTAAAAAATTATTTATCTGAAATTCAAATTTTACTAAGTATACTATATTTTATCTGACAATTCCAGTTCTGTGGAGCTGAAAGAGTTGCCCAGTAAAATCTACAGATTATCCATTTCTTTCACACCAGGAAACAGCGAATTAGGAGCAAAAGTTTAGATTAGTTATGCAATGACACAGACTACTGGAGCTGAACAGAACCCTGGAGATGGTTAGAGCCATGTTTTCACCTTAAAAGATTAGGGGAAGATGGTCCAACCTAGTTGAGAACTGGGTCAGAGCATGACTCCAAACTACAAATGACTAAAAAGATTTTTCATTTTCATTTGTTTTAAAAATTATTTCTAGGGGCAGCTGGGTGGCTCAGTTGGTTAAGCAACCAACTCTTGATCTCAGCTCAAGTCACACTCTTAGGGTATTAAGATCAAACCCCGCCTTGGCGTCTTCAACACAGAGCCTGCTTAAGATTCTCTTTCTCTCTCCTTTTCCCTCTGATCCTCCCTGACCCTCTTCCTCTCTA
Organism: Mustela erminea; assembly: GCF_009829155.1. NCBI lineage: Eukaryota > Metazoa > Chordata > Mammalia > Carnivora > Mustelidae > Mustela > Mustela erminea. Next base: position 23,421,647 of record NC_045630.1, read on the forward strand.
AAAAAAGAAACAATTATTTCTAAAAGCCCACAAAAGAGAAGAACAAGTACATTTCATGGCCTCCAAATAATATTCACATACCTGTCAACCTCAATGGTCCTTTCACATTAGTAAGTATCAACCCATAAAAAAACACATGTAACCATTTAGAGATCAACTTTGTAAATCAGATAATTTAATAAAATTAAGTATGTAAACCACCTAGTACACGGCCTAGCCCATAAGGGACTAGGACTGCTAAATGGAGTTCCCCTCTCCTCCCTGCCCATTTACCCTATAGAATACTAGAATATTACAATAGCTTCCTATCTTGTCTCATCTCCAAAGTCCATACATTATCTTCAACTTTGCTATCAAAATAGCATTCCTAGTATATCTCCCTCAAAAACATTCCAATTAATAAACAATGGTAAGATGTTCAATCTCTTTAGATATCACATTACCAATTAAAACATCCCTAAGTCTATAAGCTCACCAAAAAAATTTTGGTGATTAGAAGTAAAAAGGAGGAAGGAAGGACACCATTTCAAGCTGGTACTTAGCAAACTACAGAAGCAGCAGCATTTGAGCTAGAATTTGATGGATATGCAGTATTCTGACTAGTGAAACAGAAGTTACAAGTTTCAAGAAGAAAGAGCTTTATGAAGAGGGCATGAAGATAGCGGGGGGAAAATGCTTAACAATCTAGTTCCAGTTGTCCAACTGTATTTTTCTTTCTGTCATGCTCTAACAGGAGCACAGATGTCCATCAACTGAAGTGCCATTTCCAAGAGATAGTCTAAGCTTCCTACCTCCACACTTCTGCTCAAGCCATACCCTCCCTAACAACAGGAATCCACTTTTAGATTTACTGCTGAGCCTATTCACTACAAACCATGACAGGTGGTAACAGAACCTTTCATATAGCACTTATAAAGACATTCAACTATATCACGGTTCACTAAAATCAAGTTCTGCTGGTAAAAGCCAGAAAATGAGGGACACCTGGGTGGCTCAGTCAGTCAAGCGCCTTCCACGGGGGTCATGATCCTGAGGTCCTGGGATCTGCCCTACATCAGGATCCCTGCTCAGCCAGGAGTCTGCTTATCCCTCTCCATCTGCCTTACCCCCGCTCATGTTCTCTCTCACTCTCTTTCGCTCTCAAAGCAGCAGCTAAAAATCTTTAAAAAAATAAATAAATAAAATAAAATAAAATAAATAAAATAAATAAAAGCCAGAAAATTGAGGGGGGGGCAGGATGGGGAGAAAAAAGCAATCAGGTTCTTACGTGTAGGACGACAGAAGTGGCAGGAGAGTGTCAACTGAGAAGGAAGGTAAATTATTCTTTTTTTTTTCCCCCAAAGATTTTATTGTTTATTTGACAGAGAGAGAGATCACAAGCAGGCAGGGAGGCAGGCAGAGAGAGGAAGAAGCTTCCCCCCCTCAAAGATTTTATTGTTTATTTGACAGAGAGAGAGATCACAAGCAGAGAGAGGAGGAAGCAGGCTCTCCAAAGAGCAGAGAGCCCGATGCAGGGCTCGATCCCAGGACCCTGAGATCATGACCTGAGCCAAAGGCAGAGGCTTTAACCCACTGAGCCACCCAGGCGCCCTGGTTAATTATTCTTTAAGCAACAGAGCATCAAACACTAAACAAAATCCCTTACCCTAACTCTACATTCTTATTTCAGAACAGGAAGCTACTACTTACCTCTGCCTCTGCTGTCAACTGTATCTTCTTTGCCATCAACTGCTTTAAGTTAATCCTACCTAAAGAAAGAAAACAAGGCAACTCTTAAGTTGATGGATATAGCTATTAACCAGCATTATTTAAATCATGAAGTTGAAAAACAAGCAGAAGGATGACTATGTAAATTATAATAAAACCACAAAACATGATATAGCTCTTAAAAAATGCAGCATGGGCAAAATCAATAGAAGGAAATTTACACATAAAAATGTTAAGGACACCTGGATGGCTCAGTTGGTTAAGTGTCTGCCTTCCGCTCGGGTCGTAATCCCAGGTTCTGGGATTGAGTCCTGCATCAGGCTCCCTGCTCAGCAGGGAGAGCCTGCTTCTGCCTCTGCCTGCCACCTCCCCTGCTTGTGCTCTCTCTCTCCAACAAATAAATAAAATCTTACCCCAAAAAATGTTAAGAAGAAAAAACAAAACTAGGTACACAGAATAATCAGAACTGTATTAATCATATGATGCTTTCAGATCCAATTTTGACCATGAGAAATTAGACTCTGAACAGATCTGCAACTGTGACTACAAAAAATTCACAAGCAACAGTAGAAAACTTGGATACAATGGACTTCATCAAAATTTATTCCTGCAAAGGACAACATGAGGAAAGTAAAAAGACAACCCACAGAACAAGAAAAAATTTTTTTGCAAATGTAATCAGGAACTTTATACACACACACACACACACACACACACACACACACACACAGAATTCTTACAACTCAGTAATACAAAGACAAGTAATCCAGTTTAAACACAGGCTAAGTATCTGAACAGACACTGCTCCCCAAAATATATCCAAATAGCCAATACTAAGATACTCCATATCACTGGCCACCAGTAAAACACAAATCACAACCAAGACAAAACAGCACTTCATGCCCACCCACGGTATGACTACAATCAAAAATAACAAGTGCTGGCCACTGTACACCATAAACTTATACAATGTTAATGTGTCAATTTGATCTCAATAAAACTGGGGAGAGGAAAAAAGTTGTTTGAGAAGAGTGTTATTTCAGGGACTGGATGTGACAGTTCTTTTGTGATACAATTAGATAGTATTTATAAACACCTGTAACAAGAAAATCTACAAGAATGGTATCCACTTCGTAAGAATAAACAGAGGTTTTGTTTGTTTTTTGTTTGGGGGCACACGGAGTAAAAAAAGGTGTTGGCCAGAACATGAAGAAATTAAAACCCTCCTCCACTGCTAGTGGGAATGTAAAATGATGCTCTAAAAACCAGTCTGAAAAGTTCTTCCAAAGGGTTGACAGAGCTACCACCCGACCAAATCCCAGTCCTAAGTATACACACAAGGGAAATGAAACGTGTCCAGCCAAAAGCCTGAATATGAATGTTTACAGGTGCGGTATCCATAACGAACTGAAAACAACTCCAATATCCATTAACTCGATACATTAACAGAATGTTTTTGATCCATATAATGAAGTATTACCCAGCAGACAGGAGAGAAACATGAGACACACTTTAATATGTATGAAACCTGAAAATAGCTAAACCAAAGTCACCAAAAAAACAACATATTGTAAGATTCCATTTACATGAAATGCAGAAGAGATGATTCTACAGAGACAGACAGAAGGCTGGTTGTTGCCCAGGGACCAAGGGTAGAAGTGTGAGGAATGGGGAATGACTGCTAATGGGTACAGACTTGTTTTTCACTTGTTCTTGCAGAGGGCAAGAAAATTCATTTCGTTCTGAGATGACTAGGTGATTCAGTTCATTAAGCATCTGCCTTCAGCTTAGGCATGATCCCTAGGATAGAGTCCCACATCAGGACCCCTGCTCAGTGGGAAGTCTACTATTCACCCTTACTTTTGCTCTGATAAATGAAGTATTTAAAAATAAATAAAATTCATTTTGTACTCATTTCCTTATTCTGAAAGATTCCTTTCTGTATACTAAGTAACATTAACATAGCTTCCTAATGTTTAACTGATGTTTACAGTCAATTTTTTTTTTTTTTAAGATTTTTATTTATTTATTTGACAGAGATCACAAGTAGGCAGAGAGAGAGGAAGGGAAGCAGGCTCCCTGCCAAGCAGAGAGGCCAATGTGGGACTCGATCCCAAGACCCTGAGATCATGACCTGAGCCGAAGGCAGGGTAACCCACTGAACCACCCAGGTGCCCCTAGAGTCAATTATTTTTTTAATTTATCTATTTGACAGAGATCACAAGTAAGCAGAGAGGAAGGTGGGGGGCGGGAACAGGCTCCCCACTGAGAAGGGAGCCGGATATGGGGCTCAATCCCAGGACCCTGAGATCTTGACATGAACCGAAGGCAGAGGCTTTAACCCACTGAGCCGCCCAGACATCCCTAGAATCAATTATTAACTAACATGAGCATCTTTTTCGTATTTTAAAGAGAAACTATTTTCAATGTACTAAAATATTTCTAATTAGAATTTGTTGCTCTGTAGGACTCCCATATACATTGTATATTTTGATTTATTACTGTCACAGATTTGCAGACAGTTCCTAATTTTCATACAGAATCACAGTACTATTATAATTGAAGCAGCAGCAGACTGACTGCCCTTTCAATGTGGGAGAGATTTGCCTTCATTCATCAGTTTGTCTTCACACACAATATCTTGCATAATTCATCCCTAAAAAATTTTTACGATACCTGGGTGGCTCAGTTGGTTAAGGGTCTGTCTACCTTTGGCTCAGGTCATGATCCTGGGGTCCTTAGGATAGAGCCCCGCATCAGGCTCCTTGCTCAACAAGGAGCCCGTTTCTCCCTCTGCTTGTGATGGCACTCTAATCTTCAAAAAAAAATGTGGTTTTAAGGTTTTTTTGAAAAATATCTAACTTGTATCCTTCCTACCTAGAGAAAGAAAAACAAACTGTTTTAAAAAAAAAACAGCTGGGAGCACCTTTGCCTTTGGCAAAACATTCACTGCATAATGCAACACTATTAAGGTAACTGAACAATTAAATAGTAATGCAAAAGTTAATGTTCATTCTATTAAACCTGGTGCCCATTAACAGTCACATACACTGCTCACTCTTCTTACTGTAATAATCTCTTACTGGAAATATTTGTTATGCTTAGATTTTTCTGAGTTACAGTTTTACTGGAATCCATTTAAGTTTGACATACACTTATCTTGAAATGGTATATTTCATATTTTTTCAAAGCATATTTTCAAACATTATAGGATCTTTCTTTTTTTATTTTTTTTTTTATTTTTTTTTTAAAGATTTTATTTATTTATTTGACAGAGAGAAATCACAAGTAGATGGAGAGGCAGACAGAGAGAGAGAGAGGGAAGCAGGCTCTCTGCTGAGCAGGGAGCCCGATGTGGGACTCGATCCCAGGACTCTGAGATCATGACCTGAGCCGAAGGCAGCGGCTTAACCCACTGAGCCACCCAGGCGCCCACATTATAGGATCTTTCATTTTATCTTTTTTTCAAAGCTTATTTTCAAATATTAATAGTACCTTCTTCCAGAAAAGGAATTTCATAATCTGATAGCAAATGTTACTTTATCATTTTAAGTGAAATGTAAAGTTACCTGTTGTACTATGGGAACCAAGGCTATCAGCCACCATCATGTGTAGAGACCTTCCACACAAATGAATAAAACAGAACAGACTGAGAGCTGAAACACGTGAAGTAGAAAACTAAAACTTCTAGCTCCCGAAGTCTTTGAAAAAACTGTAAGGTAACTTCTTGTCATTTTAGTAATAATTTTTAAATGAGAATTTCTATTTTCTCATCTATTCTCCTTGGCAAAATCTACTTGAGTATTTTTGTTTGTGTCAACAATTGCGACTGCGTATTATACTTACAGGAAGAGTGAAGGGCACTCAAAGTTTTAAGTAATTTTCCAGAAATATTTACTTTGTCAGTGCTAAAATGAAAACCACAGGCCCAAAATGGAGTTGCATATGGTAGGACAAGTCACCAAAACTAGGAACCTAACCTACTTAAATTTGCAACCACTTCCAGAAATGCAGTTTTAACCAATCAGGAATTTTCTGGTCAGCATCAATGAGGTAACAGCCTGTCACATGGCCCTCTCCTCTCAACTCCCCTCTACTTGGCAGAAGAGTGATGTCCAATTCATGAATGAATCAATAAAGCCAATTAGATTTCAACTTCTCCCAGTCGATTTTTTTTTTTTTAAGATTTTATTTATTTGACAGAGAGAGATTTTGACAGGGAGAATTTTTCCTCACAGTGAGACTACCCTCTGAAGGCCTCACTCAGAATGATATCAAAGCTACCTAGTGGAACGAAGCACCTGCCTGCCTAAATGGTAGAGCGTGTGACTCGACTGATCTTGGGTTTGTTGAGTTTTAGCTCCATGTTGGGTGTAGAGATAACTTTAAAAAAAAAAAAAAATATTAAAGTTTACCTGGGTGGCTCAGTTGCTTAGGCATCCAGCTCTTGGTTTTTGGCTCTGGTCATGATCTCAGGGGTTGTGGGATCGAGCCCTGCATGGAGGCTCCTCGCTCAGCATGAAGTTTGCTTCAAAGATCCTCCCCCTCTGCTCCTCTCCCCATGCACCCATACCTCTTTCTCTCTAAAGATAAATAAACCTTTAAAAAGAATTTTTTTTTTAGGGGCGCCTGGGTGGCTCAGTGGGTTAAAGCCTCTGCCTTCCACTCAGGTCATGATCCCAGGGTCCTGGGATCGAGTCCTGAGTCAGGCTCTCTGCTCAGCGGGGAGCCTGCTTCCTCTGTCTGCTTCTCTGCCTACTTGCGATCTGTCAAATAAATAAATATAATTTTTTTTTTAAGATTTTATTTACTTATTTGACAGACAAGTAGGCAGAGAGGCAGGCAGAGACAGAGAGAGGAGGAAGCAGGCTCCCCCTGAGCAGAGAGCCTGATGCAGGGCTTGATCCCAAGACCCTAGGACCACGACCTTGAACCCACTGAGCCACCCAGGCGCCCCAATAATAAAGCAGCATTACAAAGCTATATAGTAGAAAAAAATATATTAAAAAGCCAATTCTAGGGGCCTGGGTGGCTCCGTTTGTTAAGTGTCTGCCTTCAGCTCAAGTGAGGATACTAGGGTCCTGGGATCAAGCCCTGCATCGGAATCCCTGCTCAGTGGGAGCTCAGCGGGAGCCTGCTTCTTCCTCTGCCTCTGCCTCTCCCTTTGCTTCTGCTTCTGCCTCTGCCTCCTGCTCCCTCCGCTTGTGCTCCCTGTCTCTGTCAAATAAATAAATAAAATCTTTAAAGAAAAAAAAAGCCAATCCTACTTATTTTTCTTCACCTTAAAATTAATTTCATGTAATAGTCAAAACAAAGTTACTTTCTTCCTACCTCAAAATTTAAAAATCAAATGTCATAAAAGCCAAAAGAAAGCCCTAAAAGCTAACATCCAATGATTAAAGAACACACATCCAACCCCGTAAGTCAAGTCAAGGTTTTTAAGTTTCTAAAACACTGACCCTGAAATAGTGATAAGCCAGGACTGAGAGTCATACGACTTCTGAAAGATCTGCCTAGGTCTAGTAGTATCACTAACTGATAACAGATGGAGTACACCCAAGGATAAGTCCATGAAAAAACCAATTTACATTTTGTTTTCTCCTAGCCTTCTGATCTCCAACAAATCAGGCATCCAACATTTACCTTTGTGAACATTATCTAACCTTTGTAAAGTCTACAATATTTAATTGAAATACCACAAATTTATTCCCTGAAGTATCCAAAGTCTTATTTTAACAGATTTATTTATTTTAAAGAGAGAGAGTACACACACATGCACCCAAGTGAGGTGGGGGGTGGGGTCGGGGACAGAGAGAATCCCAGACTTCCCTCTGAGCATGGAGGCAGAATCAGGGCTCCATCTCACAACCCTGAGATCACGACCTGAGCTGAAATCAAGAGTCTGCCTCATTTTAGTCAGTTTTGATGAAGAGGTTTCTAAAAATTATTATATGCTATATACCACCTTAAAAAAAAAAACAGACTAGGGATGCCTGGGTGACTCAGTTAAGTGTCTGCCTTCAGCTCAGATCATGATCTCAGAGTCCTAGGATGGAGCCTGTGTGCCCCCTTCCCCCCACCCCACTTCCCCACTCAGTGGGGAATCTGCTTCGCCCCCGCCCCTGCCCCTCCTCCAGCTAAGATCCATGTGCGTGCACAGAAGATTGTATATAAAATAAAAGTTTTTTTTTTGAAGATTTTATTTATTTGACAGACATATCACAAGTAGGCAGAGGCAGGCAGAGAGAGGAGAAAGCAGGCTCCCCGCCAACCAGAGAGCCCGATGTAGGGCTCGATCCCAGGACCCTGGGATCATGACCTGAGCCAAAGGCAGAGGATTTAACCCTCTGAGCCACCCAAGCGCCCCTATAAAATAAAATCTTAAAAAAAAGATTTTTTACTTACTGCACTGTGCTATCATAGCAATACCTCCGTATTTGACTCATTAAATGAAAACCCACTGAGTACTCAAAATAGAGTAGTACACATGTACTCCAAACCCTTCCTTTAGGATCTCAGGAGAAATGTGCAAACATAGATAATTACAACACACAGAGGACTGTGCAGTGGAGGGAGCTTTTGCAGAGTAAGTAAATATTTGAGCTGAGTCCCAGGTAATAAAGAAAAATCATAGTAACAGGTGCTAGAAAGATAACAGAGGAGAGAACATGAAGACATAAAAACCTGGGTGAAATGTCTCTCTAGATGCCACGCTTGCTTGCTTTACAAACCAAGTTTAACAGGCTTTTGCCTAAGGTAAGGTTAGCTTTTATCTACCTTTTTTTTTTTTTTTTAAGATTTATTTGTTTGTCTATCAGGACAAGAGCATATATGCATGCACAAGCAGGGGGAACAGCACCCACCTGAGCTTTCGAAACCAGATGCTGGAGATGCAGGACTCGATTCCAGGACCGAGATCATGACCTGAGAGGAAGGCAGAGGCGTAACCGACAGAGCCATCCAGGTGCCCCTATCTACTCATTTTCTAAGTGACCAGTCACTTGCCAGCTCAGTGCTGTCCCAGAGAGATATAATGTGAGCCACCTATGTAATTTTAAAGATTCTAGGAGCCACATTAAGTAAAAAAGAGGGGTGCCTGGACAGCTCAATGGGTTAAGCCTCTGACTCTTGATTTCAGCAGAAATCACCATCTCAGGGTTGTGAGATCAGGCATTGCAGAGCTTCAGGCCTGCTTGATACTCTCTCTCCTTTTCCCTCTGCCCCTTCCAGCCCCCCAGCGTAGGCACACTCACTCTCTCTCAAAAGAAATAAAGGGAGGGAGGGGTCGGTAGGTAGGTACAAGTGAGTTCCTAAAATGTGGTATGTATTTTATAATTAGAGTGCTGACCTCAATGCTAACTAGCCACATTTCAAGCACTTAACTGGCTGGACCACATCGAAGTACACTACTGGCTCCCACACTGAACGGTGTAGTTCTAAAATCAGGGGTCAGTAAAAGGGCCAAACAGCAAGTATTTTAGGCTTTGCAGGCCATATGGCCCTCTCACTACAAACACAACAAATGAACATACAAGGCTATGGTTGCCAACTCCTGTTCTAGATGGCAAATTAATTGTAAATTTGCCCAACAAAGCTGACAAGGGACTTTGTACATGCTAACAGACCATGGTCAACGCTGTTGGGTGCTTCCCCAGTAAGGGCTGTGTTTCATTCCCCTTGCCAGAGACTGATTTAAGAACCGGCACAAGTGTCTCCCAGAGTGAGGGCAGCATAAAGATGACCAAGGTGAGCTAGTTTACTGAGATGAGTTTAAAGAGGGCCCTTTACATGTGTGCACATGTACATGTGTGGGCAGAATTTAAGAAAAGCAACAAAAGATGGTGTGGAATTAATTCTACAGCTAGTAAAAAGTACCAGGGAAGCTATTCCCATCCCTAGGCCTCAAAGGACAAGGAAAGGAAACAGGGAAATCCAAAGAGAACCCCTTGGAGAACTGTTGGACAGGAGTGACGGTCACCCAGCAAGGAGGAAACCAACCAAACCCACTCCCCTTACTCTCTCTGCCAGTCCCCTCCCAACCCTACCCCAGCCCACGCCCTCCACACCACCCCTTCCCCAACTACACCTTACTGGTAACAGTCCATTCCGGTCAGCCTCCTGGGGCACAAAACGAGGAGAAGAGTAGAGAGACAAAAGGAAAATAGCTGGCATAACCCATAATCCAATTATAGCCAAAGTGGGGAATGTCTAGTTAAAACTTCATTGCTCTAAAGAGAAACATAGGGAAACAGTTTCTCTTCTATCAAAACTTTTTTTGTTTTTTATTTAGACTGTTTGCCTTACCAGTTTTCTTATTCAGCCTAGAGTACTAACCTCAATCATTTTATCACCACCACCAATTTCCTGGACCCACCACACCACAGCAAAATCCCAGATACCACCCTCTATTTGCTTTCTCAGATTTCAAACTGTCACGCACTACAGAAGTAATTATTACAGAGATAATTTTTTAAATGGACCCACTCTAAACTGATGCTGTCAAGCCTTAACCAGTCCTGCAATAAAAAAATGGAATCTTCACCTTGGCCTCTTGATGAATTTAACAATCCTCACACCTGTAGCTCCATGTATTTTCCACCTTCCCCCAAGTCCAAGTAACCAAGTAACCTACCCAGCAACCTTCAGGTGATCACCTTGGATACTAACTCCTTAAATGTCTTCTTTCTTAACTTTCACTATCTCTGTTGTTCCTACCATTAGAAGGCAGAGGCCATCTCATCTTCATTACTAACTCTTCAAACTATTGCCCTGATCCTTCCACATCCTTAGAGATACTCTTCAAATTGGGGCGCCTGGGTGGCTCAGTTGGATAAACATCTGCCTTTGGCTCAGGTCATGATCCCAGGGTCCTGAGATCGAGTCCCACATCAGGCTCTGTCTTTGGGGGGGACCTGCCTCTCCCTCTGCCTGCTGCTCCCCCTGCTTGCGCTCCCTCCGACAGACAAATGGATAAAATCTTTAAAAAAGGAAACTAAGATTCAAAGAAATTAAACACCTAGCTCACAGTCATATGGCCACTGAGTAACTGAGCCTGAACTAATACCCATCTTCTAAACCCTAAGTCATGCAATAAGCAGCAGAGAAATAAACAAATTTTTTTAAAGATTTTATTTATTTATTTGAGAGAGAGGCAGTGAGAGAGAGCATGAGCGAGGAGGTGGTCAGAGGGAGAAGCAGACTCCCCATGGAGCTGGGAGCCTGATGCGGGACTCAATCCTGGGACTCTGGGATCATGACCTGAGCCGAAAGCAGTTGTCCAACCAACTGAGCCACCCAGGCGTCTGAAATAAAACAATTTTTAAAAAAAGAAAATCAAGGCCTACTTTTAGTGACTACATTCCTAAAGACAACTAAGTTCTAAGCAGTGACTAATAACCATTTTTTCAACTTTCAGTTCTTTTAACAAACATCTTCTTTGTCTCTTTGTGGCAAGTACAGAATTAGCTAATGTGTAGGCACCGGCTAGCAGATTTTTACTGCCTAGAGAAATTCAAATTCATTTTAAAATCCTGGTTATTTTGGAGGGTAAAAAAAAAAAGCTCTCATTGACTATGCCTTAGTCTCATCCCAGCTTCACTCCGCTCTCCACAGAAAAGTAATCCAAGAGAGTAAGTGAAGTAGCTTCAAGTCCACAGGATGTTATGGTTACAAGTATTCCTTAAAAAATCAATCATGTGTCAATCTTTTCTTAAAGATTTATTATTTGAGGGGCACCTGGGTGGCTCAGTGGGTTAAGCCGCTGCCTTCGGCTCAGGTCATGATCTCAGGGTCCTGGGATCGAGTCCCGCATCGGGCTCTCTGCTCAGCAGGCAGCCTGCTTCCCTCTCTCTCTCTCTGCCTGCCTCTATGTCTATCTACTGTGATCTCTCTCTGTCAAATAAATAAATAAAATCTTCAAAAAAAAAAAAGGATTATTTGAGAGAGAAAGACAGAGATTGCTTGAGAGGAAGGGGCAGAGGGAGGAGGAGAGGAATCTCAAGCAGACTCTGCACTGAGCACAGAGTCCAACAAGGGGCTCAATCCCACCACCCTGAGATAACCACCAGAGACGAAATCAAGAGTCTCAATATATAACTGACTGAGCCACCCAGGTGCCCCAATCATTAATTAACCTTAACAGGCAAAAGGGGAGATAGTATAATCCACCCACCACCTTCCACTACTCCACTGACCTCAAAAAATTTGAAATTCTCAACTAATTAATGTCTGTACTAACGGCACAGGAATAAAAACTACAAATGAGGATCAGCATACTAAGTATTCATACAGAACAGGTTTTAATAGATACTACTGAAAAACCTGCTAAGCCATTTTAGAAAACTGAAAAATTAGATCCCTAATTCATTTATTATTCAAAATAAATTTCATACAGATTAAATATTTAAGTACAAAAAGCCCCCCCCCAAAATTAAAAAATTCATGTTTTCCTTCTTCATAATCTTGGATGATTCTTAAGAATAAGAAATCTAAAAGCAATAAAAGAACATTTGGTAATATAAAAACTAAACATGGGGGGGCACCTGGGTGGCTCAGCGGATTAAAACCTCTGCCTTCAGCTCAGGTCACCATCCCAGGGTCCTAGGATCAGCCAGCATCAGGCTCCTTGCTCAGCTGGGGGAGTCTCCTTCTCCCTCAGCCCCTCCGGCCTGCTCATGCTGACTTTCTCTCTCTCAAATGAATAAATAAAATCTTTTAATAAATGAATGAATGAGTGAAAAATAGCAGCTACCAGGTAGGGAACAAAAATGTGCAGAATATGATAATTTTTAAAACAAAGTTAGTAATACCTAAATTTGTGAACTAAAAAAAACTCTTTGATCCAGAAATTTCACTATTAAGTGTCCTACAAGCACACTAGCACAAGTCAGCAATGATATTGTTTCAAGAACGCTTCCTGCAGGGTGCCTGGGAGGCTCAGTCAGTTAAACATCTGTCTTTGGTTAGGTCATGATCCTGGGGTCCTAGGATGGAGTCCTGCATCAGGCTCCTTGCTCAGTGGGGGGGCTTCTCCCTCTGCCTTTCTCTTTCTCTCATGAATAAATAAATAAAATCTTAAAAAGAAAAGGAAAAAGAAAAAAAGAAAGCTTCCTACAGGACTGTGTATGATACTGAAATTCCCATCAGTGATGGATAAGTTAAGTAAATTACCAAGTATCTGTGGAACAGAAATACCCACATACATACTTTTAAAAACTTACATTTAATGTATACTGAATAAAAAGACATCTAAGACTTACTAAGTTTAGAAATGCAAACTACAGGATGAGATTCTCCAAATAAGATTCTACAGCAGGAAAAAGATAATGACTGCTTAAAGGAAAGAGAATTATTACTTTATAATGGTCTCTAGTGTTTGAATTTTTTCATGTATCATATATTATTTTAAATTTAAAATTTTATAAGCACATTCCAGCAATCTGTCTTTTAATGAAACCAAACAATCTTGTATTTCTAATGGAGGACTAATAGCCCCAAATTAGAGGCCCCTGGGTGGCTCAGTCATTAAGTGTCTGCCTTCAGCTCAGGTCATGATCCCAGGGTCCTGGAACTGAGTCCTGAATCAGGCTTCATGCTCGGCGGGAAGCCTGCTTCTTCCTCTCCCACTCCCCTTGCTTGTGTTCCCTCTCTCGCTGTCTCTCTGTTAAGTACATTAAGTAACAGCATTAAAAAACAACAACAACAAAAAACAACAACAAATTATTTACAATGGGGACAAAAGATTGAGATTTTAAAGGTGTATTCTGGCCAATCTACAAAAGTAAATGGACATACCAATCACAATTGGTCTATAATTTTTTTAAGCTATAAACAGGCTTCTATTCTGTAACTGAATAATCTAGAAACACTACTCTCTCAACCAGACTTATTCGGTTTTTCTTTTTATCACCATACCTGTTATCAACTGTGTAGGTGGGCTGCCACATAGTGAGAGAATGAACCTGCTTATGATTCAACTTTCACAATGCCATTATCTTATTTTCAAATCAGGACATAATTTGTGATTTAAAAAAATTGCAATATTTCATGTAGATTACACTTCTCAGCTGATGTATTATATAACGAGGAATAATTACAAAGCATTCTTAGGAGCTGGGACGGCATCAATAAGAAGGTTAAGATACCTTAATGAATCTAATGCTATTTGCTCTCCTTGGTTTTGCATGAGGAAAAAGTTAAGCATTGAGAAGCAGTCTGTCAAAGACTGAATACACAGTAAGACTTAAAGCCCATTTTTTTACTTCCTCCTGCCTTTCCAATTGTCTTCACATTCATGAAAACCAAGTACAAGCCCATCTATACCACCTCCCCCCTCACCTCACCAATCCTCTAAAAGCAAACAAAACACCAATACTTAACAGTCTCTAGTCTTCAACTCCATGCGTTTGCAAACTCATTCCCTAATTTTGGCTGGAAGCCGTCTCCTGGTCTCTTCTTCAAAAACCAAATTCTACTTCTGTTGAGACACTTCCCTCCATTTTAGAGCAAGCCTCATCCCCAACCACATTAATGTTCTATACCATTCAGTCACTATTAATTTACTTAACTATTATTTATAACATGGGACTTTCTCTTTAGTATCTTATTCATCTAAACCCCCTACTAACAAACCTGGTACAATGCCTTATTTATACATCAATGGTACTTAACTGACATCTGATTAACCTGTTGGCTAGAAGGCAGTAACAGACTTTCATATCAGATATACGTGTGGATAGGAGGGCATAATTAAATGACTGCTAAGAAAAATGTGTTGTTTTTGTTTTTTGAGAGCGAGCGAGAGAGAAAACAGGGAAGGAGCAGAGGGAGAGGAAGAGAGAGAATCTCTAGCAGACTCCACACTGAGCACAGAGCGCCACACTGGGCTTGATCCCATGACCCTGAGAACATGACCTGAGCCGAAACTGAGAGTCAGGTGCTTAACCAACTGAGCCCACGAGGCACCCTTTGCTGACAGCAATTCCTATTCTAAGAACTTAAAATTCCAAGATTGAAACTTTTGATAAAATTATTAGAATTATTTAGATTCCAGAATGTTCCTGGTAGAACAAAGATTTTAAAATGCTAGCTTTGGGTACCTGTCTCAGACAGCAGAGCATGTGACTCAATCTCGGGATTTTGAGTTCAACCCCCATGTTGGGTGTAGAGATTACTTGAAAATAAAATCTCAGGGAGAAAAAGAAAAAGCAAGCTCTTCCCTCAAACTTTTCATCTCTACACATTTCTAGCAAGTAGACCTTAAAAACTGTCAAAATTGGTGTACCTGTGTGGCTCAGTGGGTTGGGCCTCTGTCTTCAGCTCGGATTGTGATCTCAGGGTTCTGGGATCAAGCCCCGCACTGGGCTCTGCACAGAAGGGAGGCTACTTCCCCCTCTCTTTCTGCCTACCTCTCTGCCTACTTGTGATCTCTGTCCAATAAATAAATAAATTCTTTTTTTTTTTTTTTTTAAAGATTTTATTTATTTATCAGAGAGAGAGAGGGGGAGAGAGCGAGCACAGGCAGACAGAATGGCAGGCAGAGGCAGAGGGAGAAGCAGGCTCCCTGCTCAGCAAGGAGCCCGATATGGGACTCGATCCCAGGACGCTGGGATCATGACCTGAGCCGAAGGCAGCTGCCCAACCAACTGAGCCACCCAGGCGTCCCATAAATAAATTCTTTAAGAAAAAAATTTTGTTGTGATCTCTGTCAAATAAATTTAAAAAAAAAAAAATCTTTAAGGCGGCACCTGGGTGGCTCAATGGGTTAAAGTCTCTGCCTTCCACTCAGGTCATGATCCCAGGGTCCTGGGATCAAGCCCTGCATCGGGTTCTCTGCTCAGCAAGGAGCCTGCTTCCTCCCCTCTCTCTTTGCCTATGTCTCTGGCTGCTTGTGATCTCTGTCTGTCAAATTAAAAAAAAAAAAAAAAAAAAAAAAATCCAGGGGCGTCTGGGTGGCTCAGTGGGTTAAGCCGCTGCCTTCGGCTCAGGTCATGATCTCAGGGTCCTGGGATCGAGTCCCGCATCGGGCTCTCTGCTCGGCAGTGAGCCTGCTTCCTCCTCTCTCTCTCTCTCTGCCTGCCTGCCTCTCTGCCTACTTGTGATCTCTGTGTCAAATAAATAAATAAAATCTTTAAAAAAAAAAAAAAATCTTAAAAAAAAAATTTTGTCCAAGTTGACTATGTATTTTCCCCATCAGTACATTGTTACGATTTGCAGTTCTATTCCAGTTCCTGGGCCTGGCAACATATAGGGTAGGACCAGGAAAACTATCTCATTAAAAGCAAAAGACAATTACTGACCTCATTTTCTTTCAAAATAGTCAAGTTGTACTTCATATCCCATTATTTAAAAATTAGTGTACCTTGGGCACCTGGATGGCTAAGTCCACTGAGGGACAAACTCTCGATTTTGGCTCATGGTCTCTGGGTCCTGGAACCAGCCCCACCCCACGTCCCACTCTGCCGTCGGCACTCAGAGTCTTGCTAGTGTCTCTCCCTCCACACTGCTGCTGCCACACACACACACACACACACACAGTCTTCTCTCTCAAATAAATGAATAAATAAAGTATTTTTTAAAGATTTTACAAGCAGGAGGAGCAGCAGGCAGAGGGAGAAGCAGGCTCCCTGCTGAGCAGGGAGGCCAATGTGGAGCTTGATCCCAAAAGTCCTGGGATCATGACTTGAGCCAAAGACACTTAACCAACAGAGGCATCCAAGCATCCCTAAAATCTTTTAAAAATATAAAAATTGGGGCACCTGGGTGGCTCAGTCGTTAAGCACCTGTCTCAGGCCCGCATGTGGCTCCTTGCTCAAAGGAAGTCAGCTTCTCCCTCCCTCTCCTACTCCCCCTACCTATGTTCCCTCTGTCTCTGTCAACTAAATAAATAAAATCTTAAAAATATATATATATATATATATCACAATATTTTGTTTGCCCTCTTAGAATTTGAAACCTTTTCAGGATTATTTTTAGCATAATTTTTTTTTTTTAAGTTAAAAAGCTGTCAAAGTCAGGGTGTCTAAGGGGCTCAGATGGTTAACCATCTGCCTTCAGCTTGGGTCATGACCCCTGGGTCCTAGAATCCAGCCCCCCATTGGGCTCCCTCTCCCTCCTCTTCTCCCTGCTTGTGCTCTCACTCAATCAAATAAATAAAATCTTTAAAGCAAATAAATTTTTAAAAAAGAATTCACATCATCTATGATGGGAAAAAGTTCAAAGGAACTGGCACTCACATTTTGCTACTACAAGAGCATTATTTCCAGAAAACCATTTGGCATTTATATCCACGAACCCCTCAGAAATACATACTCTTTTGACCTCATTTCTAGGAATGTACCCAAAGAGGAATTGTAAACACCTGAACTTTGGCTTATCTGCATTTTCTAAAGTAAACATTTTTGGCTTTTACTGTAATGAAAAAAATGTGCTTTCAACCTACTCAGTTGTTCAAAGCTCTATTTGGACTGGCCATACTTGGCTGCTTCTTCAAAGCTCTGTATGAACTGGCCAGTTTTAGGATTACATGTGTATATTGAAGACAGGGAATGATTATAGAGTAACAATATTCAAAACTTTTTCTCATGTTATTTTTGCCAAAGGAGTCTCAAAATTTCTTACAAAAGGCATTTCTCCAGATATTCAAATAGCTGTATGGATCAAAAATACTGAAACTGAATAGAACTAAAATATATCAACTGAGCTGTTAACTTGTGAAACCCTTAAAACAATGCCTGGCACATGATAAAAATGATGTTAGTAGCTAGTAGTAGTATTAGTGTATTGATTAAGTTATGAAAATGAACAAAACAGCAAAATAAAAGGTAGTCAAGAATAAACACAACCTGTAAATTAGAAAAAGGTAGAGAACTCCCTCACCTGATTAAAATAAACCTACAGGGGCACCTGGGTGGGTCAGTGGGTTAGGCCACTGCCTTCGGCTCAGGTCCTGATCTCAGGGTCCTGGGATCGAGCCCCGCCATCGGGCTCTCTGCTCAGCGGGAGCCTGCTTCCCCTACCCCCTCTCTCTGCCTGTGATCTGTCAAATAAATAAGTTAAATCTTCAAAAAAAAAAAAAAAAGGAGTAAAAAAAAAGTTATCAGCATTAAATATGAAACTTTTATTCTGCCAACGTTTGCTGAAGGTCAAATATGCTCATGTTCTGTCTGTTGCAATGTGTTAGCAAAAAGACGACTAAAATGATGGTTAATTGTCCCATCAAAGTTCTTACAGGGAATTGTTAAAACAACTTTCAAAGTCTTTGGGATTAAATTCATTGGACATCTAGGTCTTTTTCAAACAGAATAATTGCTAAATCATTGCTTACTGGATGTGGGTTTGTGCTTCTGATTACTTATTGCAAAGAAACTAAGGGTATTTAAATCTGCTGGCAAACACATTTTGTGCTTAACTGGTTCGCAAGTTTGCCGTCTGAAGAATTCTGGTGCAACAGTTCACAACTGGTTACTACTTAGTCTTCACTGGAGACTGAGATTTCTAAGAGTGCAAAACAATTCTGTATGCAGAAAAGTAGGAGGTATGTAAGAAGATACAAAGAATGGGAATCCATTTTTGTTGAAGGCAAAAGAAGTTAATTTTGTCCTAAACAGATGGTTATTTGGAGACGAATGGCTTGGGACAAAATCTGAACGCAAAAAATAGTAGTAGGTTTGTGAAGGGAAAACTTTCGAAGGGAATTTTAGGCACAGTGAGGATGGACTAAAATTAAAATAAAAGGATTTTAAAAGTACACTGGTGTAAGACTGAAAGTCCATCTTAAAAAGACTAAGTTTTCTTGAATTGTTGATGCTCTTGATAAAACATAAACAGCTATTTTCTCTTTTTTGTCTGCGCAGAAGAACTGTGTGTGGTTTTATCAGGTCTTTGATGATCCCTAATCCTCTTTAGGCATGTGCCTTTCTAAGGTCTTAACAAACTTCCCCAAGAGCTAAATCATGAGCTAAGTCTCTGACTAATTACGCTTGTTTGTTTGGTATGGTACATTCTGGCATAAGGTCATTATCACTCCATATTCTAGCTACTGAAGGGTTAGTGTCACAGAAATAACCAGATTGCCTTGCAAGCTATTGAAAACTCTCATCAGATCTTTAATCATGTCCATTCTGAATTTGTCATTTATAACTTTCTTACTCTCTTGCAAAAGGAGTTTCATCTTCAAGGAGGTTCATAAAAAGGACTTTAGGACAAATACAGATACTCAGCAGATCAAAACTGAAATGGGTGGGGCACCCGGGTGGCTCAGTGAGTTAAAGCCTCTGCCTTTGGCTCAGGTCTTCGTCTCAGGGTCCTGGGATAGAGCCCCGCATCAGGTTCTCTGCTCAGCGGGGAGCCTGCTTCCCCCTCTATCTGCCTGCCTCTCTGCCTACTAGTGATCTCTGTCTGTCAAATAAATAAGTAAATAATCTTTAAAAAAAAAAAATAAATTAAACAAGAATAGTAACATGGGACTATGTGAATTGGGGAAAAAAATGATTATGGTTTTTTAGAACTCTTGGTTAAAACACTGCTGGTTCTCTAATGTTTGCTCTCCAAGATCAAGGAAACTTTTGTAACGAAGTATTCATTTGTAAACAAATTAAGCACTTAACTTTTCTCTACCTGAACCCTCTAAAATTCAAAAGATCTCAATTAAGTACTCTCTTTTCCATAGTAATCATAGTCATTTGCATAAGTTCAATAAGGACCCCATCTCCTTGTAACAGTGCACCATTGGAAACATTGGTTAAATTTTACCAAGGCTTTGTCTGAATGTCATAACTGAGAGAGACAGAATAGACTCAAATATGACCAGACAGTTCTGAGGAACTAAGAATGACTTTATGAAACCTGGAACCATAAAGCCCCTTGAACTGTTGGCCTGATACATTACTTACAAAGTGCCCAGCAGCCTCACCAGGTAAGTAAAGAATGTTACTTCCTGGCAGGTGCAGAACCTCAGGATACTTTGGGGACCTTGTGAAAAGGAATTCACCCACATCTACAGGTCCTGCAGTCATGTCTAATGGCAAGTACTGAGCTTGGCTTCTGGCCTGGAGAGGCCACTAAAAGTTCTACCTAAAGACTGCTTATAATAAAGTTCTAGCAAAGCAGATTCTAAAAGTTCTATATGATCATTCTTGCTGAGCTTATGTAAATAATTGACACTGTTTTTTAAAATTGGACTCATTTTTAAAATAAATTAGTCTTATTTGGTTATCTCTGCAGAGGTGCTAAATTTCAGTTCTGAATGTCTTTGAATGTTGTTTGCCTATGCTAGACAACTTGAGGTAAACTTCAGAGACATTGCCACAATAGGCCATGTATAGACAATCTCCTTGCTTGTTATTCTGTGGGGATAAGAGGACCCCATGGGCATATGATTACTTGGAACTGGGAAATGGGATAGATTCCCCAATAACTGTATAACTCAGCTATCACCCTGATCAACTCTATGTGGCTGGAATGACAAAATCGCTCTTTTAAAAAGTCAGAGGTGGGGGCGCCTGGGTGGCTCAGTGGGTTAAAGCCTCTGCCTTCGGCTCAGGTTATGATCCCAGAGTCCTGGGATCAAGCCCCGCATCGGGCTCTCTCTGCTCAGCTGGGAGCCTGCTTCCGTTCCTGTCTGCCTCTCTGCCTACTTGTTATCTCTGTCAAATACATTAAAAAAATCTTAAAAAAAAAAAAATCAGAGGGTACCCCATGGAGATAATGGATGGCCCCACTTTCTTTATGATTAGATAGGATAATGCACTTGGGGATGCCCTCATCTTCTGAGACAAGACTTCCTGCATTTGCTAGTGATTCCTTGTAATCAGGATATTGTTCAGGCTGGACCTCAAACAAAAAGGGCTTCTTGATGGTTTCATCCCTCATAGTCATTTATCCTGGAAGCCACCTCTACTGACCTACAATTGCAAACAAAGGCTTTAACTATGCATACAACAGCCCTCCTCCTGGCAGTAAGAGTCTCAAAGCTCACCATGGGCTTTCTGGGGCTTAACTGAGAACTGCAATATAAAACAAGCTAACAGGATGCTCACTCAGCAGGACTCTAAACAATAATACCCAGGCACTGGATGCACTCAAGCCAAGAATTAAATGAAGTCAGAGAAGGACTTCTCGAGAACTACACCACTCTTGACTGCACTATTATAGACCATCTGAGGTGTGGAAAATTTCCTCACATATGTTTTAACATTACAGTTAACTCCTGCAAGGTGTCCCAATTAAAAGGGGATATATGTCATCAGTTAAAATCAAAATATCCACTGATCTATTTGACAAAATTGGTAACTGGGGATCTTATCTAAGGGATGTGATCATAATTTTGGGCCTAAATTTTGTTTTCTGTCCATCCTTTGCATGTGCTGGTGCATGTACCATTTGCTGCCCATCAGGATGCCCCTGGAGCCATCTGGTGAGCCCCCGGACAGACCCCTGGATAGATTCTACCTGCCATACAGCCCACTATCCCTTTTCAGAAGGAAGCAGCCAAAGTACTCCTTTTCCTATTCCCTAAAGACAGTTAGGGTTACCACTGCAGGGAGAGGACTGGGTAAGGACAGGGGGCTAGGTAGGGAGAGACAGGTAAGGAGCTATGTGATCAGGCTCACAGAAAGCCCAAAAATGTGGAGGTGTAGGGAAACCAAATATGTGGGGACCACCCTGCCCCAGGTGTGTGGGGGGGTGTCTTTTATGATAATCACCTAAGACTAACAAAGAATAACCAGACTGGAGGTGGGAGGTGGGCCACTGAAGGTGTCATCACTAGTCCTTGCTCAATGGTGGTGTCAACAGAGATGCTAAAACAGAACAGAGATGTTCCCTGGTTAGCTTTCTTTTTTTTTTTCTTTTTTTTTTTTATTAAAGATTTTAGTTATTTATTTGACAGAGAGAAATCACAAGTAGACGGAGAGGCAGGCAGAGAGAGAGACAGGGAAGCAGGCTCCCTGCTGAGCAGAGAGCCCGATGCGGGACTCGATCCCAGGACCCTGAGATCATGACCCGAGCCGAAGGCAGCGGCTTAACCCACTGAGCCACCCAGGCGCCCCCCCCTGGTTAGCTTTCTATAGAAGACCAACCCTTGGGGCGCCTGGGTGGCTCAGTGGGTTAAGCCCCTGCCTTTGGCTCGGGTCATGATCTCAGGGTCTTGGGATCGAGTCCCGCATCGGGCTCTCTGCTCAGCAGGGAGCCTGCTTCCTCCTCTCTCTCTGCCTGCCTCTCTGCCTACTTGTGATCTCTGTCTGTCAAATAAATAAATAAAATCTTAAAAAAAAAAAAAAAAAAGAAGACCAACCCTAAAGGTCCTGTCAGGAACCCCTCTCTCACTCTTAAGAGCATTTCCTGTATCTTCACTTTTAAAAAAAAAAGTTAAACATTAATATATCATGTAAACTCAACAACCCACTTCTAAGTATATACCCAAGTAAAATCATTAGTTCACACAAAGCTTATACATGAATATTCACAGCAATATGATTCCTCAGAGCCAAAAACTTAAAATAACCCAAATAATCAAATATTCATCAACTAATAAACAGCTGAACAAAGGTTTATCCATACAATGGAATAATGCTCAGCCTTCAGAAAGAATCAAGTATTAATACCTGCTAAAACATGGAGAACATTATGCTAAGTGAGAAGTCAGACACAAAACATCACATATTCTAGAATTCCTTTTGTATGAAATGCCCACAACTGGCAAATCCAAAGTGACAGGAAACTGATTAGTAGTTGCCAGGGCTGAGAGAAGGGAGAATAGAGAATGACTATCACAAGAACAGAGTTCCTCTCTGGGGGGATACCAAAGTTCTAGAAGAAAGCAGTGATAATGGCCATACAACAGTGTAAACATATTTGCAACCACTGAATTGTAGCCTTTAAAATACTAGTGAAAGGGCACCTGGATGGCTCAGTGGGTTAAGCCTCTACCTTCTGCTCAGGTTATGATCTCAGGGTCCTGGGATTGAGCCCCAAGTCAGGCTCTCTGCTCAGAGGGGAGCCTGCTTCCCCACCCCCAGCACCCGCCTGCTTCTCTGCTACCTGTGGTCTCTGTCAAATAAATAAATAAAATCTTTAAAAAAAAAAAAATACTAGTGAAGGGCACCTGGGTGGCTTGGTCAGTTAAGCATTTGCCTTCAGCTCAGGTCATGATCCCAGGGTCCTGGGATCAAGCCCCACATCGGACTCCCTACTCAGCAGGGAGTCTGCTTCTCACTGTCTCTGCTTGCACTGTCTAATAGATAAATAAAATCTTTAAAAGAAAACAAATAAACAAACAAAGCATTTAAAATATTAGTGAATTTGGGGCACCTGGGTGGCTCAGTTGTTTAAGTGGCTGCCTTTGGCTCAGGTCATGATCCCAGGGTCCTGGGATCGAGTCCTATGTCAGGCTCCCAACTAAGCGGAGGGCCTGCTTCTCCTCCCTCTGCCTGCCTCTCCTCCTACTTGTGTTCCCTCTGTGTCAAATCAAGATAAAATTTTTAAAAATTAGAATAAAATATTACTGGGACGCCTGGGTGGCTCAGTTGGTTAGGCAGCTGCCTTCGGCTCGGGTCATGATCCCAGCGTCCTGGGATCGAGTCCCACATCGGGCTCCTTGCTCGGCGGGGAGCCTGCTTCTCCCTCTGCCTCTGCCTGCCATTCTGTCTGCCTGTGCTTGCTCTCTCCCTCTCTCTCTCTGAAAAATAAATAAAATCTTAAAAAAAAAAAAAAAAAAAGAATAAAATATTACTGAATTTTATGGTATATGAATTGTATCAATAAAAAATTAGGACAGAAGCAAAAAGGAAGAGGAGAAAGAGCTGTGAGGAGGAGGAGGGAGTAGGAAAGAAGAGAAGAGATGAAAATGAGGAGAAAAAGAAAAAAGAACCTAGACCAAGCTCTACTCAAATCATGTTTCCACATTCAGCATAAAGGCAGAACTGGTGGGCGAATAGATGGCTCAGTCAGCTGAGGTGCCAACTCTTGGTTTCAGCTCAGGTCACGATCTTGGAGTCATGGGACGGGCTCCAAGCTCAGCATTATGTCTGCTTGAGAGTCTCTCCCCCTCCCCCTCTGCTCTCCCCCGTTCATGTGCACAGGCTCTCTCTCTCAAATAAATGAATACATTTTTTTTTTAAGATTTTGTTTATTTGGCAGAGAAAAACACAGCGAGAGAGGGAACACAAGCAGAGGGCATGGGAGAGGGAGAAGCAGAGCAAAGAGCCTGATGCGGGGCTTGAGCCCATGACCCCAGGATCATGACCCGAGCCTAAGGCAGACACCTAACGACTGAGCCACACAGGCGCCCCTAAGAAAATAAATCTTTAAAAAAAAAAAAAAAAAAGAGGGCATTCCCTCTGCTTCGCCAAGAGCCTGCTTCTCCCTCTCTCTCTACAGCTCCCCTGCTTGTGTGCTCACTCTGTCAAATAAAAAAAATCGTAAAAAAGACAGAACTGGTAAATGGCAGAGCTAATACTGGGTCTGGATAAGACTCTAAATGTTATTAGCTTTTTCTCTTAAGTTATACAGGGCCATCATTTCTATATACTTCTTAGAAAAACCATTACACAGCATATTACAAGAAATGCAAATCAGAGAGTAAAAGCAACAACAACAACAACAAAAAAAGCTGGTTATGCTGTCATGAAAATTAGTAGTAAGGGAAAAGATTTTTAAAACTTGGACACAGTAACACCAAACACAACGAAAGATTAATAGAGTGTAAGGTAAATGCTGCAACCCAGTACAGTATTTCAAAATACTTATTTTAAAATAACAACTTAAACCTGCAGTTCTACCTTAGGCATCTGAGAAATATGTAAATATGTTCATTAGCATTTGTTTATAGCAGAAAAAATATTCATCAGGGAAACAAGTATGACACATATCAAATACTTTATAGCCACTCATCTATTTACTACTTGACAATGGAAAGATGTCTATCATGGGGTTCTTGGGATCCCAGTTACTAAAAAACTTAAAAAGTATTCTATTTGGGACGCCTGGGTGGCTCAGTTGGTTAAGTGGCTCCCTTCGGCTCAGGTCATGATCCTAGCATCCTGGGATCAAGTCCCACATTTGGCTCCTTGCTCGGCGGGGAACCTGCTTCTCGGTCTGCCTCTGCCTACCACTCTGTCTGCCTGTGCTCACACGCTCTCTCTTTCTCTCTCTGACAAATAAGTAAATAAAATATTTTTTAATAAAGTATTCTATTTATGTAAGATGTTAGTAATTTATGGAAATGAAATGTCTGGACAACACATACTCATTTTTCCATTAAAAATTTTGAGTCTGGGGCGCCTGGGAGGCTCAGTGGGTTAAGCCGCTGCCTTCGGCTCAGGTCATGATCTCAGGGTCCTGGGATCGAGTCCCGCATCAGGCTCTCTGCTCAGCAGGGATCCTGCTTCCCTCTCTCTCTCTGCCTGCCTCTCTGACTACTTGTGATTTCTCTCTGTCAAATAAATAAATTAAATATTTAAAAAAAAAAAAAAAAAAAAAAGACTAGTTTTCCAGAATCCCTCCGGAATTGCTATTTAAAAAATAAAATAAATAAAATAAATAAAAATTTTGAGTCACTTCTGCTTTCTTGTTTATCCTCTTCCACGTACTTTGAACCAACTGAACACTTTAACTGAAGGTAAATAAACTGAATGGCGTAGCAACACTTTTTTTAGATGAGTATGTATTACTTTTAAAATCAGGTTATGGGGGCGCCTGGGTGGCTCAGTGGGTTAAGCCGCTGCCTTCGGCTCAGGTCATGATCTCAGGGTCCTGGGATCGAGTCCCGCATCGGGCTCTCTGCTCAGCAGGGAGTCTGCTTCCTCCTCTCTCTCTCTCTGCCTGCCTCTCTGCCTACTTGTGATCTCTCTCTGTGTCAAATAAATAAATAAAATCTTTAAAAAATAAAAAAATAAAAAAATAAAATCAGGTTATGGTAACATTTTTTCAATTTAGGCATAAATTTTTTATCTTCAGAAGGGGTATTTCAAACAAATGCCACAAAATACAAAAAAGCTAGTTAATCATAATTTCACCTGATAGGCACTGCATAAACAAAAGATACTTTATATATATTCACATATAAAGATATATGAATACTATAAAGTGACAGTAAGGTTTCTACTCAATGTGGACTCATCCTTATATACAAATTCCGCATTTTTTAACATATTAAAACTAAAAATACACAAATAAATATTTCGTAAGTAGCTAATGAAGATCCTAACAATATAATGTAAATATAAGCAGCAACATTTATTCCTGGTGGGATCCAGCTGCTGTATTCACAATTAGATTTAAGTAGGAAAAGCAAAGCATGTTTCTCTATGTAGGACGCCTCACAATGCCAAAGACAACCTGTCTCAGAAAGTTCCATCCCTACTTGTTAACCCAACAAGGCTCAAATTTCAAATCCTTCTTGAAATCAAACCTATACAAAAGTCATTGCAAAAATAAATAGGCTGATGCAAGAGGGGACATCAGCTGGAGTTGCGCTTACAGGTCTATCAATCTGAAGCATTAAGCCTTGACCTTAACAACAAGGACTGTGTCGTACTCTTTGTATTTGTGTGTTAAGCAATCTTGGATAGAAGAACTAATAAAACTCCCTTATCTCTCCCTACACCAAGATTTATAGCCCTGTACTAAGTTAAGTTAGGTACCCCGCTAACTAGGCTTACTATGCTCATTACAACTCCAAGGAGTAATTAGTACCACTTATTTGTAGTAATATAATTAACGTTAATTGGGGGTGGGATTCTCATTCACTTAACCTGAACTTTGCGAGGGCAAACGCACACATACATCACTACACCCAGCACCTAGCAGGGCACCAGTAATCACTGGTAAGTTAGGTGTTGAAGGAATAAATAAACGGATGAATGGTGTCTAAAACATAGTACTGGGTGCCTGGATGGCTCAGTCGTTAAGTGTCTGCCTTCAGCTCAGGTCATGATCCCAGGGTCCGAGATCCAGCCCTACACCAGGCTCCCTTGGTTAATGGGAAGCCTGCTTCTCCTTCTCCCTCTCCCATTCCCCCTGCTTGTGCTCCCTCTCTCACTGTCTCTTTGTCATATAAATAAATAAAGTATTTTTTAAAATAAACATAGTACATACCCAAAAAAAGTTCATTTAATTCATTAACAAGAAAGGCTTATTTTCTAATTTCTTTCTTACCAGATACAAGAAATTTTATGTATATAAATCTTCTAAGTACACACTGCAAATTCCACTTACATCAATAAAGCCCACCTCTGATCTGACACATGCAGCAATTTACACTCCAGTGTCACCAGCATAATGGGGCTGTGACCAGCACTTTAATCAAGATGTTCCTTTCTATTCCTTTTTTTTTTTAAGTTTTTATTTATTTATTTGACAGAGATCACAAGTAGGCAGAGGCAGGCAGAGAGAGAGAGGAGGAAGCAGGCTCCCTGCTGAGCAGAGAGCCCAATGCGGGACTCGATCCCGGGAACTCGAGATCATGACCTGAGCCGAAGGCAGTGGCTCACTCACTGAGCCACCCAGGTGCCCCCTTTCTATTCTCTTTATCAATGTATTTTTCACCTCTGTACCTTCACACTACCAGCATACCCACCTATAATAAAGAGAGCTAAAGAGATGGCAATTCCTGCTCTAAAAAACACTGAATTTGTTCTTCTTTCATTAACTCACCTCAAAAATATTACAAGTCTCTCCTACAGTTGCTGAGCTCTTGCTGATCTCTGAATCAAGTTTGCTGCTGGTTCTTTAGAGCACTAATCAACCTAACCCCATGGGCAAAGACCCTATCAGTATCATTATCCTTAACCATGTGGAATCCTCTAATTCCCTCCCCTCCCCTACCAGGGATCTAGCTCATCTACCAGCAGGGGAGCACTGATAAAGGAACCACTGAGACGTTCAAGGGCAGAGAGCAGTGATGGGCAGGGGCCCCTTCAAACACCCCAGGTGCTGGACAAGCTGAAGGTGGAAAGCAAGCGTGGCATTATCACTCCTCCCTGTGGAAGTCAACAGACTAACCACCATGACATCACCACCAATGCTCCAGGCCCCAAGGGAATTCATCAAGAATGTGATCAATGGGGGCACCTGGGTGGCTCAGTGAGTTAAGCTTCTGCTTTCAGCCCAGGTCATGATTTCAGGGTCCTGGGACTGGGCCCTACATTGGGCTCTCTGCTCAGCAGGGAGCCTGCCTGCCCCCTCTCTCTGCCTACCTATGATCTCTCTCATTGTCAAATAAATAAAAATAAAAATCTTTAAAAAAAAAAAAAAAAGAACGTGATCACTAGACATCCAAGGCCAAGTGTGCCATGCTCATCATGGCGGCAGTATGCTCAAGTTTGAAGCAGGCATCTCTAAGAAAGGCAGACCTGTGAACATGCACTGGGGCCTACATGCTGGGCCTGAAGCAGCTTGCAGCTCAGGGTGGCCATCAACGAGAGGGACGTTGCCAAGCCTACCTCCAGCACCATGTGCTTCCTCCAGATCACTAGAAGTGAGCACCTGCCTCAAGAAGATCGGCTACAACCTGGTCGCCGTGGCCACTGTGCCCATCTCAAACTGGCACAGCAACAATGTGCCCTGGCTGGAAGGTCAAGAGGGTAAATGAAACATCACCAGGTGACTCTGCTAGAAGTCTCTGGACTCTGCCCCCCACCCAGTCAACAAGCCCCTAAGGCTGGCTCTGCACGGAATGTACAAGATCGGGAACACTGGTACCATGCCGGTGGGATGGGTGGAGACTAGCTGCCCAAAATCTGGGATGGTGGTCACCTTGTCGCCACCCAAGCTCAAGTCTGTGAAGATGCCCTGTGAGGCCTGCCGGAGGCCCTGCCTGATGACCACGTGGACTCCGACACAAAGCATGTGTCCGAGAAGTGGCCAAAGACAGCAGGAACGACTGCTCCGTGGAGGCTGCCCATGCTGTGGCACAGGTGATGGTCCTCAACCACCCCGGGCAGAGCCATGCTGGCTACACGGCAGTGCTGGGCTACCACATGGCTCACATCTCCTGAACATAGAAGGAAAACACGGACCAGCTCTCTGCCAAGAGGCTGGAGGACAACCCTAAGCCCTGAGGCATGGTGAGGCGGCCACTGTGCAGACGGCCCCCAGCAAGGCCATGTTGTGAGGAGACCTCCTCTGAGTACCCAGGTCTAGGCCATTTTGCTGCGTGGGACATGACACAAACGATGGTTCCTTGGAGTATATCAAAGCAGCAGATAAGTAGTCATCCCCTGTCAGCAAGGTCCCGGAGTCAACAGAAGTGAAGCATGTCCTCTGCAGTGTCCTCAGCAATCTTCACTATAAAATTACTTCACATCCTAAAGTATTTACTGACGAAGGTTAACAAAAGTTAAATAGCTGGAGGAAGAAAATTAAAAGCCTCACCATTACTAGCTGTCTCCAGAGACCCCCTTGAAGGGCTTCTCTGGTCTTCATTTTCCTCAGAATCTTCCCTGGACTTTGACAGCCGTTTTCTTAGAGTCGTCTTCTCTTCACCCACCATTGTACTGTCTAGGAAGGAAAATATAAAAAGCTTTTGTAAGAGAGGAAAACTTCTCCTTTCTTCCTTTCTAGGGTACTGGGCTGGTCTGACAATCAGAGTGACCTAAGACAGATTAATAGAAGAAAAACACATTTAATTTCATATGGAGGGGAGCCCATAAAAATGTGGATCAAAACATGGAACGCAAGCGCCTGGGTGGCTCAGTGGGTTAAGCCGCTGCCTTCGGCTCAGGTCATGATCTCAGGGTCCTGGGATCAAGTCTCACATCGGGCTCTCTGCTCAGCAGGGAGCCTGCTTCCTCTTCTCTCTCTCTCTGCCTGCCTCTCTGCCTACTTGTGATCTCTCTGTCTAATAAGTAAATAAATTAATTAAAAAAAAAAAAAAACATGGAACACTGCTATCTTTCCAAAGAAACAATAAATGTGTGAAGAATTAACTGCTAAGACAAAGAGATTTGGACTTGGGGTAGTAAATCACTGAAGAAGGCTGTTTAACGTTTGGAAACCTAAATTCCTTATGTCTGGTGATAGGGATGTCCTCTACTATCCTGGTACGAGGAGGGTACGTTTCACATGGGAGATTTACCTCCTATTTTCAGAAAGACAAGGGAGGCTCAGAGCATCCTCATGCAACGGATGTTCTTAAGTTAACTTTGACTCCAAATAATATGCCAAAGCAGCACATTTTGGGGTTGTGTATTTGTACCCCTTCACTTTACTTTGAAGTACATGGCTTAGGCAAATGTCACAGTATCACCATATTCACGGGAGGTGACAAATGATGTGTTCTCTTCCTTTTGTTTTAATTTAATCATGTTTAAGCATTTTCTAACATACTGTAACAAATTCAAATAAATGAGTCCTTTATAAAACAACTGGTTTCGAAGGTCCTTGTTTAAACAAAGCCCTCATCCCTAGAGAACAATTTAGTTTGAACAAGGCATAGTATGAAAATTCAGATAAGAAGGGTGCCTGGGTGGCACAGCCAGTCATGTGTCCAACTCTTGGTTTCATCTCTCGGTTGCGTTGGGAGGCTGAGCCCCAATTCAGGCTCCACACTCAGCAGGGAGTCTGCTTGAGTCTCTCCCTGCTCCCACAAATAAACAAATAAATCTTAAAAAAAAAAAAGAATTAGCTAACAGAAGGTGCCACAAAATAGAGTAGAATTAATAGGCAAGTCAATGGTAAAAACAGTACCTGAAGTTCAGATGAAAGAACTCATGAAGAGATGGGAAAGGTTTCACGGAAAAGGTATCTGAACTGAGTCCTGAAGGATGAGAACAGAGTGCTCCATGGATGAGAAAGGGTTAAAACAAGGTCCTTCCAAGTCCTGCCAGGGGACCATGACTAATCAGAGTACTTTACTAGAGGACAGGAAACAAGCTTTTGTTGAGCAGCTCAAAGTTGGAGGACTCTGCTGGGTGCTTTACATTTTCTCATCTAATCTTCAGTAACTCTGCCAAAAAAGATCTTATTAATCCCAGTTTGTATATTAAAACAAGTAAGGCTTGGGGCGCCTGGGTGGCTCAGTGGTTTAAGGCCTCTGCCTTCGGCTCGGGTCATGATCCTGGGGTCCTTGGATCGAGCCCCGCATCGGGCTCTCCGCTCAGCGGGGAGCCTGCTTCCTCCTCTCTCTCTCTGCCTGCCTCTCTGTCTACTTGTGATCTTTGTCTGTCAAATAAATAAATAAAATCTTTAAAAAAGAAAAAAAAAAAAAAAACAAGTAAGGCTCAAACTGTTACTGTCAAGGCCCTCTGCCCACACACCAGGAACATACCTATAGCTGAACAAGCTGAATTTATTAATGACATGCACCAAGGGAAACCATGAGGAATTCCAGAATATCAAAAATGACTTACTTAGGATTTGGAACTGGCTGGGTGATTTTTTTTGTAAGAGTCCAAAGCAGCAGGGGTTCACTCTGGCTGGGTACTATCAGAACGTGGGAACAATTCTACAACTGGATAGATCAACAAATCTCTTTACGGAGGCTAAAGCTGTAACCAGTAGAACAGCAATAATCATTCGCATCATAGCCTGGAGTGAGGGATGTTGTGTATTTTGTGAGTTGGACAATGTTCATGTTTTGTCTAGGTCAAGACATGATTATGGCATGTTCTTGTTTTTGTCTTGATCCACCATGGTTAGAGAGCAGCCTTGTCTGATGCTGATATTCAGTGAAATTGTTTGTGTTCAACACAAGAACACCAAGACCCAGATGATGGGTTCCAGGCTAGCTCACAACAACATCCAGGCCAGCTGTCAGTACCAGCACAGCTCCCGGATGACAAGGGCTGCTTTTCTTCTCTTGACAGTAACTTGCCCAAGACCACACAGGGCCAGATCTGAACCTGGGTCAGAATCCAAACCACAAACACCATTCACTCTCTGAATTTTTTTTAAGTTGGTAACAGAAATGTGATAAGGGAAAAACTAGAAAGGAGAGCCAGAGTTAAACTCTAAAGCCCTAAGAAAGGAGGGTTTTGTTTTGTTGTTGTTGTTGTTGTTGTTTTTTTTTTTTTTAAAAAGATTTTATTTATTTATTTGTCAGAGAGAGAGAGCGAGTGAGAGCAAGCACAGGCAGACAGAGTGGAAGGCAGAGGCAGAGGGAGAAGCAGGCTCCCTGCGGAGCAAGGAGCCCGATGTGGGACTCGATCCCAGGACGCTGGGATCATGACCTGAGCCGAAGGCAGCTGCTTAACCAACTGAGCCACCCAGGCGTCCCTTGTTTTGTTTTTTGTTTAAAGATTTTATTTATTTATTTGACAGGCAGAGATCACAAGTAGGCAGAGAGTCAGGCAGAGAGAGAGGAGAAAGCAGGCTCCCCACGGAGCAGAGAGCCCGATGCGAGGCTAGATGCGAGGCTAGATCCCAGGACCGCGGGACCATGTCCTGAGCCGAAGGCAGAGGCTTTAACCCACTGAGCCACCCAGGCACCCCAAAGGAGGGGTTTTTTGGTTTTTGGTTTTTTTAGTTAGGCAACAGCGAGCCATTCTAAGCACTGAAAAATACGTCCACAGTCCAACTTTAGGCAGATTGATATCAACACAGTACAAGGCTGACTCCAAAGCAGTATTTTAGTAGATATTCATTAGTCTCAAGCAAAAAGAAATATAATGAAGTCCTCGCTACATTATTTTTAAAGCTCCGTACTTTAAATTCTAGTATTAATGGCCTTTCTAAACTTTTAAAATGTCTTTTCCAGGGGCACCTGAGTGGCTCAGTGGGTTGAGGCCTCTGCCTTTAGCTCAGGTCATGATCCTAGGCGTCCTAGGATCAAACCCCGCTTTGGGCTCTCTGCTAGGTGGGGAGCCTGCTTCCGTTCCTTCCCTCTGCCTGTCTCTCTGCCTACTTGTGATCTCTGTCAAATAAATAAATAAAATCTTAAAAAAAAAAATCCTTTCCAGTATGAAATGTAGTACATGGGGAGTCTGATTGTTTTCTTAAGCATCATTCCTTAGCAATGTAAACATCTGACTAATCTAGATCATTTCCCTTCTGGTTTTTTCAGAAATCAAACAAATGAAACAGAATTATGGATCAGGTCGAAATTTTAGGGAGACCAGTAGAAGCCAATTTAAAGGAACCTAGGAAAGAAGTCAGGGCCACTGATGAAGTTAAAAGTGCTTTGTGTAACAGTGACAGAGGAAGCCCGAAGAGCATCTAACCTCTCCAACAGAAAAGAGAAGTGACAACAGACAACTAAACTCTGGGGGATGCCTCAAAGACAGACATCAAGAAGCAGAGAAGAAAATCAGGGAAGAAATAACAGAGATATAAAGATGCAATAAAAGAACCAAGATGTTTTAAAAATGAAGGAATTACACAGGGGTAATATGGAATTTAAAAATAAGGGCTGTACTTTTTTTTTTCCTGGCATCTAGGAAAGGTACTATACTTTTCCATGTTTATGTGTTTCACATGTACTTTATTCTTAACATAATCTGTAAGGCAGATATGTTTGTTATTTTATTCCCCAAACACTATCTTTGGTCATCATGTCTTTCCATATACTCTTTCCTATCTCTAGAAAGCGGTTTGTCCTCTGCTCTTTATTCCTCTAACCCTACCCACCCATCAAAGTGAGGGTCACAGCAGCAGCCAACAGGAACAACAGTAACAACAGAGTTTTGATTTAATGAGCAGCTATTATGTACCTACCAGATGCTGTACTGCCAAGTCCTTTATTTTTCCAACCTTAAGAGGCAGGTACTAGCCTCATTTTACAGGAGGCTAATACGGTTTAGAGGAACTTAACTTGCCCAAATCATCTAATTCTCCAAAGGCAGAACTGAGATCCAAAACCAGACCCCAGGAATTCCAGAGCCTGGCCAGTGATGACCAGATGACCTTGAATGACCTCCTGTGCTAAGGTTTCTTTGAGCACCATCTCTCACATCACCCCCTCCTCTGCGGTCCCACTGCACTCTGTATCCCATCACACCACGACACTCAGCGACACCATCTGCCTCTTACACTAAGCATCAGCTTCTCCAAGACAGGGACAATAACCTAACCCTAACCCTCAAATAGAAAGGGAGCACCTGGAGCATGACAGGCATGCAGGAGTACAGAGCGACTAGTTATTCCAACAGGATACCGTGCTCCTCACAGAGGATCAGGAGGAAAACGGATGCTGGGAGGATGACAACGAGCATCATCTTTACTA
The DNA here is from genome assembly GCF_009829155.1 of Mustela erminea. Lineage (NCBI taxonomy): Eukaryota > Metazoa > Chordata > Mammalia > Carnivora > Mustelidae > Mustela > Mustela erminea. The sequence goes on from NC_045630.1 coordinate 23,455,512, forward strand.
TGAAGAGCTCCCTGCATCCTACTCATCAAGACCTAAGAGAATTGTTCTTAATCAGGGGTGAGAAGAGGTCCCTAGACTTTTAAGGCTATGCAAAAACTTAAAATATTTTAGCAACTGAGATAATTACACTTTTTTTCACATGAAGTTAAGTTGTACGAGGTGACTAAAACAATGTTACTTTGCTTTGGCTGATACTATATCATGTTGATTATCCCTTGTTGATTACAAGCATTAATAAACGGGGCACCTGGGTGGCTCTTGTCGGTTGAGCATCCAGCTCTTGGTCTCAGCCCAGGTCTTAATCTCAGGGTCGGGTTTCATTCAAGTTGTGGAGCCTACTTTAAAAAAAGGTGAAAAGGGGCGCCTGGGTGGCTCAGTGGGTTAAAGCCTTTGCCTTCGGCTCAGGTCATGATCCCGGGGTCCTGGGATCAAGCCCTACATCGGGCTCTCTCCTCTGCAGGGAGCCTGCTTCCTCCCCTCTCTCTCTCTGCCTGCCTCTCTGCCTACCTGTGATCTCTGTCTGTCAAATAAATAAATAAATACAATCTTTAAAAAAAGGTGAAAAAAAATACTTAATAAAAGGGGCACCTGGGTTGCTCAGTCCATGGAGTGTCTGCCTTTGGTTCAGGTCATGATCCCAGGGTTCTGGGATCGAGTCCCATATCAGGACTCCCTGTTCAGCAGGGAGTCTGCTCTTCCTTTCCCTCAAATAAATTAAGTATTTAAAAAAAGGGGGGGGCACCTGGGTGGCTCAGTGGGTTAAAGCCTCTACCTTCGGCTCAGGTCGCTATCCTAGGGTCCCGGGATAGAGCCCATCGGGCTCTCTGCTCCGTAGGGAGCCTGCTTCCCTTCCTCTCCCTCTGCCTGCCTTTCTGCCTACTTGTGATCTCCATCTGTCAAATAAAATAAAATAAAATAATCGTTAAAAAAAAAAAAAACACAAAAACTTAATGAAACAAGTTTGACAACTAAATGGTGTTTAATAGCCCCCCTACCCTGTTCAGCAGGGAGTCTGCCTCTCCTTCTCCCTCAAGTAAGTATTAAAAACAAAAACAAACAAAAAAAAAACCACTGAATGAAACAAGTTTGACAACTAAATGGTATTTAACAGCCTCCCCCCCAAAATTTAAGCCTGGGTATCCTATGGAATAATGAAAACAATCAAATTCTTGGTGATGAGAGGAGCAAACAGTCTAGAGAACGAAGCCTTCTTTCAAAAGCTATTATTGAGGTACTGAGTCTGTACAATTACACCACCAGAGTTTAAATCTAGTTATTTTTAAGTGAATACTAACTTCTATAGCCTCAATATCCTCTACTTTGAAGGAAGTGAGAATTCCAAAGGCACCGGATTTGGTATCCAAACACCAGAAGGTAGTTTACACCCCTGCTCTGTCATACCACAGTGTCCTTGGTAAACCTGCCAGCCTCTCGTGAGTCTGTTTCCTCATCTAAAACATGAAGATAAATACTACTGCAGGAAGCTGTAACAAAAGAGACAATATACCCTGAAGTGTCATCATTACTAACAACCAAGTTTGCAAAACTAACCAAGTAATCTGATACCTACGTATCTACCTCCTGTATGCTAAGTGGTGGTCAAACATTAAACCATACCATCTGTCAAATTCTACAGTTTGCTTTTATGATGTACTAGATGAGGGTAAATAAAGGGCCATATTTATACACCTTCTCAAATGCAGCTCAAACACCATGTGGCTTCCAAGAAAATATTAAATTTTATTACTGTCATACATACAGATGTTAGGAAGGACAAATTACTTAAAATGGTTCACCTTGGGGCACCTGAGTGGCATAGTTGGTTAGGCGTCTGACTCTCGGTTTAAGCTTAAGTCATGATCTCAGGATTGTGAAATCGAGCCCTGCATCAGGCTCTCTGCGCAAAGCAAAATCTACTTGGGGTTCTCTCTCCTTCTCTCTGCCCCTCCAGCCCAGGCTCTCACGCTTGCGCTCTCTCTCGTGCTTGCGCGCGCGCGCTTCTCTCTGTCTCTCTGGAGTAAAGAAATAAATCTTTAAAAAAAAAAAAAAAAAAAAAAAAGCTCACCTCAATTTTGAGCAAGTCCTCAGATCATCAGATCATGTGACTCATAAGATTGAGGGTACATCTCTGAACCTCACTCAGTCCCCCTGTCTCTCTCCCTACCACTAATTTCTCTACACTTCTTTAACTTCAACACCCATGTACAAAGATCCATCCAATACCCTGGCCTCCCAGCTCCTTGACTTCTGTCCCCAACATACTCTTCTTATGTCCCAATTATATCTTCCCCTAGAACTTACTGTTAACCAACAATTTACCATGACCATAATTCTGATTCCCAGCAACTGAACCACTGATGTTCCCTCCAAGTCCATTCTCGCAGTCTTCTCCATCTCAGTTAATGGGACGAGCAGTCAATTCTGCCCAGATTTTTTAAAAACCCAGGAGTCATCCTTAATTCTTTACTTCCCTTATCCAATCCAAAAGCAAGTCCATTTTACTCTACCTTCAAAATAAATCCCCAATTGTGACGCCTTCTCACTACATCCACCACTTTTCCTGAGTCTAAGTGTGGTCCTGTCTCATAGTAGTAGCCTCCTAACTGGTCTGTCTTCATTTTCTCCCTTCTGCTCTACTTTTAACACAGCACCCAGACTAATCCTTCTAAGGTAAGTCAGAGCAAGTTACCCCCTGATCAAAACCCTCCAAAGGGTGGATTTTTTTTTTTTAAGATTTTATTTATTCATTTCACAGAGAAAGAGATCACAAGGAGGCAGAGAGGCAGGCAGAGAGAGGGGGAAGCAGGCTCACTTCTGAGCAGAGAGCCCAATGCAGGCCGCAGACCTCCATCCCAGGGCCCTGGGATCATGACCTGAGCCAAAAGCAGAGGCTTAGCCCACTGAGGCACCCAGGCGCCCCAAAGAGTAGATTTTGTTCTAAGTGCTCACCACGGTCTAGTAACTCTTCCATCAACTGCCACTCACCTCCCAGGCCCTCCCCCACACCACCACTTCCCACAACTATTCTCACTTGCTCTGCTTTAATTACTTTGGCCTTCTGCTGTGTTTTGGACTAGCCAACTCATTCCTACTCACAGGTCTTTGCTATTTCCTCTGTCTGGAATATGTCCCCCAAATACTCTCAAGCCTTTCTCGAACTTCATCTCATCCAAGTTCTCTGTTCTAACACCCCCTCCTCAGGGACTCCCCTCTCTAGCCTGACTAAACACTCTAGCACCTTCTTACTCTCTTATCCCTTACTTTATTTTTCTTCAGAACCCTTACTGCCAGCACATTATCACATTTATTATCTACCAACCCCACAGACTAGAATCCCCATGAAAAGTACAATTCTGTCTTGTTCATTATTTTCTCCAAGTATCTAGAACCATGCCCAAACACTCTGTACTTAATACACCTTTATTAAGTGGATAAAGTGTTACCAAGCATTTTCACGAATGTTAAAGGAATGAAACAAAGGTCCTTCAACATGTCCATGAAGGACATGAGAGTTGAAATGATACTCACTTTTATTCCTCACTTTACCTATTAAGGCTAAAAGATAAATATAAAACAGTTTATGAGGACATTTGCCTAGCCTGGGATTTCCATTTTTTTTTTAATTTTATTTATTTGACAGATCACAAGTAGTCAGAGAGGCAGGCAGAGAGAGAGAGGAGGAAGCAGGCTCCCTGCTGAGCAGAGAGCCCGATGCGGGGCTCAATCCCAGGACCCTGGGATCATGACCTGAGCCGAAGGCAGAGGATTTAACCCACTGAGCCACCCAGGCGCCCCGATTTCCATTTTTTTATACACACACACACAGGTGCTCTGCTCTATAGAGTTTCAGACTTCTCATCGACATCTTCTATTCAGGACCCAATTCTAAACTTAGATTGCCTAAGAGACTCTGAACAACAATTTGCTGACAATTGCTATGCCCTTTACTCCATTGGAAAATTCTCTCAAACTTGAGAGACTGTTCTCCTGAAATGATTCAAATAATTTAAAAAACATTAAGAATTGTTAGTGAGTTCCCTTAAGTGAGTACTTAACTATTTGCTATACTCTCCCATTAAGACCTTTATGTAGGGGCACCTGGGTGGCTCAGTGGGTTAAAGCCTCTGCCTTCAGCTCAGGTCATGATCTCAGAGTCCTGGGACCGAGCCCTGCATCGGGCTCTCTGCTCAAGCAGGGAGCCTGCTTCCTCCTCTCTCTGCCTGCCTCTCTGCCTACTTGTGATCTCTGTCAAATAAATAAACAAAAATCTTCACAAAAAAAAAAAAAAATATTTTATTTATTTATTTGTCAGAGAGAGAAAGAAAGAGGGAGCACACAAGCAGGGGAAGCGGCAGGCAGGAGAAGCAGGCACCCAGCTGGGCAGGGAGCCCAATGTGGAACTCTATCCCAGGACCCCAGGGATGAAGACCTAAGCAGAAGGTGGCCGCTTAACCAGAACCACGCAGGCATCCAAGGAAAACAATAAACTTTAAAAGGAGAAATAAACATTGAAGAGAAAGAGTAAGTCTTTCAATGAAGGACCAGAAGGGTTATGTTTCTTATAAGGCCCAAAAAACATCAGCGTATCAAATTAGACCTTGAAAGTTCATGCTCAAAAATGACCCTGGCACCTTAAAAAGTCTATGCTGGTTTAAACTTTGAAGGCAGGGGGGGTGCCTGGGTGGCTCAGTGGGTTAAGGGTCTGCCTTCAGCTCAGGTCATGATCCCAATCAGCCCGGCATCCCACTCCCTGCTCAGCAGGAAGCCTGCTTCTCCCTCTCCCTCTCTCCCTGCTTGTGTTCCCTCTCTCACTGTGTTTCTCTCTGCCAAATAAATAAACTCTTTAAAATAAATAAAATGAACTTAGAAGGCAGGAAAAAAACTTTGTAATTTGAACTGAAAAAATTTCTTTTAAGTTCTGACACTTCAAAGGCACATGTCAAGTATGTGAAAATTCAGGTAGATTAAGCACCTCTTTCTACAATGACATCAGATAAATGTGTTGTGTAACAGAGAGGTGTACCCCCATCACACTGGTTGTGCAGGCGCGCATGCGCACTCACACACATACAGTATAACAAACCATTTAGGGAAGTCCAACAAGTCCTCATCGAAGAGGTGATATTCTAGCCAGAGTTCAAAGAAGAAATGAAGTTTCTAGGTATCAAATCAGGATGGGATGGAGAGAGCACTTTATGAAAAACCTAAGTACAGACCTTGGTGATGGATTCACTATTTTATTTTATTTTTTTTTTTTTTAAAGATTTTATTTATTTATTTGACAGATATCACAAGTAGGCAGAGGCAAGCAGAGAGAGAGAGAGGAGGAAGAGGACTCCCTGCTGAGCAGAGAGCCCGATGCGGGACTCGATCCCAGGACCCTGAGATCATGACCTGAGCCGAAGGCAGCGGCTTAACCCACTGAGCCACCCAGGCGCCCACTATTTTAAATATTTTATGGAGGTCTACTACAGTACCAAGCCCTGGGATACAAAAATGACTACATAACAGCCTTTGCCCTCAAAGAGTGAAATTCTAGTGGGTAAAAGACAAAAACATAATTATAACACCTAGTGGCATTACAGAGCTATACCTGAGATGTACAGGGTATTAAGGAATTACAAGACTGGTGCCTAGGAAAGGTCTCCTAAATAAAGTAAAATCTAGGTTAAATCTTTTTTTTTTTTTTTTTTAAGATTTTATTTATTTATTTGACAGAGAGATTACAAGTAGGCAGAGAGGCAGGCAGAGAGAGAAAGGAGGAAGCAGGCTCCCTGCTGAGCAGAGAGCCCGATGCGGGACTCGATCCCAGGACCTTGAGATCATGACCTGAGCCAAAGGCAGTGGCTTAACCCACTGAGCCACCCAGGCGCCCAAGCTAGGTTAAATCTTAATGGAAGAGAAGGAATACGGTATTCCACAGGATACATGGAAGAGCATGACAAAAGATCAAGGACGCTCAGAACTGATAGAAGACATTTGCAACTTCACACAAACAGGGCGCTACAGAGTTTAAAAAACAAGAGGACAGGGGCACCTAGCAGGTTCAGTCCTTGATTGTTTGGTTTTTTTTTTTTCAGTCCTTGATCTTGATCATACTCTTCATCTTGGGGTTGTGAGCTCGAGCTCCATGTTGGGTGCTGAGATTACGTAAAAAAAAAAAAAATTTTTTTTTAAAGAATTTATTTATTTATTTGACAGACAGAGAGATCGCAAATAGGCAGAGAGGCAGGCAGAGAGGCAGGCAGAGAGAGAAAGAGGAGGAAACAGGCTCCCTGCTGAGCAGAGAGCTCCATGCGGGACTAGATCCCAGGACCCCAAGATCACGATCTGAGCCGAACGCAGACGCTTAACCCACTGAGCCACCCAGGCGCCCCCTTAAAAAAAACTTTTATAAAATATAGAAAAAATAAACAAGAGGGTGACTTGATATTTGTCTTTCAGTAAGATAACTGAGGCAACAGGGACGCCTGGGTGGCTCAGTTGGTTGGGCAGCTGCCTTCCGCTCAGGTCATGATCCCAGCGTCCTGGGATCGAGTCCCACATCGGGCTCCTTGCTCCGCAGGGAGCCTGCTTCTCCCTCTGACTCTGCCTTCCACTCTGCCTGCCTGTGCTCGCTCTTGCTCGCTCTCTCTCTGACAAATAAATAAATAAAATCTTTAAAAAAAAAAAAAAAAGATAACTGAGGCAACAATGTGAAGAATGAGAGAATGGCAAGAACAATTAGCACACACACACAAAAGGACCTGAAATAGGGCTCAAATGGCATGTGATTATTAAATGAACAAATGATTTCACGAACAAATTAGAGATAAAGGAGATAAATTTACAAGCATTAGGCTGGTGTCTAGGATATCCAGGTGGCTATATCCAAAGGCATTTGTTAGAAACCTTAGCTTACAAAGGTTATGGGTGTGCCATCAAGCTAAGTAACTACAGATGGAAAAGGAAGTAGTTCAGTTCAGTCTGATTGTCTGTGGGTCAGCCAAGTGATGATGAAAAAGCAGGTGAATGTACAAGTCTGGACTAAAGACAAAGATTTGGACTCATAAGTGTCAGCTAAGGCCAAGGCACAGGAAGGAAATCTCCTAGGGGGAGACCATAAATCAAGAAATATCTAGGAATAATAAAGCTAACATTTCCCTAGTAAATACTATGGCTCATTCAATTCTCACAACAACCTATGCAGTAGATACTATCTTCCCATACTAGAGGTTAAGTAATTTTCCCAATATTACAAGGCACTTTAACAACGGTGAAAACCCAAGGCCTAGGAGAGATTAGAGTAAAACTATGAGCAAGCAATGTCATAAATCCAGTTAAAAGATTCAAGAACTAATCTGATCAGTATCATGGAAAATTCAAGTTAGACCAAAAAAAAAAAAAATAAAAAGGAAGGAGGGAACTAAAACAGGAGGTGGGACCTAGAATATTTCACAATTTGGGGACATTAATAGCTACAATTTACTTTACTTGTACAATCTGTTTCAGGAAGAAGGACAAAGAAATATATTGGACTGGGTTGCAAAATGAGTTGAGGAAGTAGAAACAGTGATCATAAGACCAGTCTCTCAGAAGGTCTAGCAATAAAGGAAGCAGGAACTCATGTTTACTAATCCAGTAACATTTACAGTACTGGGGAAAAGGGCAGGTGCACAAGGGATCACATTTAACATTTGCATTTTAAAAGACACTAAAGATTCAGAAACACTATAAAGCCTGTCCAAAGTCACACAGCCAGTAAGTGGCAATGGAAACATTTTCACTCAAGGGGACATAAATCTGATCAGAGAGCTATTTTAAAATACAACATACAAAGATTCCAATCTATGTACTGGTTCTGTCATGTTCAGTGTGACATTAAGAAGCCAACATAGGGGGCACCCGGGTGGCTCAGTCCATTCGTCAAGTGTCTGCCTCCGGCGACAGGGATCATGCCAGCATTGGAATCAGGCTCCCTGCTCATGGGGGAGCCTGCTTCTCCCTCTCTGCCCCTCCCCCCTGCTTTTGCGAGCCTCTCTCTCTCTCTAATAAATAGAATCATTTTCTTTTGCATAGATTTTTTTTAAAGATTATCTATTTATTTGACAAAGAGAGACCACAAATAGGAAGAAAGGCAGGCAAGAGAGAGGGAGGAGGAAGCAGGCTCCCCACTAGGCAGAGCGCCCAATGTGGGACCCTGAGATCATGACCTGAGCCAAGGCAGAGACTTAAATCCCTGAGCCACACAGGTGCCCCAATAAATAAAATCCTAAAAAAAAAAAAAAAAGAAGCAGCAGCAGCAACACAAAACTGATTTGTCAACTGAATGTCACTTTGGCCTGCATGCAGTGTACCTGTTAAAGAAGCTTTCAGGGGTGCCTGGGTGGCTCGGCTGGTTAAACTGCCTTCAGGTCACAATGCTTGAGTCGAAGGAAGTTGCTCAGCAGGGAGTCTGCCTCTCTTTCTGACCTCCCCTACTTTTGTGCTCTCTCTCTCATTCTCTATCCCAAATAAAAATAGATAAATAAGCAAGCAAGAAAGGTTTCAGGGATGCCTGGGTGGCTCAGTCCATAAACATCTGCCTTCATCTCAGGTCATGATCCCAGAGTGTTGGGGATCCAGTCCCAAGAGGGAGCTCCCAGCAGGGAGCCTGCTTCTCCCTCTGCCTGCCGTTCCCCACCCCACTGCTTTGTGCACGCGCCCTCTCTGTCAAATAAATTTTTAAAAGCCTTAAAAAAAAAAAAAAAAAGAACTTTCAAAAGAACCTATATAAAACAAAGAGAGTAACCAACTAACTCTCAGGGACCAACTTCACTGTGTCACTTCCACCTTCAGTGAAGGAAAAGAGAACAATTGCAGATATACCTACAATTCCAAAAATAAAGTTTCCTCCTTCCCTTCCCAACAAAGACTTAACCCAAGTACAACCCTACAACACTTAAATATCTCTAAATGATTAAGTCACTTAGCTAAAGAACCCAAGATCTCATTCACATCTGTATGGGCAATATAATTATTTACTCTAAGTGACAAATTAAAAAAAGGAAAAAAGTCATTAACTGCCTTTTGTTAAAAACTTTTTTCATTTCCTTCCCCAAAGGAAGGGGCACTCCTTCCTTGTTAACTCCCTTGTTAACATTTTCCATTCAAACAAGTTCTTTCCTCTGTTCTCCAACTCATTCATTCTTTCCTTGTGCCAGGTGCTTGACCAGACTCTGGTAATTAAGACACAAACAGATGCACTAGCCCAGCCTTCCTGAAAGGTACATGCTAAACAAAGAGAACAAGCATTACAACTGATGATTACCTGCTGCTAAAGAAAACAGATTACCAGGTGGGCTTAAAAGAGATAAGGCTGGGTTTCCCGAAGTGATAACTTGAGGAATGGGTTGGATTTGAGTAAAAAAGAGAATGGCAGGGACCCCTGGGTGGCTCAGTTGGTTAAGCTGCTGCCTTCGGGTCAGGTCAAGATCCCAGGGTCATCAGATCAAGTCCCACATCCGGCTCCTTGCTCAGAGGGGAACCTGCTTCTCTCTCGGCCTCTGCCTGCCGCTCTGCCTGCTTGTGCTCTCCCTCCCTCTCTCGCTCGCTGACAAATAAATAAATTAATTTAAAAAAAAAAAAAAAGAATGGCACATCAGAGGTGGAGGAGACCCCAAAAGACCAGGAGATGGTTTAGAGGACTTCTTAGAACAAAAATAAAACCAATGTGGCTTGAGTCTAGAGAACCAGAAGGAAAGTGGCCCAAAATAAAATGGAGAAGAGTGGCAGCAGTATTTTGGTCTTTATTCTAGGAGAACGTCAAGTGTTTTAAGAGTTCTAAGCAGGGGTGCCTGGGTGGCTCAGTGGGTTAAGCCACTGCCTTCGGCTCAGGTCATGATCTCAGGGTCCTGGGATCGAGTTCCACATCGGGCTCTCTGCTCAGCAGGGAGCCTGCTTCCCTACCTCTCTGCCTGCCTCTCTGCCTACTTGTGATCTCTGTCAAATAAATAAATAAAATCTTTAAAAAAAAAAAGAGTTCTAAGCATGTGAGACATGGATACACATGCGTTTTTAAGTAATTAGTCTTGAATATACCAGAGCTCCTTCCAAAAGCCATCTCCTGCCTAGAGAGCACACAAACGTCCCCAACAAGTCATTCACTGATACTACCCACATCAAGGGGGGGAAAACCGCTTCAAGATGAATTCTGTGCCAAAGGTAGGTACTCTGAAAAAAGTAGTTTCAACTACGGCAGCGACTTAGAAAGTGACCAGTGAACTTCATCTACATATAAATAAGAAAAACAGCGTTTACAGTTGTTTCTCGGTTACAAGTAACTTCTAAATATACCTATCAGAGAAACTAAATGGCTATTAACATTTAACAGTGACAGAAAATTGCACTTTAATATTTAAAAATATAAGCATGGTTACTTTGGTGCCCAGCCAGCCTTCGATGTCTTGAGGCGCCACCTGCCCCCTGACACACTTTTCCCCCAAATCAATTCTAGGCTTCCTGGGCACATTTTTGGTTTCGCTTTTTCAACAGAATGTCTTCTAATTCATAACTTTACTCCCAGATTGACAGATGCCACGGGATCTAGGGGGCACGTAACAAACCTCCATTTAAAGGGCGCCCCCACCGTAACTTTCCCGCCCACCCCAGCCCCCAAACTCCCCAGGACTCACGGAGCCTCCACTGCCCGCGGCTCCGGGCCGCCTCCCCCACCCTTTGGCCCAGAGCGAGGCCAGGCCCGCCGGGCCGGAGGTGCAAGCCGCCACTTTTTCCCCCTTCCTCTGCGGCTGAGGCGGGGGGACCCGGGCGGGAAGTGAGGCGCGGATCCTCAAGAGCATTACCTGAGGCCGTAGCCCGACAGCGGAGACCTCGTCGGGAACGGCAAAGCAGGGAAGCCGGCACCGCGCGGCCGGCAGAAAGATGCCCTGACGGGAGCTCACCCGCTCCCCGGCCCCTCCGCCCGCAAGTTCGCAACCCGCTACGCAGCGTCAAGCGCACGGCCTGCTCCGGCTCGCGATTTTATTGGCGGCCCGGTCGCCGCCAGGCTCCGCCCACCGCCCACGGCCGCCCTGCCCCTTCCCGGGCTCCCGGGTACCCGGGAGGGGAGAGCCCACCTGGCCCCGGCTCCCGGACTCGGGAGCTACGCGCGATCGGGTTGTGACACCCGTGGCAGCAGCTTGCTTTCGTTTTGCTCCAGCGACCCGATGTGCGGCAGAGAGGAGGCTGAGAGAACGTCCGAAACGGCACCCGGCGCGATAGCTCCAGACCGACCGGTCTGGTGCCTCTTCCAGAGACTCAGAGAAGCCGCCCCTAGAACCCGGGATCTTTGAAGTTGGAACTAACCCTCTAGGAACAAAACTGAAGCATTTAGCCAGCAGCGTTCATCATGGGATGCTTTACTGCTTCGTAAACTATACTTGACTGTGGCCTTCACAGGCGAACTAGATAAGGAAACAGTGAAATTTATTGCAACAATTAAGAAATTAAAAAGGAGGGGCGCCTGGGTGGCTCAGTGGGTTAAGCCTCTGCCTTCTGCTCAGGTCATGATCTCAAGGTCCTGGAATGGAGCCCCATGTCGGGCTCTCTGCTGGGCAGAGAGCCTGCTTCCCCCACACCCGCTCTTTCTCTGCCTGCCTCTCTGCCTACTTGTGATCTGTGTCTATCACAAATAAATAAAATCTTTAAAAAAAATTAAAAAGGCGGCTTCCTAATCAAAGGAACTTAATGATGCAGAGAGATTTAGGATGTAGATAAGATGCAACAGTTAATCCGATTTAGGTGAATTTAGAGTAAAGGTAGGTGCAAAGCAACGGATGAGAGCAGGAGAGACTGAGGGGTCACACTCAGCCTACAAACCACTGCGAGCTATCCTAGCCTGCCTAATGACTGAGACCCTACTCCAAGAGCTGAGATAACCACCCATGACCCTATTAAAGCACCCTGAACAAATGGATCAGCTTTATTTGAACTGACTACTCTGTGAACCTTTAAACAAGAGGATTTGTACAGGTTACCCTTGCAGCACTGTTCACCCCAGAGCTGGCCCTAACAGTCAGTCAGATTCAGAGCTTGCCTCCTCTACAACTGTGACTGGTGCTTCTGCCAACTAGATGGCAAAAGGAGCTGGTAGGGGCACCTGGGTGGCTCAGTGGGTTAAGCCTCTGCGTTCTGCTCAGGTCGTGATCTCAGGGTCCTAGGATCAAAGCCCCACATCGGGTTCTCTAATCAGCAGGGAGCCTGCTTCCTCCTCTCTCTCTGCCTGCCTCTCTGCCTACTTGTGATCTCTCTCTGTAAAATAAATAAATAAAATCTTAAAAAAAAAAAAAGAAAGAAAGAAAGAAAGAAAAGAAAAAGAGATGAAGGAGCCAAGTATGCCAACCATGGGGAAGTAGAGCATTCTAAACAGTGGACAATGGGTGTTAAGGTGCTGATGCTGATATATAGTTTTGCTTACGTGAGGAACAGGCCAGGAGGCCTGAAGCACATTTGTGGATGGTATGAGACAGGTTGGAGAGTGAGGTAGGAGAGTCAACCATGCTGTTTGGACTTTTTGTTGTTAAGTCTTTTTTTTTTTTTTTTTTTTTTTTAAAGATTTTATTTATTTATTTGACAGAGAGAAATCACAAGTAGATGGAGAGGCAGGCAGAGAAAGAGAGGGAAGCAGGCTCTCTGCCGAGCAGAGAGCCCGATGCGGGACTCGATCCCAGGACCCTGAGATCATGACCCGAGCCGAAGGCAGCGGCCCAAGCCACTGAGCCACCCAGGCGCCCTGTTGTTAAGTCTTATCTTAATTTTTTTTTTAAGATTTTATTTATTTATTTGAGAGAGAGATCGTGAGAGAGAGCATGAGCGAAGAGGTCAGAGGGAGAAGCAGACTCCCCATGGAGCTGGGAGCCCAATTCAGGACTCGATCCCGGGACTCCCGGTTCATGACCTGAGCCGAAGACAGTCCTCCAACCAACTGAGCCACCCAGGCGTCCCAAGTCCTATCTTATTTTTATTTCTTTTTTAGAGAGAAAGAGAGCACACACATGTTGGGGGGTGACAGGGCAGAGGGAGAGGAAGAGAGAGAATCTTAAGCAGGTTCCATGCCCAGCGTGGAGCCCAGCATAGGCCTTAATCTCATGACCTGGAGATCATGACCGGAGCCGAATCAAATGCTTAACTGACTGAGCCACCCAGGTGCCCCATCTTTTTATGTTTTGTTTTGTTTTAAGATGTATTTATTTATTTTAGGGAAAGGGAGAGAGAGAGAGAGAGCATGAATAGGGGAGGGGCAGAGGGAAAGGGAGAGAATCTCAAGCAGGCTCCCCTTGGAGCATGGAACCCAACTCTGGGCTCGATCTCACAACCCTGAGATCATAACCTGAGCCAAAACCAAGAGTTGGACGTTCAACCTACTAAACCATGCGGGTATGCGCGCGCACACACATGCACACACACACACACCGTCTTGTTTTTTAAATCAACCTATCTTGTAGAATAGGACTTGAAAGAGAGCAGAAACGGAACAGGGAAAAGCCAGAGAATGGTAGGAAGCTACAGCACAAATCCGTGGGATAGATGACGGTGATCTGAATTCAGGTAGTTGCTATGGAAATAGAAGTGGAAAAATTTCAAGATATTTCTGAGGTGCAGGTGTAAAGAAATACAGTAAACAAGGTGAATCCCAGGTTGTTTTCTTAAGCAAGTAGAAAGATGGCAATGCCATTTAGTTCAAGGGGGAAAACCATTTAATTTGATTGGAAGGAAACCCTATGCCCAAACTCCGATCCTCTTCCCCCACTGGCCTGAAAATCTCACATCACTCAATCCTTAATATCAAAGTTTAGTTAAATGTGAATGTTGGTTTCACCATATTCCAAATAATATGTGTACAGAACTTGTTCTAGTTGCTAAGGATATAAAGATGAATAAGAATAACTGTCTATTAGGGAGATAAATAATAACTAAGCCATTTCAAAACAATGGGATGAGTGTTAAGGCACCTGGGTGGCTTAGTCAGTTAAAGCCAATGCCTCTTGGTTTCAGCTCAGGCATGGTCTCGGGGTCCTGGGTTCCAGTGTCACATTGGGCTCCACATTCAGCAGGGAGTCAGCTTGTCCCTCTCCTTCCTCCTCTGTCCCTCTCCTAACTCGTACTCTCTCTCAAATGAATAAATGAAAAAAGACAACGGGCCAAGTGTTATAATAAAATGAAGTGATAAAAAGGCCCACCTAGGGGCGCCTGGGTGGCTCAGTGGGTTAGAGCCTCTGCTCTCGGCTCTTGGGTCATGATCCCAGGGTCCTGGGATCGAGCCCCACATCGGGCTTTCTGCTCAGTGGGGAGCCTGCTTCCTCCTCTCTCACTGTCTGCCTCTCTGCCCACTTGTGATCTCTGTCTGTCAAATAAATAAATAAATCTTAAAAAAAAAAAAAAAAAAAAAAGGCCCACCTAACAGGGTCATTGTGAGGATTAAATACATTAGTACCTAAGAAGCCCCAAGCACAGATACTGGCATATAGAAGTGTTCAATAAACATCAACAGTTATTTTATAATTTCTACCCTGAGATCCATCATCACTGTTGATGTTGCTATCTTCTGGATACAGTGGGAGCAGATGGGATGATTTTCCAGCCTGCACTCTATGAGAGGGAAGGCTGAATGGAGAAGGACTGACTCCCCCTTCTGAACCAGTAGGGGAGGAGTTTAGTTGGCAGGCAAGGGAAGAGGGACATTCTGACCAAAGGAAAACAAAGTCAAAGGCCAACAGATAAGAGGGAACCAAAGCCAACTAGAAAAGAAGGCAGTTTGAGTGTTGTTGAACAAGAAGCAGCAGGAGATCCACTTGGTGTCAGTGCTTAAGAAGTGGGTAGGCCAGGACACATGGGTGGCTCAGTGTTAAGCAGCTGCCTTCGGCTCAGGTCATGATCCCAGCATACTGGGATTGAGTCCCAAATGGGGCTCCTTGCTCGGCAGGGAGCCTGCTTCTCCCCCTGCCTCTGCCTGCCATTCTGTCTGCCTGTGCGCTCGCTAGCTCTCTCTCTCTCTCTCTCTCTCTGACAAATAAATAAAATCTTAAAAAAAAAAAAAAATGAAGAAGCGTGTAGGCCATGCTGGGACAATCTGACATAGACTCTCTCAGAAGAGCCAGTGAAAGACGTTCCATAGAGAAGAGTCACTATTTAGGAGACTGAACTCGAGGGAAATGCAACTGCACTTGAGCTCAATAAGGAGGGCATTACAGTAACATAGATGAAGGATGACAAATGCTTAAACTAAGGGTAGCAGCAAGCGGGTGAGAAGAAAGGGACATATCTGAGAGCTATTTAAAAGGACAATTGACAGAATTAGTAAGTGTTTGGATGTGGGGATTAAAGATGTAGCTAGGATATCTAGCTTAGCAAACTGAATGGCTGGGGTATTTTTTTTTTTTTTAAGATTTTATTTATTTATTTATTTATCAGAGAGAAAGAGAGCAAGCAACAAGCATGGGGAGCAGCAGGCAGAGGGAGAAGCAGGCTCCCTACTGAGCCAGGAGCCCAATACAGGACTCAATTCCAGGAGCCTGGGATCATGACCTGAGCCCAAGACAGATGCTTAACCAGCTGAGCCACCCAGATGCCCCAGAATGGCTAAGTTATTGAGTTTGGCAAGTTGATGCTAAGTGAGGTAAGAAAATATATCCTGGACAAAGGGCAAGAATAACTACTTGCTATATCAGCTGAACTCATCCATCTCTTATTGAGACCTAAAGAAACTGAACAAGAAGCAATCAAGTTTTGTTTTGGTTTCAGAATAAAATAGCTTTAAAGTGTTGTTGTTGTTGTTTTTCTGGTTGTGTTGATATTGCACACTTACTATGGGAAATAAAACCAAAGGTTGAACAGGTCATAGGTAAAAGCCATCTAATGCTAACCCAGAGATCCACCTAAAATTTGATGTGGGGAAGGAAGAGAACAATGGCCTGAGCCTGGGACTGAGCTCAGTCACAAAAAAGCCCTGGGTTCTATGGGGAACCAGAAAGGGAGACTGAAAAGGAACCACATCAGGGTTTAAAACACAAACATCTTGGGGCCCCTGGATGGTACAATCAGTTGAGCATTCGACTCTTGGTTTCAGCAGGACACACGATTTCAGGGCCGTGGGATCAAGCCCTCCATCGGGCTCCCTGCTCCGCAGGGTATGTTGAGATTCTCTCTCTCCCTCTCCCTCTAGCCCTCCCACTCGTGCTCTCTCACTTGCTCTCTCTCCCTAAACAAATAAATAATAAAATAAAATACAGATATCTCACTTCTTCAAAGGTTCACATCTCCCTGACTGATACCAAACAAGCAATAAATATCCCAGCCCAGGGGCACCTGGGTGGCTCAGTGGGTTAAGCCTCTGCCTTCGGTTCAGGTCATGATCCCCGGGTCCTGGGATTGAGCCCGGCATCAGGCTCTCTGCTCAGCAGGCAGCCTGCTTCCTCCTCTCTCTCTCTCTGCCTGCCTCTCTGCCTACATGTGATCCCTCTCACTGTCAAATAAATAAATTAAATTAATAAATTAAATATAATAATAAAATAAATAAGATTTTAAAAAACTATCCCAGCCCAAGTTCGTGTAATTTCTTCATTGGCACTTCAGCCTAGCGAAAGAGTTAGACTCAGCTGGAGTTGAAGTTTTGTGGCTAAGCACTAAGGACAATGAGTCAAGAGTGTAAATCAGAACGACCTAGATTGCTATGTCCCTGAAAACACTGGGAGAGCTGGAACCCTGCTTTATTAATGTATTCCAGAAGCACCCAGCACAGTACGCAAGAACCACCAGATAAATACACTGAATGGGTTAATAAAGCCAACAGAAGGCATAAGTCCTGAGATTGTGGGGCAGATCCCAAACAAAACAGATGTCAGGCACAATTTCATTCTTTGTCTCGGTGTTTCAGTCATCTTCCATGCTCTGAAATCATCATTTGTTTTTCTACAGACAGAAGTGTTGGTGTATAATAGGCGAGCACCATCTACCCCAGTTAAACAGGCAGAAAACTTGACTCTGTTGATTCTCTCTATCAAAATAGCGAAGCACATTTTAGGCACTGCCACAAATATAATAATAGTTCAAATATAACAATAGTTCAAGGGATATACACATAAGAGGAAACACCCTCAAGAGTTCCTGAATCAGGGTGCCTGGGTGGCTCAGTGGGTTAAGCCACTGCCTTCGGCTCAGGTCATGATCTCAGGGTCCTGGGATCGAGTCCCACATCGGGCTCTCTGCTCAGCAGGGAGCCTGCTTCCCTCTCTCTCTCTGCCTGCCTCTCTGTCTACTTGTGATCTCTGTCTGTCAAATAAATAATAAATAAAATCTAAAAAAAAAAAAAAAGAGTTCCTGAATCACCACAGATTATTTTTTTTAATCTCACTGAAATTAAGTGGGTATAAATCTAAAGAGGATTATGAACCTTTAGGATAATTTGTTAAACCCTAGAGGAATCAATAAGAAAATAACTCTAAAAAAAGTGAAAAGGGGCACTTGGGTGGCTGGACCACTGGATGGCTCAGTCCTTAAACGTCTGCCTTTGGCTCCGGTCATGATCCCAGGGTCCTGGGATTGAGCCCCACATTGGGCTCCCTGCTTAGCAGGAAGCCTGCTTCTCCCTCTCCCAACTCCCCCTGCTTGTGTTCTCTCTCTCGCTGTGTCTCTGTCAAATAAATAAGTAAAATCTTTTTAAAAAGTGAAAAAAAGTAAAGGAATTTAAATGTTACACTAGAGGGATGCCTGGGGGCCTCAGTCGGTTGGGCGTTTGTCTATGGCTCGGGTCATGATCCCATGGTCCTGGGATCAAGTCCCACATCAGGCTCCCCGCTTAGCAGGGAGCCTGCTTCACCCTCTGCCTGCAGCTCCCCTGTTTGTGCTCTCTTTCTCTCTGACAAATAAATAAATCTTTTTTAAAAAGTTCACTCTCTCACTCTTGCTCTCTCTGGCAAAGAAATAAATAAAATCTTTTAAAAAAATGTTACACTAGAAAATATTCAGGTAATGAAAACAAACAAATAAACAAAAACAAAGAAGAGAACAAAAAGGTTGTGAGACATAGAAAAGAAAAATTTAAATGGCAGATGTTAAGTTCAATTACATCGATAGTAGCAACATTAAAAGTGAATGAACTGAGCAATCCAATGTAGATTGTCATTAATAAACATTAATAAATTAGATCCAGCTGTATGCTATCTTTAGGAGATACTCTTTTTTTTTTTAAAGATTTTATTTATTTATTTGAGAGGGAGAATGAGTTGGGGGAGGGACAGAGGGAGAAGCAGACAGGGAGCCCACTGCAGGGTTCGATTCCAGGACTCTGGGACCATGGACTGAGCCGAAGGCAGATGCTTAAGGACTGAGCCACCCAGGTGCCCTAGGAGACACTCTTTAGATTCAAAGATACACATAGGTTCAAATTTTTAAAATGGAAAAGGAAAAAGATGTATTGTGCAAAAAGCAACCATAAGGAAGCTTAAGTGTCGGTGTTAATATCAGACAAAATAAACTTTTTTAAAAAAGTATTTTATTTATTTATTTGACAGACAGAGATCACAAGTAGTCAGAGAGGCAGGCAGAGAGAGAGAAGAAGCAGGCTCCCCGCTGAGCAGAGAGCCCGACTCGGGACTCGATCCCATGACCCTGAGATCAGGACCTGATCAAAATAAACTTGAAGGCAAAAATGCTAGGGGCACCTGGATGGCTCAGTGGGTTAAAGCCTCTGCCTTCAGCTCAGGTCATGGTCCCGGGGTCCTGGAATGAGCCCCACATCGGGTTCTCTGCTTGGCAGGGAGTGTGCTTCCTCCTCTCTCTCTGCCTGCCTCTCTGCCTACTTGAGAACTCTGTCAGATGGATGAATAAAATCCCTGGACCTTGATCCCTGGACCCTGGGATGAAGACCTGAGCCAAAGGCAGAGGCTTTAACCCATTGAGCCACCCGGGACCCCAGGATGAATAAAATCTTTAAAAAAAAAAAAAAATTGCTGGGCGCCTGGGTGGCTCAGTGGGTTAAGCTGCTGCCTTCGGCTCAGGTCATGATCTCAGGGTCCTGGAATCGAGTCCCGAGTCGGGCTCTCTGCTCAGCAGGGAGCCTGCTTCCCTTCCTCTCTCTCTGCCTGCCTCTCTGCCTACTTGTGATCTCTCTCTGTCAAATAAATAAATAAAAATCTTTAAAATAAAAAAAAAAAATTGCTTAAATGCTGTGCCACTTAGCAAGACAGTGTGAAAGTTAAACAGAGTTGATGAAGGACATTTGGAAGGCAGACAGGGACAGGAGCTCCCACCACCCTAACAGGAAACCATACTTAAAAGGATTTTACACCCCCTGGGGAAGGAGCCCTCCACCCTTTCAAAAGATAGATAGCAAAAATCTGATTGGATGAGAGGTGCAGGGAGGGTTAATTAGATTAAAGCAGCCCACCCACAAGTCCTTAAACCCCCCCTAGACTTAGACACACTGGTGGCAACTCCCTTGGGATCCTTCCCTTTGCGGGAGCTTTGTACTGCCACTTTATTATGGCTCAGTAAACTGCTTTGCAGCCTACCACTCTTCATTTGGTCTACCTCTTCATTTTTCGAGGTGGCATGACCACAAAACGTGGGCACCAAAGAGAAGGAAGTCCTGTAACAGAGTGACCATATGACCCAGCAAGTCTACTCCTAGGTATAGACCCAAGAGAAATGGAAACCTACCTCCATAAAAAACTTGTCCAAAAGTGTTCATAGCAGCATTATTCATAGTGGCTAAAAAGTGAAAACAACCTGAATTTTCACCCACTAACGAAGAGATAAATAAAATGTGATATATCCATATAATGGAATATTATTGAGCCATAAAAAGAAATGAAGTACGGGGCACCTGGGTGGCTCAGTCGGTTGGGTATCTGCCTTCAGCTAGGGTCAGAATCCCAGGTCCTGGGATCGAGCCTGGTATCAGTCTTCTTGTTCAGCAGGGAGCCTGCTTCTCCCTCTCCCTCTGCCCCTTCCCCTATGCTTGTGCTCACCCTCTCTCGCTCTTCTCTCTGAAGTAAATAAATCAAACCTTAAAAAAAGAAAGAAAGAAAGTGCTGATATATGCTATGACTTGGATTAAACTCGAAAACATTCTACTAAGGAAAAAAAAGTCTGTCACAAAAGAGCCCATATTGTATGATTCCATTCATACGAAATGTGCAGAATAGGTAAATCCATAGAAACAAAAAGTAGTTTGGTGGTTACATGGAGCTGGAAGAACTGGAGGGAAATTAAGGGTCTAATAAGGGCACCTGTCTGTCCCAATGTGTGGAACATGAAACTCTTGATCTGTGAGTTGTAAGTTCAAGTCCCATGTTAGGAATAGAGTTTTCTTTAAAAAAGAAAAACCAGAATAACTGCTAATAGATACAGAGTTTCCTTGGGAGGGGTGATAAAAATGTATTAAAATTAAATGTGGTGAGCACCCCAGTGGCTCAGTTGGTTGCGCCACCCTTTCAGCTCAGGGCATGATCCTGGAGTCCCAGCATCGAGTTCCACATCGGGCTCCCTGCTCAGCAAGGGGTCTGCTTCTCCCTCCATCTGACCTTCCCCTTCTTGTGCTTGATCTCTCTCATCCTCTCTCTCAAATAAATAAATAAAATCTTTTAAAAAATTAAATTAATTGTGGTGAACGGTGCTCAGCTGTATGAATACACTAAAAACCATTGATTTGTATACTTTAACTGGCTGGATTGTGAGGTATGTGGGTTATATCTCAAAAAAACTTATTTTTTTAAAAACAGTCCAAACTAATCTAGAGGTCTGAATGGTGGTTACCTTTTGCTATGTTATCAGTTGAAAGAAGGCATGAGGGAGCCTTCAGATGTATTAGAAATGGTTAATATCGGGGCAACTGGGGGGCTCAGCCAGGGACACATCTGCCTTTGGTTCAGCTCATGATGGTCCTGGAATGGAGCTCCATGTCTGGCTTTCTGCTCAGTGAGGAGCCTGCTTCTCCCATTCCCTCTGCTGCTCCCCCCTCCTTGTGCTCTCTCTCACTCTCTATCTCTTTCTCTAATAAATAAAATCTTAAAAAAAAAAAAAAAGAAATGTGTAATATCTTTTTTTTTAAGATTTTATTTATTTGACAGAGAGAGATCACAAGTAGGCAGAGAGGCAGGCAGAGAGAAAGGGAGAAAGCAGGATCCCTGCCAAGCAGAGAGCCCGATGCAGGGCTCGATCCCAGGACCCTGGGATCATGACCTGAGCCGAAAGCAGAGGCTTTAACCCACTGAGCCACCCAGGTACCCCAAGAAATGTGTAATATCCTAGTCAGGGTGATGATTACATGGTGTACACAAATGTGAAAGTTTTTCAAACTGTATACTTAGGATTTTGTACTTCATATAATACCTCAACAATGAGAAAATCATTTTTAAAAGTCATCTTTATTTACATAATTTTGACTTAAAATATTAATATTAATTAATTACATTTCCTATGACATTTAAAAACCTATATTAATTTTTATACATTTACTTTCCTTTTTTTTTTTTTTTTTTGGCAGGGCTCGAACTCACAACCCTGGGATCAAGGCCTGAGCTGAGATTAAGAGTCTGAGCCTTAACCAACTGAGGCACCCAAGTGCCCCTACATTTGCTTTCTTAGTGAAACTATATTCAACACATTCAATTTGCATACTTTTATTTATTTATTTATTTTAAGATTTTATTTATTTATTTGACAGAGAGAGACACAGTGAGAGAGGGAACACAAGCAGAGGGGGTTGGAGAGGGAGAGGCAGCCTTCCTGCTGAGTAGGGAGCCCAACTTGGGCTCGATCCCAGGACCCTGGGATCATGACCTGAACCAAATGCAGGTGCTGAAGGCAGAGCCACGCAGGCACCCCTGCATACACTTTTTTTTATTTTTTAAAGATTTTATTTATTTATCGGACAGAGAGAAAGATCACAAGTAGGCAGAGAAGCAGGCGAGTGGAGGGGGGAGCAGGTTCCCTGCTGAGCAAGGAGCCCATTGTGGGGCTCAATCCCAGGACCCTGAGATCATGACCTGAGCCAAAGGCAGAGGCTTAACCCACTGAGCCACCCAGGTGCCCCCCCCGCCGCATACACTTTTAAATTTTGTACACTTGTGTACTAATACTTAAGATCATTACAGCAGATAGAACACAAATACATGAAAATCTTCTATGGTAATTATTTCTAATAATTAATGATTTTATTCAAATAATAGCAAGATAAAAGTTATGGAATAAATACATGATAATATATAAATAGCATATGTTTTAATTTTGTCCTCATCCAAACATCATTAGATCATCAGCCAAAATTCTAGACAAATGCAATAATACTTAAATTGTCATTTTTGGCCTTCACTCACATAAAAACCCATAGAATCACATGTATTCTCTTATTTGATTCTTATAAAAATAGGATGATAGATTTTGATAGTCTGTGTGAACTTGATTTATAACCTTTAAAGAATTAAACTTAAGGCATGTGGGCTTCAATTAGTTCTTTTGTCGTCACTCCTACAAATGGTACTGATGGGCCTACATATGGCTGCCTTGTTTACAGACATCTATATACTTTTTAACTGCCTTATCCAAATTCCCACGAGTACCATACACACACACAATTCTGTATTGCTTCTGAAGAACAGAGATAGTATTACCAATGCTTGATTCACCGGTATAGTGTCTATCACAGTGACTGTAGGCACCAGTAAGTAGGTTTTGAATTTAACTGAATCACATTTTTGAAGTAGGAGGTATACTTTAAGAGATTTCTCTAGATATGGTGGATTTAAGAAATCCAAAAACGGGAGGGAGTGATAGGTATGAAAAGTCAAGTCTTTTGCCCTCAGGACATGTGAAGTATAAGCAATAGAGAACAAGTTTACCCAGTCCGAGTCACTACCAAGCATCCTTTGGCACAGTGAATATTTTCTACAGGAGAAAAGTTCACTGACCCAGAGTTGGGCTGGCCAGTGAGCAGTAATGAGACATATGTCTTCTTGGTATGTTGCTTTAGAAGGAGAGGAGGAAAATATTAAACCTCATGCTCAGGGAAAAACAAAGCCAAAAACAAAACCAAAATAATCACTCTCTCTAGAACTATATAAGATCCTCTATGCAATGTTTTAACTATCCAGCTTTTATTTTCACAGGAATCTAACTCTGTAGAAATTACCAGTAAAAATTCAAGTAATAATTGTGGTGGTTTTAGCAACATAGTGAATAGCTATCTACTACAAATTTGACTAAATTTCCTACTAGGTTGTTGGGGCTGAATTAATTTTACTTCGTTTTTGGGGGGGTGGGGCACGAGTCGCTCAGTCGGTTAAGCATCTCTCTTTGGCTCAGGTCATGATCTCAGGGTTCTGGGATCGACCCCCGCGTCGGGCTCTCTGCTCAGCAGGGAGCCTGCTTCTCCCTCTTCCTCTGCAGTTCCCCCTGCTTGTGCTCACTCTGTGTGTGTGTCACATAAATAAAATCTTCTTGTAATCTCTATACACCTAATGTGGAACTTGAACTCACAATCCCGAGATCAAGAGCCACACACTCTACCAACTGAGCCAGCCACGCACCCTGAGGCTGACCTCATTTTTTTTTTTAAGATTTTATTTATTTATTTGACACAGAGAGAGAGAGAGATCACAAGTAGGCAGAGAGGCAGGCAGAGAGAGAGGAAGGGAAGCAGGCTCCCCGCTGAGCGGAGAGCCCGATGCGGGGGTCGATCCCAGGACCCTGAGATCATGACCTGAGCCAAAGTCAGAGGCTTAACCCACTGAGCCACCCAGGTGCCCCTGACCTCATTTTGAACAATAATGAGAATAAGGTGAAGCAACAGTTAATTTCACTGAACAGCTCTCATTTCACGCTGTTGCAAGATTAGCATGTAACAATGAATGCAGTTCCTTACGTTTCAGGTCAGAAGGCAGACTTGCACAAACATTAGAGGACTGTCTCCCTTCTAATTTACATTCTACATAGAATGAAAATTAAAATTGTGCTCAGTCTTTGGCTCAGGTCCTGATCTTCAATTCACGGTTGTGGAATTGATCCTTTAGTCTGGCTCCAGGCTCAGTGAAGAGTCTGCTTGAGATTCTCTCCTGCACCCTCTGCCCCTCCCTCTCATGCTCTGTCTCTCTCTCTCTCTCTCAGATACATAAAGAAATCTTTAAAAAATAAAGAGTAATTAATAACGGGCGCCTGGGTGGCTCAGTTGGTTGGACGACTGCCTTCGGCTCAGGTCATGATCCCGGAGTCCCGGGATCGAGTCCCGCATCGGGCTCCCAGCTCCATGGGGAGTCTGCTTCTCCCTCTGACCTTCTCCTCGCTCATGCTCTCTCTCACTGTCTCTCTCTCTCAAATAAATAAATAAAATCTTTAAAAAAAAAAAAAATTTAAAATTGTGCTCAGTCTTTGGCTCAGGTCCTGATCTTCAATTCACGGTTGTGGAATTGATCCTTTAGTCTGGCTCCAGGCTCAGTGAAGAGTCTGCTTGAGATTCTCTCCTGCACCCTCTGCCCCTCCCTGTCATGCTCTGTCTCTCTCTCTCTCTCTCTCTCAGATACATAAAGAAATCTTTAAAAAATAAAGAGTAATTAATAACGGGCGCCTGGGTGGCTCAGTGGGTTAAAGCCTCTGCCTGCGACTCTGGTCATGATCCCGGGGTCCTGGAATCGAGCCCCTCATCAGGCTCTCTGCTTAGCAGGGAACCTGCTTCCTCCTCTCTCTCTGCCTGCCTCTCTGCCTACTTGTGATTTCTCTCTCTCTGTGTCAAATAAATAAAGTCTTTAAAAAAAAACAAAACAAAACTCTTTAAAAAATAAAGAATATGGGGTGTCTGGGTGGCTCAGTGGGTTAAAGCCTCTGCCTTTGGCTTGGGTCGTGATCCCAGGGTCCTGGGATCAGGCCCTGTGTCAGGCTCCCTGCTCGACGGGGAGCCTGCTTCCTCCTCCCTCTCTGCCTGTCTCTCTGCCTACTTGTGATCTCTGTCTGACAAATAAATAAATAAAATCTTAAAAAAAAAATAGATAATAAAATAAATTAAAAAATAAAAAATAAAGAATAATAAATCAAACACTAAATAACTACCACTAACTTGAGAAATGAAATATCCCAGAATCTTAAAGCTTCTAATACGCCCCTTCCAGATTGCTTCTTTTACTCGTTCTCTATTCCTGAAACCACTATCTTGACTTTTATATTAATCACCTCCTCTGTTTTTCTCTGTAATTTGCTAGCTTAACACAAACGCAGATGTTCCTAAATAGTATAACAAAGTAGCATAAGCAGCTTTGTTTATTTGTGACCGTAATATAAATGATATATGTATTCTAGAATTTGCTTTTTCAGTTCCACATTGTTTTTGTGATTTGTCCATGTCAATTGCGTTGCTAAATTTCATTCATTTTCACTTACAAAAATATCTTTCTTTATGTATCCATTCCAGTGTTGCCAGGCATTTTCATTATTTTTAGTTTTCTATAATTACAAAGTGATGTGTCTCCAGATGCACATGGGAAAGAATTTCTATGGGGTAAATATCCAGGAGTGAAATTATGAATCATAAGGTCTACACATCTTCCATTTCAGTAAATACTGCCTATGGAAGATAGTATTTTCTAAAGGTACCTACAAAAGTATCTTCCATTTGAGGTCCCTGGCTGGCTCACTCAGTGCAAGCAGGGGGAGTGGGAGAGGGAGAAGCAGGCTTCCCACTGAGCAGGGAGCCCGATGCGGGGCTCAATTCCAGGACCCTGGGATCATGACCTGACGGAAAGGCAGACACTTAACCATCTGTGCCACCCAGGCACCCCATACATTTAGGGTATTTTGAAACTAACTTTTTTCAGATTTTAAAGTGCTCTTGTGTTATAAATTGCTGAGAGCATTTTTTTTCTGTATATGTCTTGGTAATGATATGGTTATTGCTATGTGGTACCTAGCCTCCAAGATGACCCCAAATTATTTTTGTCTCCTGTTTTTCACACCCTTACATAGTTTTTCCCATACTGTACCAGGGATGATCAGCATAATCAATAGAACAATAGAACATGGCAGAAGTGATAATATGCCATTAGATGACATTATTAAAGATCCTATGACATAAATTTAGATATATAAGTCAGGGGAAAAAAACTGAGAGTCCAAACACAAACTTTACATTTATGGACAGTTGGTCTCAAGAAGGGTGCCAAATCATTTTGATGAAGTCCCAGAACCTAAGTCAGGTTCGGTGGGGTGAGGAGGTTCGGAGCCGACGACTAAAGAAAGAATTCTTAAGACGTCGTTGGTGCAAAAGGTGATTTATTAGAGCACGGGGACAGGGCCCGTGGGCAGGCGGAGATGCGGCTGCCCCGGGTTGTGAGGAGTGGTTGGTTATATACACAGGAGTTGGGTAGGTGAGGACAAAGGGGTGTTCAGAAGGGCTATTGGGGCAAAGAATACTATCAGGATATTGAAGGCTTAGTTGCTATCAAGTAAAGACAATTGGAAGTCTGGTGGAATGTTACATTCCTGCTATCAAGCATCCTTGTTAATGAGATTTAAGTTCAGAAGAAATTTAACTTTATTTACTTTTCCTTCTACTTCCACCTCCTTCGGTTTTTATGGAGGGGAGGGTAACATTAGGCTTGAGGAACTGAGTTCTGTGTCTTTGGAAATTGGGCTATTGATAAGGTAACTTCTTTGTTGTAATCTCAAGGAAATTTGCAAACCAAGGGAGACTCCTGTCTTGCAGGATCGCGGTCTCAGCAAGTTAACTATTTATCATTTTATGGCAGTCAGGGGTGCCTGAGGAATGCTACACATATGGAGGGGAGCGGATGAAGGGGGGGGTACAAGGCGCCAGCTTTTGCTTTGTCCTCAGCCAGCCTCCTGCTCCCTCATCAATTTAAATGAGAAAGGAATGGTCTTTTTCTTTTCTTCCTTCTTTAAAAATTTATCATTAAATATTCTTTTTTCCCTTTTAGTTTTTTTATAATTTTTTATTAAGTAACCTCTACACCCAATCTCAAGATCAAGAGTTGGATGTTCTACTGAGTGAACCAGCCAGGTGCCCCAAGGAGTAGTCTTTTTCTTTTTTTTTTTTTTAATTTTTAATTTTTTTTAATAAACATATATTTTTATCCCCAGGGGTACAGGTCTGTGAATCGCCAGGTTTACACACTTCACAGCACTCACCATAGCACATACCTTCCTCAATGTCCATAACCCCACCCCCCTTCTCCCAACCCCCCTCCCCAGGAGTAATCTTTTTCCACACATGATGCTGAGACAACTGGACACCCACACGCAAAAGAATGAAGTTCAACATCTACTTCACATCAATCACACAAAACACAGCTCAAAATGGATCAAAACCCAATGTAAGAGTGAAAACTGCACAACTCCTAGAAATAAATGACCTTACATTCTGCCATGGGTTCTTAAAAAAGTCACCAAAAGCACAAGCAGCAATAGAAAAAAAATGGATAAGGGCACCTGGGTGGCTTAGTCATTAAGCGTCTGCCTTCAGCTCAGGTTATGATTCCAGGCTCTTGAAATCGAGCCCCGCATCAGGCTCCCTGCTAGGTGGGAAATCTGCTTCTCCCTCTCCCACTCCCCCTGCTTGTGTTCCCTCTCTCTCTGTCAAATAAATAAATAAATAAAATATATTTTTTTAAAAGGATAAAAAGAGTAAACTGTACTTTATCAGAAAGTAATCATTTTTAGAATATCTAAAGAACTTTTGAGGCAACAATAAGAAGAAAAATAACCTAATTTAAAAATGGGCCAAAGATGTGAATGACACTTCCCCAAAGCCAAATAAACAGTCAACACCACATGAAAAGATGCCCAACAGCATTAGTCATTATGGACTAATGCAAATGAAAACCGCAATGTTTATACTATTTCACACTGACTAAGGTGTCTGTAATTAAAAAAAATAATAATAAAAACAACAGGGGCACCTGGGTGGCTCAGTGGGTTAAAGCCTCTGCCTTCAGCTCAGATCATGATCCCAGGGTCCTGGGATGGAGCCCCGCAGCAGGCTCTCTGCTCAGCAGGGAGCCTGCTTCCACCTCTCTGCCTGCCTGCCTCTCTGCCTACTTGTGATCTCTTCTTGTCAAATAAATAAATAAATAAATATTTTAAAATAATAATAATAATAACAACAACAGGTGTTTGCAAATATACAGAGGAACTGGAATCCTGCCACATTGTTCGAAGGAATGTAATGTGGTGTAGCCCGCATTACACAATGTGGGAACAGTTTGGCAGTTCCCCCAAAAAGTTAAACTTGAAGTTACCACAGGTATAACTCATATGGTTTGGGAAATCTCGCAGGCCCCAGTTTATTTCCTTGTTTTTGTCGCTTGTTTTTTGGTTTTGAGGCCCCGGTTTAAAGTGCGTCCTTCCTGGGAGTATTTAAATTGACTCTGTCAAGTGCTTCTGCCAAGTGAAGCAGTAACAATTGGAGACCAGTTTTAACTACATTTTTAGCTAGAGTCTTGTTTATTTTGTTTTTTGAATGACTGGGAAGTCCTCAAGAGTAATGCATTTCCTCCGACAACGCTTAGGTGGAGACCTACAAGAGTCACTGGCAAACTCTCTATAGTATTTTTTTTTCCTGGTTTATATGCTGAAGAAAAGTAGCTTTGAGGGGATTTTCGCATTCAAGGGAGGGTTTCTTTTTTTTTTTTTTTTGGCTATCTTTTTTTAAGATTTTATTTATTTATTTGACAGAGAGAAATCACAAGTAGGCAGAGAGGCAGGCAGAGAGAGAGAGGAGGAAGCAGGCTCCCTGCTGAGCAGAGAGCCCGATGCGGGACTCGATCCCAGGACCCTGAGATCATGACCTGAGCCGAAGGCAGCGGCTTAACCACTGAGCCACCCAGGCGCCCCTCAAGGGAGGGTTTCTAACCAATGTTCCATCGTAAAAGGGCAAGTCTTAATTTTCTCCCCCTACTCACTACACCTTTTAGAACTCAAACATTAGGCCACCTGTGTATATAGATGCCCCTAGAATAAATACCAACCTGACTGCACTGATGATTTCAAGGTTTTCAACCAATTCAGCCATACATTTTAAAGCTATACACACACACACACATACACACACACATTCACAAATGTGTGCTTTAGTGTTTTTAGGTATGCCATATTAGGATTTCTCTAGACTATTAATCTGCCATAAGACCCCAAA
The DNA here is from genome assembly GCF_009829155.1 of Mustela erminea. Lineage (NCBI taxonomy): Eukaryota > Metazoa > Chordata > Mammalia > Carnivora > Mustelidae > Mustela > Mustela erminea. Next base: position 23,484,661 of record NC_045630.1, read on the forward strand.
TGAAAAAAAATCTGACAAAGTATATTTGTGCCGTTCACACTCCCCATTCTACCCCACTCTTAAAAAAAACAAAAACAAAAACAAAAACTTTAAACAAACACTAGTCTTTGGGAAAATGTGCCCTGCTCATTCTGTGCTCTCTTTTACCCTGGACATTCTTGCATCAGTCATGGTTGCAGTAACACAGAGGAGGGAAAGATTAGATTGAAAAGTAAGTTGAGGTCACATTTAAAGCCTTCAGTGCACATGTAAGCATATTTGTATTTCCAAATTGTCACTTTTGTGATTCAGTAGGATGAAATTCTAACTGGCAATAGTTGTTTGGGTTTTTTTGTTTTTTTTTTTTTAAGATTTTTTTTTATTTATTTGACATGTAGAGATCGCAGGTAGGCAGAGAGGCAGGCAGTATGGGGGGTGCGGGGGTAAGCAGGCTTCCCGATGAGCAGAGAGCCTGACTCTGGGCTCAATCCCAGGACCCTGAGATCATGACTTGAGCCTAAGGCAGAGGCTTTAACCCACTGAGCCACCCAGGCGCCCCAGTTGTTTGGGTTTGTTTGTTTTTTTTCTTTCCAAATAGTTTCTTTCATTCATTTTTTTAAAAATATTTTATTTATTTGTTCTCAGAGAGGGAGAGAGCGTAAGCAGGGGGAACGGCAGGTAGAGGGAGAAGCAGGCTTCCGGCTGAGCAAGGAGCCCGCTGTGGGACTCCGTCCCAGGATCCTGGGATTATGACCCCAGCCGAAGGCAGTCCCTTAACTGCCTGAACCACCCAGGCGCCCCAACAAATAGCTTCTTTCATTCAAACTGGTAAGTGGTTCCTGTGTGCCTGACACTTGTTTCTTGCTGTGTGCAGTGAAAGAAATCATGAAAGACAAGTTCTGCTGTTATGTAATTTAAGGGCAAATCTGGGAAGCATTTCTTGTGTACAAATGATTACCATGCAAAGTAAACATGGCAAGTGCCAAATAAAGGGTGAGAGTTGAAATAGCTAAAGAAGTTCAAGGTAAGGATCAGTTCTTCTAGCCTCGAGTGTGAGCGGGGTGACCAACTGTCCTGGTCTTCTGAAACTGAGTGGCTTCCCAGAACACAGAACCTTCAGAGAGAAAACCAAGATAGTACTGGGTGAACAGGACAGTTGGTCACCTTAACAAAGGCAATGTTGTAAGGGGAGTCAGAGTAGACCTCATGGAAGACAGGAAATGAAAGTTGAAAAGGACCCTCTAAAAATTAGTTGGGAGCACCTGGATGGGTCTCAGTCAAGGGTCTCCCTTCAGCTTGGATCATGGTCTCTGGGTCCTGGATGGAGCCACATATCAGGCTCCCTACTCGGTGGGGGTCTGTTTCTCTCTCTCACCTGCCCTTTCTCCCCCACTCAGGCATGCTTTCTCTCTCTCTCTCTCTCTCTTTCTCAAATGAATAAATAAAATCTTTTTTAAATTTTGTTTATTCATTTGAGAGAGAGCAGAAGCAGGGGGCAGGGGTAGAGAAAAATGGAGAAGTAGGCTCCCCACTGAGCAGGGAAACTGACACAGGACTCGACTCCAGGACCCTGAGATCATGAACTGATCATGGCACTTAACTGACTGAGCCACCCAGGTGCCTTTAAAATCCTTTAAAAAAAAGTTAGCTGGAGGGATGCCTGCGTAGCTCAGTCTGTTAAGCGTCTGCCTTTGGCTGAGGTCATATCCCAGGGTCCTGGGATCCAGCCCTGCATCAGGTTCCTTGCTCAGCAGGAAGCCTGCTTCTCCCCGTGCCTGCTGCTCTCCCTGCTTGTGCTCTCCCTCACTGGTGAATAAATAAATAAATAATTTTTTAAAAAAGATTTTATTTATTTATTTGACAGACAGAGAGATCACAAGTAAGCAGAGAGGCAGGCAGAGGGGGATGGGGAAGCAGGCTCCCTGCTGAGCAGAGAGCCCAATGCGGGGGTTTGATCCCAGGACCCTGAGATCATGACCTGAGCTGAAGGCAGAGGCTTTACCCTCTGAGCCTCCCAGGCACTCCTAAATAAATAAAATCTTAAAAAAAAAAAATTAGTCGGATTGGATTGGCTGCCTTCTTCAATTGATACCTGTAACATACACAAGAACTCAACGTCTTCTCTTCTCTAGCCAAATAGCAGTCCTAGCAACTGTGTCGTGATTGTGTTCCTGGGAATACCTTGTTTGGACTGCCATATGGATGGAGATCTTTTAGTCAACCATTGGCTTCCACTTTCACTACTCCAACTTGAGTATCCTACCTGGCTTCCTAATTTTTGGTTTCTATCCTTCCTTCCAATACTGTGTTAAATGAGAGCTTTCTGTAATGCCTATTCCTCTCCAAATGTATTAGATTACAATGGAATCTGTATTTGCGGCAATAATGTCTTTGGGTCAATAATCAGAAGGAAGGCTGCTTAGAAATAGAAAATGGATCTTCATTTGAATGAAGCAGTAGTTGGCCAACTTTACAGTAAAGAAAGGACAGGGTATTCACCTATGCGGAATATTATAAACCGTGTTTCTCATACCGTACCGTGCATGTGGACTACCACCACCTCTCCCACAGCCTGACTAGGAGGGCAGAGAGGGCCTGAGAGTTTGCATTTCCAACAAGCTCCCAGTAGATTTTATTGCTAGCACTTCTAGGACTATACATCACTCTTTCTGCCACTTGTATGTTCCCGAATTTCCCTCCATTCCCTAAAATTCTTTTATTTTGCTGCCGAATCTGAAATTCCACCAACTATACTCTTCTGAAACAAGTTGCAGATTTATGTATAACTTAATACTGACTCTTCTTTTTTTTTTTCTCCAAGGTTTTATTTATTTATTTATTTGAAATAGGGAGAGCATGAGTGGGAGACAGGGGCAGAGGGAGAGAGAGAAGCAGACTCTCCACTGAGCAGGGTGCCCGATTCCAGACTTGATCCTGGAACCCTGGGATCATGAACTGAGCTGAAAGAAGATGCTTAATCAATCGAGCCACCCAGGCGCCCCTTGATTCTTTCTTTCTTTTTAAAAGATTTTATTTATTTATTTGACAGAGATCACAAGTAGGCAAAGAGGCAGGCAGATAGGGGCAAACAGGCTCCCCACTGAGCAGAGAGCCTGATGCAGGGCTCGATCCCAGAACTCTGGGATCATTACCCAAGCTGAAGGCAGAGGCTTTAACCCACTGAACCACCCAGGCACCCCTTGATTCTTTCTTTCATTCAGATAGTTTTCCTTAATGTTCCTAGGAACATTAAGAGCAGACATTGGTTTTTGTGGGTAAATATGACAAAATTTTAATAATTGGGTATTGTATTAAAGGATAAACTCACAGGCAGGGCATGAGAAGGTGAGGAAGAGGAGGTTAGGTGGGCGAAGGCAGCCGCAGAGTAATTGTGAAAATGGGAACGCCTGGGGTCAGGCCAAAGGCAACACTAGTAGGAGGAGGTGAAGAAAAGGAGGTGAGAGGCTCCTGATAACGAACCACGTGGTTTTAAAAGCCACACTTCAGGCCAGTCTGAGGAAACGTGATCCTATTAAAGATAGTTAATCTATCATAGAAAGATAACATGACACCTGTGAAGGTCAATATGATTCACTGTGTCCGCCGCCCATTGTGAAATGCAAGGAGTCCTCTTGCTAATCGCCTATGTTGGTCAAGAGGGTAGGAAATGGCTTCAATCAATATCAAAGACTCCAACATAGAATTTACAGCTCAAGATGTGACCCATAACCGATAACACAGAACGACAGCACTTGAATGAATCAGAGATCCCTGTTTATTTTAACTCTATGAGGAAACTGAAAATAAACAGGTTTAATTAGCTTGCTCAGTTTCATTCAGGTTGTTAATGAAAGAGCCTGGTTTTGAATACTGGGACTCTTTTGATGTTTAACCAAGCGCTTTCTGTAATACTATTTATTAGTTGAAAACCCAGGTGAACATTTCCCTAAAGGCTTCACATTTTAATTTTAGTAAGTTTTTGTTTTGTTTTGTTTTGAGAGAGAGAGAGAGAGAGAGAGTGTGTGAGCAGAGGGTACAGAGGGAGAGGGAGAATCTCGAGCAGACTCCACACTGAGTTCAGAGCCCATCACGTGGCTCCAGCCAATGACCCTGAGATCATTACCTGAGCCCAAATCAGGAGCCGGATAACAAACTGAACTATCCAGGTGCCCCAGTAAGTTCTTCTTCTTTTTTTTTTTTTTAATGTAACAATGCATTTTTTGGAATGCCGGGGTGGCTCAGTGAGTTAAGCATCTGCCTTCAGCATAGATCACAATCCCAGAGTCCTGGGATCGAGTCCCACATTGGGCTCCCTGCTCAGTGGGGAGCCTGCTTCTCCCTCTGCCTGCTACTCCGCCTGCTTGTGCTCTCTCTCTTTCTCTGACAAATAAATAAACAAATCTCTTAAAAAAATAATAAAGATGCATTTTTGTGTTTAATGATCTTGCATTTGATGCTTCAACTAAATTTGACTAATTTCCTTTTTTCTTTCTCTACTTTTTAATTTGTGTCCTTTTTTTTTAAAGATTTTATTTATTTGTTTGACAGAGAGAGAGAGATCACAAGTAGGCATAGAGGCAGGCAGAGAGAGAGGGAGGAAGCAGGCTCCCACGGAGTGGAGAAGCCGATGCGGGACTCTATCCCAGGACCCTGAGAGCATGACCTGAGTCAAAGGCAGAGGCTTAACCCACTGAGCCACCCAGGCACCCCTAATTTGTCCTTTATATTTTCTTTTCCTTTCCTTCTTTCTTGTTAGTTTATAAACCCTTGCATCAAGGATTCCATTCTTTTTTAGTGGGGTCTATTTTCATTACTAGGAGACCCATTAGACCCATAAAAGTCTATTCTTTTTTATTTTTTTTTAAAGATTTTTATTTATTTGAGAAGGACAGCATGAGTAGGGGAGGAGCAGAAGGAGAGGGACAAGCCGACACCACGCTGAGCACAGAGACTGACACAGGGCTCAATCACGCCATTCTGAGATCAAGGGTTGAATTCACAAACAACTGAGCAACCCCCCACCCCCGGGTCCCCTATAATTCTTTGTATAAGGCTCAAACTGAGATAAATCCATTTATTTTTTGAATATATTCCAGGTGTCACCGAGCACCGTTTTTTCGATAAAACAATGAAACCTATATTCTTTTCCTGAAAATAAGCCCCGTTTCCTTCTGATATTTCTCCACCTGCTAGCCACATACTCGACAACTGGATTGGGATAGCAAAGGTAGATGTGAATTAGAGCCAAATGAGATATACTTGTAGGTCCTGACCCTTGACATTATTCCACCTATCAGTTTGGCCTACTTGGCCAGGACATACCTTGAAGCTTTTGAAAAGTAAATATTAACAAATGAAAGTTAAGACTATTTCACCATGAAGATTATAAAACAGTGAAATGTACTACCAGAAATGAACAAACTAATATGTTACTTCCCCAAGCTCCATATTGCCCCTTATCAAAAAGGCATTATGCTCCACAAGTAAGATAATTGATTCTCTCTGCTTGACTTATTTCACTCAGCATAATCTCTTCCAGTCCCGTCCATGTTGATACAAAAGTTGGGTATTCATCCTTTCTGATGGAGACATAATACTCCATTGTATGTAGGGAGCATAAGGAATAACACAGAAGACATTGGGAGATGGAGAGAAGAAGTGAGAGGAGGGAATCAGAGGGGAAGACAAACCATTAAAGACTGTGGACTCTGAGAAACAAACTGAGGGTTCTGGAGGGGAGGGGGTTGGGGGTTGGGTGAACCTGGTGGTGGGTATTATGGAGGGTACATACTGCTTGGAGCACTGGGTGTGGTGCATAAACAATGAATCTTGGAACACTGAAAAAATAAAATATTTTTTTAAAAGGCATTATGAGGGGCGCCTGGGTGGCTCAGTGGGTTAAAGCCTCTGCTTTCCGCTCAGGTTGTGGTCCCAGGGTCCTGGGATTGAGCCCCACATTGGACTCTCTGCTCGGCAGGGAGCCTGCTTCCTTTCTTCTCTCTCTCTGCCTGCCTCTCTGCCTTTTGTGATCGCTCTCTGTCAAATAAATAAATAAAATCTTTAAAAAAAAAAGGGCATTATGGTATCAATTTCACTTGCATGTGAATTTTAATTCAACTTACTGCATTTTCTAAAACAAGTTGGGGGATGGCTCAGTCAGTGAAGCATCTGCCTTCAGCTCAAGTCATGGTCCCAGGGTCCTGGGATTGAGTCCCGTGCTGGACTCCTTGGTCAGTAGAGAGCCTGCTTCTCTCTCCCCTTCTCCCTCCTGCTCCCCCCTGCTAGTGCTCTTTGTCTCTCTCTATCAAACAAATAAAATATCTTAAAAAAAAAATAATAAGTTTTCTTGAATAACTTTTTTTTTTTTTAAGATTTTATTTATTTATTTGACAGACAGAGATCACAAGTAGGCAGAGGGGCAGGCAGAGAGAGAGGAGGAAGCAGGTTCCCCACTGAGCAGAGAGCCCGATGCGGGACTCGATCCCAGGACCCTGAGATCATGACCTGAGCCGAAGGCAGCGGCTTAACCCACTGAGCCACCCAGGCGTCCCAGTTTTCTTGAATAACTTAAAAGAAAATTTACTTCATGATATTTTAAAGACTTACTGAGAAAATTAAAATCTCAGAATCGTATCATCTTCTTACAGTTGAAGTTGGGAAAGAAATCTGCTCACAAAACATCCTTTGGTATCAATATCAGAATCAAAGCCAGCCTGAATGAGTCATGAATGTTTCCCATGATGGCAAATAAACTCCCAGGATCAGGGATGCCTGGGTGGCTGAGTTGGTTAAGCGGCTGCCTTTGGCTAAGGTCATGATCCCAGCATCCTGGGATCGAGCTCCACATCAGGCTCCTTGTTCAGTGGGGAGCCTGCTTCACCCTCTGCCTTGGCCTACCACTCTCTCTGCCTGTGCTCCCTAGTTCTCTCTCTCTCTCTCTCTCTCTAACAAATAAAAAGAAAAAAATCACAGAATTATAGAGATTACCTAATATAAACTTGCATTTTATAGATGAGGAAATTAATCCTTATGTTCTCATACACATAATGAGCTACCATTAATAAAATAAAGGGACAAAAAGTAAAATCTACAGAAACCATAAGAGAGAAAAAGAAGTCAGAACCCAGAGAAATATTTTAGTTACTGTATTCCTTGTTTACTTTCCTATAATCCTTTTTATAAGAAGATTTTATTTATTTATTTGACAGAGATCACAAGTAGGCAGAGAGAGAGAAAGGGAAGCAGGCTCCTCAGTGAGCAGGGAGCTCAATGCGGGGCTCGGATCCCAGGACCCTGAGATCATGACCTGAGCTTAAGGCAGAGGCTTTAACCCACTGAGCCACCAGGCTTGCCTCCTATAATTCTTTTTTATATCCTTTTCTATAATCCTGTTGTATACCATGTTACTTCTCTATAATCCTTTTCACCCTATAAATTTCCAGATCATTTTATACCCATTTAATTGCAAAGACCATCTTCAGTCTCTTTTTCTTAAATATATTTTAAAAATTTATTTGAGAGAGAACATAGAAGCGGGGTTGGGGGGAATGTGTGCAGAGGGAGAGAGAGAAGCAGACTCCCCACTGATCAGGGAGCCCATCATGGGACTCGATCCCAGGACCCTGAGATCATGATCTGAGCTGAAGGCAGATGCTGAACCGACTGAGCCACCCACGCAACACCATTTTCAGTCTTTTTTGGAATTTAGCTTCAGCTGAGTTAATATACCTTGAAACTGAATTTGCTATACAGGACTCCATGGTGCCTCACTGTTGCTTAAATGGAGCATAAATAAAGAAAATCATCATATGCATGTGCAGGTACAGGGCAAGTAAGAAGAGAAGCTTGAGTATTGTTCACCTTGAAATTCATCATCTCAATACAGATAAAAGTATTGTTTCCTAAGAAATCACAAAGCATAGGATGAGCCAAAGTGTTCAATAAAAACTAAAAAAGATTGGGGTGCCTGGGTGGTTCAATGGGTTGTGCCTCTGCCTTCAGGTCAGGTCATGATCTCAGGGTCCTGGGATTGAGCCCCGCATCGGGCTCTCTGCTCAGCAGAAAGCCTGCTTCCCTCTCTCTCTCTGCCTGCCCCTCTGCCTACTTGTCATCTGTCTGTCAAATAAATAAATAAAAACTTAAAAAAAAAAAAGTAGAAAAGAACAGATTTGAGGAGCATTCATCATGTTTAGAAATTCATTCTATTCTTGCCTTATACAGGATAAAAATCACTTCTTTCCTCTCTTCGGTAAGTGCTCCCTTTAATCAGTGTTTAAGTAGTGCTTGTAGTTCAGAGAGTCCAAACCCCGGGAATTCTATGCTTCAGACATAGAGTTCAAATGGAAAAGAAAAATGCAGAGTTCTTGCCAATTTCTAGGTGAACTTTCAGTTTTGCTTTCCAGGTTCATTGAAAATGGTTCAGGAATATATTTTATGCTGAATGAATACATGGGATTTATCCTAAAGATTTTCCCTGAATAATTCAAAAGGAAAAAAGAAAGAACTTTTGATCAAATCCCTATGTAGCAAAATAATTTGCACTCCCCAACTGTGTAGAGCATTATAATAATGGCTCCCATGGTATCATGAGTCCCTGTCTTTGTAGCCCTTTGCAAAGTGGTGTTGCTTTTCCTTCCATCAAAAGGTAGAGTCTTGGGGCGCCTGGGTGGCTCAGTGGGTTAAGGTCTCTGCCTTCGGCTCAGGTCATGATCTCAGGGTCCTGGGTCAAGCCCCGCATCGGGCTCTCTGCTCCTCAGAGAGCCTGCTTCCTCCTCCCTCTCTGCCTCTCTGCCTACTTGTGGTCTCTGTCTGTCAAATAAATAAATAAAATCTTAAAAAAAAAAAAAAAAAGGTAGAGTCTTTCATTGTACTCTCTAGAATCTGAACAGACCCTATGACTTGCTCAGACCAATAGAACACAGTGGAAATGGCACATGAGTTCTGGAGCCTATGCTTTCGGATACTTGCTGCTTCTACCTTTGTTCTTCTGGAACAAGGGGGCTATGTAAGAAAGCTTAGGCTGGCTACTGAATGATGAGAAGCGACTGGAAGAGAAATGGCCCAGGCTTGCTGCTACCCCATCAAGATCACAAAACAAATCCTGTAATGAGTCACAATCATGCATGATCTTTATGTTGCATTTCTATGCTAAATGTGAAATAAATATATTGTAGAATATATATGTAAATAGAGAATAGATTTTTTTTTTTCCATTCTCATCTAAAGAATGTACATAGTTTGTTAATAATCCTGGAGAGTGGGCGCCTGGGTGGCTCAGTGGGTTAAGCCGCTGCCTTCGGCTCAGGTCATGATCTCAGGGTCCTGCGATCGAGTCCCGCATCGGGCTCTCTGCTCAGCAGGGAGCCTGCTTCCCTCTCTCTCTCTCTGCCTGCCTCTCCGACTACTTGTGATTTCTCTCTGTCAAATAAATAAATAAAATCTTTAAAAAAAATAATAATAATAATCCTGGAGAGTTTATTGTAAAATGAATAGAGGGTAAAAGTCAATATTGTAACATCATCACTTAAAATTGATTAATTTAATACAGATAAGGTATAGCCAGGCATAAAAGAGCTACTGACCTTTGACAGCCCCAAAATGAGACCGGAAAAGCAATTAGATAGCTGGGGTTACAATAGTGTAAGAAGCCAGTTTGGAAATAACATCTAAATTTAGGAGTCCCAGTGAAGAGAAAATAGAAAATAGATCTTTTTAAACTTATGGTATTTGTGGAGGGCATTTGGAACCATGAGCACTGGGTGTTACATGCAACCAGTGAATCACTAAATTCCACCTCTGAAACCAATAATACAGTATATGTTAATTAAATTGAATTGAAATTTAAAATTTTAAAAAGCTACAGTATTTGTTTTCTGGCTAGATTTAATTATTTTGTTTGTGACATTGATTATTTTGTTTGTGATGTCCATTGAGAATAAGAAGATAAATTCTGGGAAATCAGATCATATAGATAAAGTCATACCAAAGTGAAAATTTAAGAATACAGGTGTTTAATGTTCCTGATGTTCTTATCTACCTACTTCTTGCAAGGTTTGGCTGTAAACCAGGTACTCTTGCCCAAAGGTTAGTTCTTGGGTAATCAAGCAGAGTTCACTAGAGTTCACCTATAACCTGAATGCAAAATATTAGGTGCTCTTTTCTGAAAACAAGAGCCTATCTTTTTACAGGAGTTCCTCAAATAGAATAATGAGGTTTATGTGATGCCAGCAGGGCTTTCTTTCCTTTCCTTTTCTTTTCTTTTCTTTATTTTTCTTTTTATTTTTTTAAAATATTTTATTTATTTATTTGACAGAGAGAGAGATCACAAGCAGGCAGAGAGGCAGGCAGAGAGAGAGAGGAGGAAGCAGGCTCCCCACTGAGCAGAGAACCCAATGCAAGTCTTGGTCCCATGACCCTGGGATCATGACCTGAGCCAAAGGCAAAGGCTTTAACCCACTGAACCACCCAGGTGCCCCCAAATTTGCATCTCCTCCAACTGAGCCATCCAGATGCCCCATCTTTTTGAATAATTCTTTTTTTTTTTCTTTAAGATTTTTTTTATTGATTTGACAGAGATCACAAGTAGGCAGAGAGGCAGGGAGAGAGAGAGGAAGGGAAGCAGTCTCCCTGCCAAGCAGAGAGCCCAGTGCAGGTCGATCCCAGGACCCTGGGATCATGACCTGAGCCGAAGGCAGATGCTTTAACCCACTGAGCCACCCAGGCGCCCCTTTTTGAATAATTCATAAATAAATTATGGAACAGTTTATTGAACCCATCATTGTGATTAGTACTCCATAAGTGTTTATACCGATAGGATCAGTGTTTCAAGTCACCAGGGCAAAGGGGATTAATAGGTGAACTTGACTTCCCTAACAGACCTTTGTACATAATAGACACTCAGTAAACATTTAATTAAATGAATTATTTTATTTTATTTTATTTTATTTTATTTTTTTTTAAAGATTTTATTTATTTATTTGACAGAGAGAGATCACAAGTAGGCAGAGAGGCAGGCAGAGAGAGAGAAAGGAGGAAGCAGGCTCCCTGCTGAGCAGAGAGCCCGATGCGGGACTCGATCCCAGGACCCTGAGATCATGACCTGAGCCGAAGGCAGTGGCTTAACCCACTGAGCCACCCAGGCGCCCTAAATGAATAATTTTAAAAAGCATTGTGAGGGATGCAGAGTTATGTATGACAAAGTTTTATGAAAGGATATGTAACCAGGGGCACCTGAGTGGCTCAGTAGGTTAAGCATCTGACTCTTGGTTTCAGCTCAGGTTATGATCTCAGGGTCACAGGATTGGGCCCAGGAGCCCCTTGTCTGGCTCCACACTCAGTGGGGAATCTGCTGGGGATTCTCTTCCTCTCCCTCTCCTCCTCCCCCACCTAAAAATAAATAAATCTTAAAACAACAACAACAGTGTATGTAATCAGAGACTCCATTCTCCTAGTCTCCAAGACTGGGGTTTACTCAAGCCCTAGCTTTTCCTCGTAGTGTGCATCCTGGGTCCCTGTAATCTAGGACTCTTGGAGAATCCAGATTAATCAGTACACTGCCTTTCTTATGCTATCATAAAGTAGAATACTGACAATAAGAAGGCAGCAGGCCTATGCAGAAGACTGGGCTTGGTTCTGGCTTCTGCTAAGGCGCTGGTACGATGCCTGTTTATAAAAATCTCCTCCATCCTTAAGCACTACTGTCTTATAGACAATAAACTGGCCTTAGGCCCAGAATCGGGATGTATTCTGGTACCTGCCACCTCATGAACCCAAGGCTCTGGCTAATTGTTCTCTTTTCTTCTTTGGGAACCTGACACATTACTTTCAAATTCAGCTCTAAACAGAAAGATACATTGATTTTCTAGCCTGACTATCCTGCCAAGCCTTCTTTATCCTCATAATTATGACCACCCCCTAAGTCTATGGGCCCCACAGAAGGGAAGATACAGCTCCTTCTTTATATTAATGGGCACTTTTCCCCAGACTTTTCTTGGTTCCTGCCATGGGATTCAAAGAATGGATAGTAACTACCATTTAGGCAGCAAAATAAGAGGGGATCTAGCTTGGATGTGGCCAGCTCCCATATTCCCTATTATTTTGTGAACATTGGAGCCTCTGCCATCTCTCTGTTTTGGATCCTTTGCTACCTATGGAGGGAGGGAAAGCTGGTATCAGCTTTGGGATCCTCCTTTCTCTTTACCCTTGTTTTCTGAAAACTCCAAAACATGGCTTATCGTTTAAGGTTCTCCTTTGTGTAGTCCTCTATGAATACCCATCACGGGGTGCCTGGGGGCTCAGTTGGTGAAGCATCTGCCTTCCGCTCAGGTCATGATCCCAGGGTCCTGGGATTGAGCCCCACTTTGGGCTCCCTGCTCAGCAGGGAGTCTATTTTTCCCTCCCCCTGGTTCTTGTGCTGTCATGCTCTCTCTCTCTCTCAAAGAGATAAACAAAATCTTTAAAAATAAATAAACAAATAAATAAATAAATAAATGTCTGATGATTCTTTATATTCTAAGAAAAAAAATTTTTTTAAGTTTTAAGGTCTCAAATCCTAATACCTGCAACAACAGGAATGAATCTCAAAAATGTTCTCTTCAGTGAAACAAGTCAGATTCACAGGGTTACGTACTATATAGATTACACTGATGTGCATCCTGAAAAAGGCGAAACCAGAGTGTCAGAAAAGAGATCAGTGGATGCCACAGACTGGGGCTCAGGGGAGAGGGTGATTACAAAGGGCAGTGATTTGGGGAGATGGAAATGTTACTTACATATCTTGATTCTGGTGGATGTTAAATGACTCAAAACTCACAGAACTATAGCTCATGTCCAGATTTGATAAAGAGCGAGTTTTACTGTACATAAAAATCGTGCTTTTTTTATAAAAATGGTAAAAACTATTTTGTCCAAATATTTTTAAGGACCTCCAAATACTTTGCACAGCCATAAAGGTATTTTCTATCAAAGGGTCACCAGTAACTTTCAGGGCACTCCCACTGAAGCACTGTGTTGATATCTGTCTCTTTTACAGGACTTCTGCAATTTGTCCTAACTTTTTTTTTAAGATTTATTTATTTATTTATATGTATTTTATTTATTTTTATATTTTATATTGATATATTATATATAATATATTTATATCTTATTTGTATTAATATATATTTATTTATATTTAATAGAAGTATTTATATATTTTATTTATTTATTTATATTTTATTTATTTGACAGACAGATCACAAGTAGGCAGAGAGGCAGGCAGAAAGAGGAGGAAGCAGGCTCCCCGCTGAGCAGAGCGCCCTATGCAGGGCTCAATCCCAGGACCCTGGAATCATGATCTGAGCCGCAGGCGGAGGATTTAACCCACAGGCGTCCCTGTCCTAACTTCTAATATCTTCTTCTATTATCTGCCTCTTTTATGGGCCTTCAGCAATATATCCTAATTAAAAATTTTATTTCTTTTCTGGGGATGTAAAGGTCATTCCAGATCAGACCGTCAGATTCTGGGAAACATTATTTCTATCAGAAGCTGAATGGCTCCCACCTGCCCCCACTACTGCAATAGAACATGTTGGGCATGTCTTTGACTTGTTCAGGCAGGCTTGAGGTAATAAAGGTTTTTTTGTACACCAAGACTTGCCACAGTCCCTGCTTTAAGGAAGAGTGCTGGTATTTTTAGAACTCTGTAGAGTCTGAGTTAGAAGTTTTGGAAACTACCTTTTATATATCTACCTTACGCAAAATTCTCTAGGGATAGGGATTACAAACAAAAAATTAATATCATCAGGTCTTCTCTTCTGCATTGTCTGCCAACTGATGAGGGAGGAAAAGGCAAGTTGAGGGCAAAGCACAAACTGTACCCTTCTGTCCCTGCTTCCAGGTGGGAAATATGATACATTCCTCAGGTACTCCTAGCTGCCCTGAAGCTAAGGGAAAGAAAAACAAAGGGTTAACTTATAGACAACAGAGTCCCTCAGAACAGGAGCCTCTCCCAGTTTACTGTTGGTGATTTACAAGAAAAAAGCATTCTTATCAATAGTCTAACTTTCAGAAGGAAACTCCCAATTATCTTAATGTTAATACTTTGCTAGAGGGAAAAACAACCTTAACTTGACAATGACAGGGCCTCCAATATCTTATAGGTCCTCTTTAGCACGTGAAAGTTCTTTTGAAAATCTCCCTTTTTCCCTACCCTCAACTGCCAAGCATATCATCAGCCAAACCTCCCCCCAGTACAACAGCTGTTTCTGCCCACAGGTTCTGTCCCTGTACTTCAGTAAAACCATCTTTTCACCCCAAAGACGTGTCAAGAATTTTTTCTTGGCTGTCAGCTCTGGACCTCACCTACAGTCAAAAAACTACATCACCAACCACTCTAACCAGCCTGGTTTGAAAGTGTAGTGCGGAATCCCGGTTTGCCACAGACCACTGGTGTCTGTCCCCTACATTAGCGGAGACTTTTAAGTATCTACACCCACCCATGTGTTCTAGCCTGTCTGCAGCATCATAGCCACTGTCTAAAAAATATAAAATACTTCCCATTTGGGGAGTTTCCGTAGTCCTTTTTTTTTTTTTTTAATTTTTTTTTATTTATTTGACAGAGATCACAAATAGCCCGGCGGGGGGTGGGGGGTAGTCTCCCTGCTGAGCAGAGAGCCTGACGCATGCAGGGCTCTATCCCAGGACCTGAGACCATGACCTGAGCTGAAGGCAGAGGCTTAACCCACTGAGCCACCCAGGCACCCTGAGTTTTCATAGTCCATAAAAGAAGTATGTACAGGATGGAAATTTCATAAATACCCTAGATAAGACCCTTGGTAATGTAACTTATTCCCTTTGTGAATACATGATACAAATATTGTCCCTATCTCTTTATCTTCCTGAGTAAATTGCACTAGTCTCAATCCCACAAATCAGGAAGTCTAGATCTCCCTGTACAGACTTCCTTCTCTCCCTGAATTTGCAATTAACTTAGGACCTTAAGCAGTTCAACAGTCTTACCTCCGCAACCCCCAAGTATATCATCAGCCATTCCTTACAACCCCAGTGCAGCCGCTCTTTCTGCCCACGGGTCCTGACCCCTGCTTTAGTAAAATCACTTTTTTGCACCAAAGATGTCTCAAGAACTCTTTCCCGGTTGTCGGATCCGGACCTCACCAACATTCCAAAACCACATCGAGGCCATCGGGCTGAGATAGAACGACACCATCAGCTCTCTGAGGCCTTCAGTTTGCTAACTACAGATCTTGGGACTAACACAGTTTCAAAGTAGTGATGAGCGATGAGTGTAGACGATATCTTTTTTTTTTAAAGATTTTATTTATTTATTTGACAGACAGATCACAAGTAGGCAGAGAGACAGGCAGAGAGAGAGAGGAAGCAGGCTTCCTGCTGAGCAGAGAACTCGATACAGGACTCGATCCCCTGGGATTGTGACCTGAGCTGAAGGTAGAGGCTTTAACCCACTGAGCCACCCAGGTGCCCCTCCTCTGTCCATTTTTTAATAGAATTTTTGTGCTATTGAGTTATATAAAATTTTTCCTTTTTTTTTTTTAAGATTTTATTTATTTATTTTACAGAGAGCAAGAGATCACAAGTAGGCAGAGAGAGAAGGGAAAGCAGACTCCCTGCTGAGCAGAGAGTCTGATGCGGGGCTCGATCCCAGGACCCTGAGATCATGACCTGTACCAAAGGCAGCAGCTTAACCCACTGAACCACCCGGGCACCCCAAAATTTTTCCTTTTAAAGCTCAAGAGCTTAATAGGTAGATCTTTGAGAAATCTATCTTAAAGGATTATTTCCGAATCTTTATGTAATGTACCACCTATATATTTGGATTTTGGTTGTCTTGCTAACTTAGGAAATTTTTAAAAATTGTTATTATTATTTTTAAAGATTCCATTTATTTATTTGACAGGGAGAGAGATCACAAGGAGGCAGAGAGGCCAGCAGAGAGAGAGGGGGAAGCAGGCTCCCCACTGAGCAGAGAGCCTGATGCGGGCCTCGATCCCAGGACCCTGAGATCATGACCTGAGCAGAAGGCAGAGGCTTTAACCCACTGAGCCACCCAGGCACCCTGAGTGTAAACGATATCTTGAGAGATGTTGCAACATGTGTGCAACTACTATGATGACAATACCTGTGACTTATAATTCGCAGGAACAGCTAATACTACTGTGATTTGTTGCCTTCATTCAAAACTGAGTGAAGCAAATGCTACATTTCAGTTGGGGGTTGGTGAAAAAAAGAAGTAATTTATCCCCCATACTGGTGAACACTGTTGGTAGTCTGCCTGATCCCCTCAGATCCTTTTTAGGGGCTCCATGTGCTAATCCTACAGCTTCTATTACCTTTTCTTTTTTTTTTTTTAATCAGCTCTCACCTGAGACTTACTTTAGAGGCCTACCCTTGGGCTACTGCAAACCTTTGATCAGAAAGCTGGAAGTGCATGGATGTTTACGTGGCAAAGGGCAAACCACAGCCAATGACTGACTGGTAAGCATATATGAAAACCCAGCTTCCTACATTGGGATAAGGGTGGTGAGCTTGGGAATTTGCCTAAAATTGCATCCTATCATTATTCTGCTTTTCCCTCATTCCTGATCGGTCCTTAGTAAACCACTTGCACACGAAGCCTCATTTCAGGGTCTGCTTCCAGAAAACTTGACTTAATACACCATCCAAGTTATATAACCCTTTCTTCAAGAATCCCTGTTCTAGGGGAAGTGGTTGGAAAGAATTTGACTGCTGGCGTGCTTGAGGTTTAACTTTCTGCTCTTCAGCAAGTTACTATCGAAGAGGGAGAAACACAGGCTACCATTGAGCTAGACTCAATTTAATCAGAGATTGGAGAGGATGAAGAAAACCCAGGGATCATGAACTTCGGAGGGCTGGAAAATCCTACTGCTTCTAGAATCCAAAATTAAGGAATTAGATAGTAAAAGCCTTGAGTGACAAAGGTAAGATTACTAATTAAACAAAATAACAGCTGTGTGGCAATTAGATTAAGGATATTCCCTTGTCTGCCAAGCCTTCAGGTAATCAACCATCTTTTAGGTGAAAGAGTAAATCATGGGGTAAAGAAGCAAAGAAATAAGATAGCCTTTAGAACCGGACCTTGATATAATTGTCAAATTTAGCCAATAAGGGATCCAGTTGGTTAGGTGACTGCCTTCAGCTTGGGTTATGATCTCGGGGTCCTGGGACCGAATCCCACATTAGGCTCTTTGCTCAGCAAGAAGCCTGCTTCTCCCCTGCCTGCCCTCTCTCTTCCAAATAAAATCTTTTTTCTTTTTTTAAAATATAGCCAATATGGGGCGCCTGGGTGGCTCAGTGGGTTAAAGCCTCTACCCTCCGCTCGGGTCTGATCTCAGGATCCTGGGATCGAGTCCCACATCGGGCTCTCTGCTCAGCAGGGAGCCTGCTTCCTCCTCTCTCTCTCCCTGTTCTCTGCCTACTTGTGATCTCTGTCTGTCAAATAAATAAATAAAATCTTTAAAAAAATGTAGCCAATAAAAATATGGAATGCCCAATAATTTTTCTGGTAATCCTACATCTAGAAAATAACTTTGGGAGTAGTTACTAGCACGTGAGTCTTTCTGAAAGCAAATAGGTCAGAAACATCCAAGTTTTTTTTTTATTGTTGTTGTTGTTTTAAAGATATTATTTATTTATTTGTCAGAGACAGGGAGAGAGAGCACACAAACAGGGCAAGAGGGAGAAGCAGGCTCCCCACTGAGCAAGGAGCCTGATGTGGGACTCCGTTCCGGGACCCTGGGATCACGACCTGATCCGAAGGCAGATGCTTCACTTGATTGAGCCACCCAGGCATCGCAGAAACATCCAAGTTTTTTTTTGAGGGAGTGGCACTGGCAAAGAAACCAAGAGCCTAGTCTATAAAACCTTTGGCATATCCAGGAAACTTTAAAAAACAACCATCAAGCTATAATGAGCTCCGGGTGTTATATGGAAGTGTTGAATCCCTATATTGTACCCCTGAAACTCACATTGAACTGTATCTTAACTAACTGGAATTGAAATAAAAACTTTAAAAATAAATAAATAAAATCAAGCCTCCAAATTTGCCTGGGCAGGAAGCACACTATGAAGAGTCCTCAAAGTTGACATGTTCTGCAACGCCAGTTTCACCTGTGGCCATGAAGGATAATGAAAAAGGAAGAGCCTCTGAGAAGATGGAGCCAGGGACTCCCAAGGAAAACAGTAGCAGGAACTCTTCCCAAAAGGCAGGACATGATCTAATGAAGGAGATTCTCCCATCCCAAGACAGAGGTCTCCGCAAAGCCTGCCCAGACATTTTTCAAAACTGCTAAGGACCAACAACTGCGTCTATCTCCTGTTCTTCCTTTTCCTAACTTTTCCTTTTGTTTGTTGCATTGTGGACAATATATCCTAGTTCTACCATTGTATCTACAAGAGAGGAGAGGGGCAATTTAGAGAAAACATTTTTCCTAATTCAAGAGTGATTAGATCATGAGGAGCTCGATCCAAACATAATGGGGAAGACAGTGTCTCCCAGAGATCCTGTTTCCAGCTTGGTGTGATGACTAAAAAAGACCAGATTGTTTCTCTTGGTAGAGAAAGAGGATTGTACTCTATCTATAGTGAAAAGTATGAAATAGATATTTGATGACCAGAAAAGTGGACTACCGCAGAGACCTCATCTATATTCTCTTCTTCCTGGGCACATGGCTGGACAACATCTCCCAGCCTTCTTTGCAGTTAGGTGTGGCCATATGTCTCAGCAATATAGTCACTTCTAGGCCTGGTCCATAAAGACTTCCCAGAAGTGACCCTGAGAGGTCCGTGATCAAAGGAGTGAGACTGATACAAAGCGAAGGTCAAGCAAAGCTTTATTTTGCATCAAGCAAAATAAATAATCAAACAGACTGTTCGGGGCTGCCTCTTACCGAGAGGGCAACCACCCCTAGCCTCACAGACTAACTTTTATAGAGCAAAGGCCATGTGGTTGGGCCTGGCCACACACAGGTGGCCAATGAGATTGTAACATAGAGAAAGCTGCACAGTCATGCTAGGTCACACATGGGTGGCCAATTGAATTACAATTCACCCCATAGTAGCTATTTGAACAGCCTATCACCTTGGTCAGAATTGGTGCCCAGAAGGCGGGGCCCACACTCCTTGGTAGCTAGGGAGACAGTATGCGCACCCCACTGATTGGATGTCTCCACCTGGCTCGACTCATCCCTACATCCAGGCTCTGTTGTCTCCACCTGCCCTGCCCTTGTATTTGGGCTCTGTTATCAGGGACTGGTCGACCACATTTTACTGGTTTCCCAGACTTGCTTCTAAGTTCCTGGGTGGGGGTGGGGGGGTGGGGGCGTGGGGGGGTGGGGGGTGTCAGTGTACGCTTTACTGCATAAACAACAAAAATGGCTGTTCAAGCGAGATGGAGCTGCTCTAAATAGGCCCTTACAACCCTTTATGTTTCTCCCCCTTCCAGATGACTAGAAGATGATGATTCCTATAGCCACCTTGGGGACACACTGAAGATGGCAGAACCAATGTGAAGGAAGCTGGACACTTGAATCACCATTCAGATGAGAGCTGCCCAAGACAGCCACCTAACCCCAAACACACACTTTGGACTGTTGGGGTGAATGACAATTATATCAAACCACTGAGATTTTGAGGACTCATCTAAGTCAGTGGCTCTCAAAGGTGGCTCCAAACCAGCAGCATCAGTATCACCTGGCACCTTGTTAGAAATCCAACTTTTCAAGAAAGCAAAGAAGGAAGGGAGGAAGGAATCCAAATTCTGTGTGACCCCCCCACAGACCAGAGCACTGGGTGTGGGTCCCAGCAAGCCCTTCAGGGGATCCTGATGCACAGTGAAGTTGGACAACCATTGATCTAGGGAAACAGATCTGAACTAATAAAACAGTTGAGTGGGGCGCCCCTAAAGTAGACCAGTCTACTGTTTCTATTGTTTCTCACTGTACAAGGTGATGGTATTGACCTCTGCTCTAACTCTACTGAGAGAAGATACTGGTAGACTCCTGACGCAGATCTCAGCACAGGGCTTGGTAGAACCTTGAAGGAGGATGAGCCTTTTTACTTAATGATAAGCTCATCTGAGATTGTTTCTCTTGGTTTCTTTTGTTTTCATTTTTTTGTTTTTCTAAAAGGTTTTATTTATTTGACACAGAGAAAGAGACAAAGAGATAAGGGGGGGGGGGTGGAGGGAGGGAGACAGAGCACAAGCAGCAGGGAGCAGCAGAGGGAGAGGGAGTGGCACCGGCAAAGAAGAGCCTGATCTAGGACTCAGTCCCAGGACCCTGGTATTATGACCTGAGCTGAAGGCATATGCCCAATCAACTAAGCTAACCAGGCACCCCTGAGCTTATTTTCCAAAGGGGTTCTATTGGTGCCTGGTGTTATTGGATCCATCATCCCACAGGCCAGACACCACAGGAGCACCAGGTCAGGTGGTAGGTGGGATCATCGACTGTCTTGGTCTGTCTGGGACTTTCCTAGTTTGAGCACTGAAAGTCCCTCTTCTGGTCTCAGGCTGTCTGGGATGTTTGGTCGCCGTAGTCAGTGTGGGATAAAATGTTCATCACTTGTGACCCAGAGGCTTTTCTCTCACAAGTGTGATCCACTGTTCAACAGGTTAAGCAACATTTTATTTTCAACTCCCAAACACAGAAGTCCTAATTACACTACCTTTCCCAGATAATTGACCTACTTGCCCTGCTTGCCTCCTGGTGTCGCTGCACATTCCCTTTTATGCATGTGTGATGAGGGGAGGAGGAGTCACTTTCAGGATTAATGGATAAAAGGGACCAAGGTAACTTTCTAGCACCTACTTCAGTAAACGGAGAGAGAAGGGCCGGGGACCCACATTTTCCAGTTAAACATTTCCTACATATTTAAGGCCAGTAGAGGATATGATATGTACCCCAACTTTATAATGCCAAGTAAAATGTTACCTGTGGTATGAATAATATGCAGTCCAGGAAAAGGAAAAGAAAAGGATTTCTTTTTTCCTGAAAGGTCCCCCACTAATGGGTCGGTGATTAAAGGAGCGAGACTGATACAAAGCGAAGGTCAAGCAAAGCTTTATTCCGTGCCAAGCATCAAGAATAAAACCAACCGGCTGGGTCTGCGCTTCTTACAGAGAGAGCGACCCCTCTCTGCTTTACAGGCTAGCTTTTACAAGGCAAAGGCCATGTGGTTGGGCCAGGCCATGTGGTTGGGCCTGGCCATGCACAGGTGGCCAATGAGATTGTAACACACAGAGAAAGCTGCACAGTCATGCTAGGTCACACATAAGTGACCAATTGAATTACAATTTACCCTATAGTAGATATTTGAACTAGCCTATTACCTTGGTCAGAATTGGCTCCCAAAAGGCACCCAAAGGGCGGGGCCCATACTCCTTGGTATCTAGGGAGACAGTATGCAACCCCCCACTGATCGGATGTCTGCACCTGGCCTGACAGGTGTATTTGGGCTTTGTTACCTGGGACTGGTTTCTGGGACTTGTTTTTAAGTAAGTCCCCTGGGGGAAAGGGGGTCAGGGACAATTTAAATTTTACTGCATAAACAACAAAATCACTGTTTAACTGTATGGGATCGCTCTGGCTAAATACGCCCTTACATTCCTTAATTTCCTTAGGACTCATTCAGAACACTGGTTTTCAAAGGTGGGCCTCTAAAGTGGGGGGATTTTTTTATTTTTTGGAAGTACACACCTCCCCG
This sequence comes from Mustela erminea, assembly GCF_009829155.1. Taxonomy (NCBI): domain Eukaryota; kingdom Metazoa; phylum Chordata; class Mammalia; order Carnivora; family Mustelidae; genus Mustela; species Mustela erminea. Next base: position 23,506,378 of record NC_045630.1, read on the forward strand.
ATATATTCCAGGCTGGGGAGGGGTAGTGAGGTACATTTTGAAAAACCTTCTCAGGCGATTTTGAGCTGTCCTGTTTCTTTTGGAAATCATTTTTGAGCAGGGTTTCTCAGCCGTAGCAATACTGACATTTCCGGCCCAATCATTCTTCTCTGTGGGGCCTGCCCTGTGTGTTTTGGGATGGTTAGATGCCTACAGCACCATACCCCCAGCTTTGAGAACCAAAAATGTCTCCAGGCATTTGTGGGTAGTGATGTAGTTCTGGAATACAGGTGGGGTTCAGTGGCCAATTCTGACCAAGGTAGACTCCGAGGCTGACCACCAAGAAAGAATTCTTGAGATGTCTTTGGTGCAAAAAGGTGGGGGAGAGGGGTGGCTGATTACATACTCTGGGGTTGGGGGAGGTATGGAAAAAGGGAGATTTCAAAAGAACTTTCATATGCTAAAGAGGACCTATAAGATACATAGGCTTGCCATTGTCAGGTTAAAGTTGTTTTATCGCCCCCTCCAGCAAGGCATTAACATTAAGATAGTTGGGAGATTCCTGGAAGAATGGAACGCTTGTCCCACCCAAGTGGAGGTGAGGGGGTTGCAGGGGATCAGCTTTGCTAGTCTTCAGCAAGTCCTGCTCCCTCATCAGTAGGGTTGCCAGAAAAACTACAGTGTGTAGGATATATGCAATATGTGAGACATACTTATACTAAAAAAAATTCATTATTTATCTGAAACTCAAATTTAACTGGACATCCTGTATTTTTATTTGCTAAATCTGGGAACCCTACCTGAGAACAGTAGTGCTTCCCAGCTACGGATCACTACTTTATTATTTTTTAAAAACTTTTGTTTTTGTTTTAATATTGATTTATTTGACACACAGGGAGAGAACACAAGCAGGGGAGCAGCAGAAGGAGAGGGAAAAGCCAGCTATCCACCAAGTAGGGAGCTAGACCTGGGGCTTGATCCCAGGACCTTGAGACCATGACCTGTGTGGAAGGCAGATGCTTAACCAACTGAGCCACCCAGGTGTCCCAATATCAGTACTTTAGAACAAGACTGGAAATGGTTATGAAAGCCCTAGATAAAAATAAAACCAAGTACAATTTAGTGTCACCTGCTGGAGAAACATTTTGATACATCTGTTAATAAAGACAGATTTTCCGTACATACTTTAAATAAGCAACCAGAGAGGGTTCAAGGGTGGCTCAGTGGGTTAAAGCCCCTGCCTTCGGCTGGGTCATGATCCTGGGGTCCTGAGATGGACCACCCCCCCACCCCCCCACCCCGCTCCCCTCCATCGGGCTGTCTGGTCAGTGGGGAGCCTGCTACTCCCCACCCCTCTGCCCTGCCTACTTGTGATCTCTATCTGTCCAATAAATAAATTTTTTAAAAAATCTTTAAATAAACAACCAGAGAAAAATTGTTTGAATGACAGGGACTCAGAAATGTAAGTAGAACTCCTGAAACAGCATACAGATTCTGTGAAAGCAGGATCTTTGTTTTCTTTACTGTTGTATCCCAGCTACCTTGAACAGTGCCTGGCACACAGTGATCAAACAATAAATATTTCTTGAATGACTGAATGAAAGCACTGGCAGTTTTAAGTGTGGAATGAAAATGTCCATATGACTGTTCACATCCTGTAAATAATGGATACAGATATCCTTTCTCCAGGAAAAAGATAATTCTATGTCATGCTTAGATGTTCTAGAAACAAAAAGGACCATCGCCTAGGTGAGAGATGTGTGTAGAAGGGATGGGGATAAGAATTAAAACTGATCCAGTCCCGAAGGCTACCTATCCTCTTTTTCTCTAAAACACAAATCGAGATCAAAGTAATTTATTTTACTTTGATTGTATAGAAAGTAAATTTAACTTTTACTTTGGGACTTTGGAATATTTTCATCAGCAAAGGGATGAATTCAGGCTGGTAAATGACAACTCAACCAACTCTGCGTCATTCCTAGCCCCTTGCTTCCTACTTCCCTGGAACCCTTTCCCTTAGTGAGCTAATACAGAGCACTGACTAGGTCCTAGATCCTTCCTGATTCAAGCTCATTAAAAAGCTGGGGCTGGTCCCAGAGCCAGCTTCAGATTTGGGGATCAAATGTACTTTATTTATTTATTTTTTAAATATTTTATTTATTTATTTGAGAGAGAGAAAGTGTACACAAGCAGGGTGGAGGGGCAGAGGGAGAAGGAGAAAGCAGGGTCCCTGCTGAACAGGGAGCCCGATGCAGAGCTTGATCCCAGGACCCAGAGCTCAATCCCAGGACCCAGAGCTTGATCCCAGGACCCCGGAATCATGACCCGATCCAAAGGCAGATGCTTAACTGACTGAGCCATCCAGGCACTCCAATTAATTGTACTTTAAATAAGAACCTTAATGCTCAGGCTTGTAGACAGTGACATGACATTTTACCAATTTTGGAAAGAAAATTTTTAAATGCATGTACATCAATCAAATTCATCCAGTACTTGAGGATTAAGTGACCTCCCACACTGTTTTATTCCTGCATTATGACTTTGTTATTCTAAGCATCCCTCTGCATTATTTATTTATTTATTTATTTATTTATTTTAAAGATTGTATTTATTTATTTGACAGAGAGAAACCACAAGTACACTGAGAGGCAGGCAGAGAGAGAGAGAAGGAAGCAGGCTCCCTGCTGAGCAGAGAGCCCGATGCGGGACTCGATCCCAGGACCCTGAGATCATGACCCGAGCCGAAGGCAGCGGCTTAACCCACTGAGCCACCCAGGCGCCCCCTCTGCATTATTTAAAAAAAAAAAAAAAAAGATGCCATTTGAAGATGAGCTCTTTATTGGCCTGGCAAGCATCATTACCAGCTGGTCAAGTCCATGGACTCTTGAGTCATAGAAGCTGTGTTCTAATCCCAGCTGTGTTACTTACTAGCTGTTAACCTTTGGGCAAGTAATTTCATCTCTCTGGGCCTCTATTTCTTTATCTGCAAAACAGGGATGATAATAATAGTACATACCCTATAGGGTTGTTACAAGGATTAACCAAATTAATATTTGTAAAATAGTTTGAATACTCCCTGGCACTCATAAACCCTGTATAAATACTTAACTACATTACAAAGCTAAAAATTCAAATCACTACCATGGATTAAATACCATTTTGTGGGCATTTTTAGAAGCAGAATAGAAAACCCTAAATTCCTAATAATTTAGATGTGTGAGAGCCTGGAGGAGGGGACTTCCACAGGAAGATCAGGCCAGGAGTCACCCTGGGACCCCAGGGCTTCTCTCACACCCTGTGATTCTGGTCCATGCTTATACCACACTTGTAAAGGCATTTACAGCTAAAGAACATAAAATATTGTTTATGCATAACAATTAAGTAGAAGGAGATTGTTAATAAAAAACCATTCTTAAAAATGTAATACTGGGTGCTTGGTGGCTCTGGCCTTTGAGCAGCTGCCTTGGGCTCAGGTCATGATCTCAGGGTCCTGTGATTGATCCAGTCCCGCATTAGGCCAGGAGCCTGCTTCTCCCTCTCCGTCTGCTGGTCCCCCCCACTTGTGCGCTCTCTCTGACAAATAAATAAATAAAATATTAAAAAAAAAAACCAACATGGGGCGTCTGGGTGGCTCAGTGGGTTAAGCCTCTGCCTTGGGCTCGGGTCATGATCCCAGGGTCCTCGGATCGAGCCCCGCATCGGGCTCCCTGCTCAGCGGGGAGCCTGCTTCCTCCTCTCTCTCTGCCACCTGCCTTCCTTGCCTACTTGTGATCTCTGTCTGTCAAATAAATAAATAAATAAATAAAATTTTAAAAAATAAATAAAAAAAACCCCAACCTTACAACACTTCTTATTACTGACTATGGGCACATAATTAACATAAAAGAAAAATATGTGGGACAGGGGTGCCTGGGTGGCTCAGCTGGTTGAGTGTCTGCCTTCGGTTCAGATCATAATCCCCGGGTCCTGAGATCAATCCCCAGGTTGGGCTCCCTGCTCAGCGGGAAGTCTGCTTCTCTGCCTTCTTCCTGCTCATGTTCTCTCTCACTATCTCTGTCTCTCTCAAATAAATAAATAAAATATTAAAAAAAAAATGTGTGTGCTTCCTCAGCCAACAGAAATGAAATAAACAAGTACTGACCCCGTGTGACCTGTGATCTCCTTGTCGGAGTCTCCTCCTTTCTCCAAGGACCCTGGACGTTACAGAGCAGAAAGAACAGGAGAATTCCAGAACCCTGAGAGCAACCAAAAAAAGAAAAAGAGGAAGTGATATTTAAGGATATTTTTTCCCAAGAGAGACGATGTAGGGCAAAACGATCATCTATCAGGTCTCCAGAGCCGGACAACCAATTCATGTCCCTTCATGACGGCCCAGCTGGCTGATCTGGAGACCCACTAGGTCTCCAGAGCAAGAAGTGAGACGTCAGTCGTCCTGCATTACTTCACATTTCCTCACATTTTCACTTTCCCTTTTTCTGCGGATGGCTGCCCTGACTTCCCTTCTCTGAGGGAAAGCATGGCCACTTAATCATTCCCTCTGACTGTTTTCCAGAGATCCCAGGATAAAGTTAAGTGTTAAGGAGAAAAATAAAGCAGGCGTTCAGGGGCGCAGAGAATTTGCTCTCTCTGGGCTTCACTTTCCTCATCTGCAGTGAGAATTCAGTGCTGTAACAGGCAGAACCTCTTAGAACATACCTGGTGCAGGATTAAGAACTGTATGAATTTTTAGCATTATTACAGATGTGGGAGACTCCTTTCCCCTGCCTGTGGAGGAGTTGGCCTCCTTGAGAACTCTGCCCATCCCCTGCTCCCTACCCGCCCCCCCCACCCCCCCGCATCAGGCTGGGCTTGGACTGGGTTTCCTGTGAACCAGGAGTTTTTGCTTTAAGTGTGACTGTGAGTCTGCCTGAAGGATTTTGTGCAACCCTGCATTGGGCCTATTAGCTTCCTGTGGCTGCTGAAACCAATTCTAGAGGCTTTGGCTGAGAATCTGTTCTGGCCTCTTCCATCTTCTAGAGGCTGCCTGAATTCTTTGGCTTGTAGACCCTCATTTTTCCAACGTCTGCTTCCACCAGCACATCTCTGACTCTCCTGCCACTCCCTGACAAGAACTTTGTGTTGATTTGGGGCCGATCTGGATAGCCAAGGAAAATTTCCCCATCTCGGCACACTTAATTTAATCACACCTGCAAAATCCTCTTTACCTTGTGAGGTAATATAGTCGCAGGTTCCAGAAACTATGGCCTGACTATCTCCGGGGAGAGGGGCATTATTTGCCTACCCTACTGGGCAAGGAGTTTATTCCAATGGTGGGGAACGCATTTCTCTGAATCATACATGGAAATGTTGGCCATTTTCTCACTGCTGCTGTTCTTCCAAAGAATAGAAGTGGGCAACCTACAGTGCCTTGGTTTTGAGAAAAAGAGGGAAGGAGAGGGTGAAAGGTCGCAAGTCCTTTTTTCTTTCTTTTTCAGAAGTTCCCACCCTTTCTTGGTCCCTTCTCCTCTCCTCCTGAACCACTCCTGACAGACATCTCCTCTATGGCTCCCTCTTTTTTTTTTTTAAAGATTTTATTTTATTTTACTTATTCATTTGAGAGAGAGAGTGCACTTATACCTGTGTAAGGGGGGTGGGAGGGGCAGAGGGAGAGGGAGATGCAGACTCCCTACTGAGCTTATAGCCCGTGGGCTCTATGCAAGGACCCTGAGATCATAACCTGAGCAGAAGGCAGATGCTTAACCAACTAAGCCACCCAGGTGCCCCTATTTGACTGTATTTTTAAGTAATCTCTACACCCAATGTGGGGCTCGAACTCATGACCCCAAGATCAAGCGTCTCAAGCTCTTCCAGCTGAGCCAGCCAGGAGCCCTCCCCTGGGCCTTCTTACTTAGGCTCATTCTAGTCTGTTTCTCTATCCATTTAACTGAGGAGTCTCACAAGGGCACAATACCCAGCAATTAAAAAGTTCCTTTTAAAAAAGCACAGAAGTGGGGAAAACAAGTCGGTCACTACTTAACCTGGTTTATTTTTGTTCTGTCACTTTATTATCCTCACACTCCCACTTCGTTACCCAGGTCAAGCATGCCAAATGTTTGGAGAACCGGATGAAGTGAGTTTATTTTTGTGCTGAGACATTTGTGAGACTCTCTGACCTACACTGACAAGAGAAAAAGGTTATTTCTTCAGGCGGTGACTGCTCTGGGATAGTCCTCTGTAGCAACAAGCTACAGGTTTCCTCTATCCAAGGAGGACACCTAGAGGCTATTTGTGATGTGGAAGCCTATCCTGAAACATTTTCCAAATGTTTTCCTCACAGATCCTGTCATAAATCATAGATCCAATAAGCCCAGATAGAATAAACATTAATGTATAGCTAATCATATAGGGGAGGAAACAGACCTACAGAGGTTATGTTCACTTTCTAGGAACAAAAGTACATCACAAATACAGAAAAACTTTGTTCTCTTTAAGTGGGCTCCAAGCCCAATGTGGTGCCCAATGCAGGGTTTGAACTTACCACCCTGAGATCAAGACCTGAGCTGAGATTAAGTCAGAAGCTTAACCAACTGAGCCACCCAGGTGCCCCAATTAGAACTTTTTAAATGTAATAGGTAGGTGGAACGATTAAGGAGGGGACATTTTGGGGACAGTTGGGGAACTTAAGAGTGTTCACTCTGTGTGTTGGTTGTTGTGATTGAGTTTGTGTTGATTTTCTTAGGAGTAGTTAGGGCATTGTGCTTGTATTGGAGAATGTTTCTGTTCTTAGGAGATTCAGGATAACATATTTAAGACTAATGTAGGAGGATGTGGGCAACCTACCTTCAGCTGTTTTGGCAAAAGGAAAGCGTGTGTACGCATATGGAGAGAGAGGAAGCAGGTATGGTAAGGTGTTAGTAGCTGGCGAATCTAGGTGGGGAGGGAGAGATTGTTCAAAATAAACAAATTGGAATGTGAAAGCATTGACCTAAGTAATTTACAATGTTAACTGAATTTTTAAAAAAAGATTTTATTAGAGAGAGAGAGAGAGAGAAAGTGCACACAAGGAAGGGGAGAGGTAGAGGAAGAGGCCAGTTCACTGCTGAGGCACCCTTCAATGTAAACTGAATTTGTATCTCAATAATTGTGACATTTCCTGTGCTGTGATGTTCCTCCACTAAAATTTCACTTTATCTCATACATTCCCACCATATTGTAATCACTCTGTGATTATTGGCTGCCCTTTGTATTTCTCATAGGGCACACAGAAAACACAATTATTTGCTGATGCTGGGTTAAAAAACATGATAGAAAGTTTCATAGCTCCCCACTTGTGCCATGATCTCACTGGTCTTATTTAGGGCCTGAAGGATGTTTCCTTGTGTCCTTTCCCCAACCGCCAGCTTCCCCTGGCTGACTCATATTCATCCTCCAGTTTCCCATCCTAGGGGAGGTCTTCCTTGACCTGCCTCTGTGCTCTTAGATCATTTCCCCTGCCTTAACACTTACCACACAGTACATTATAATATCTGTTATCTCAACTGAGTACCCATTAAACTATATGGTCTTCTTGAGAAGGGAGTTTTGTTCACCTTTTTACAGCTGTAACCTTAGTCCTTAGTCCTTGACACAGCCTCTGGCACACAGTAAGAACTTAATATTTAGTGAATGAATGCCCAGTATAGGGTGACCAACTTTTTAGAGAGCCAAACTGGAATATAAGCCATATCATACTCCCTCTTTCCCTCGATATGTGTGTGTGCGTGTGTGTGTGTGTGTGTACTTAAAAATTATACACATATGTGCTCTTCAATTGATAGAAAATATTAAAAATAGGTGTTTATTTTATATCAAGGATTTTTGTTAAAATTGTGGTAAAACAATTTCTTAGAAAGTTATAATTTATGGGCGCCTGGGTGGCTCAGTGGGTTAAGCCGCTGCCTTCAGCTCAGGTCATGATCTCAGGGTCCTGGGATTGATCGAGTCCCGCATCGGGCTCTCTGCTCAGCAGGGAGCCTGATTCCCCTTCCCCCTCTGCCTGCCTCTCTGCCTACTTGTGATCTCTCTCTCTGTCAAATAAATAAATAAAATCTTTAAAAAAAAATGTTATAATTTATAATACTCTTTCTCCTCAGGAAGAATTTTCTACTTATTAGTTAATCTTTATATTCTTTTCATTAAAAAAAATTTTTTTTAAGATTTTATTTATTTGTCAGAGGGAGAGAGAGCACAAGCAGGGGGAGCAGCCAGCAGAGGTAGAAGCAAGCTTCTCGCTGAAAAGGGAGCCCAGTGCAGGGCTTGATCCCAGTGTCCTGAGATCATGACCTAAGCCAAAGGTAGGGGCTTAACCCACTGAGCCACCCAGATATCCCTTTTTTTCTTTTTTTTTCCAATTAAAAAAAAAATTGGGGACGCCTGGGTGGCTCAGTGGGTTAAGCCTCTGCCTCTGGGCTCTCTGCTCAGCAGGGAGCCTGCCTCCCCCCCCCTTGCCTCTCTGCCTGTCAAATAGATAAATAAAACTTTTTTTTTAAAAAAGGATTTTTTTTTTTTAAGCAAGTGCTATGCCCATTGTGGGGCTTAACTTCATCACCCAAAGATCCAGAGAGTCACATGCTTTACCAACTGAGCCAATAGGCACTCCTTTGTGTTCTTTTTTTTTTTTTTTTTAAAGATTTAATTTATTTATTTGACAGACAGATCACAAGTAGGCAGAGAGGCAGGCAGAGAGAGAGAGGAGGAAGCAGGCTCCCCGCTGAGCAGAGAGCCTGATGTGGGACTTGATCCCAGGACCCTGAGATCATGACCTGAGCCGAAGGCAGCGGCTTAACCCACTGAGCCACCCAGGCGCCCTCCTTTGTGTTCTTAATTACAGTTTCCCACTTACTCCCACTTAATATATTTCTGATCAACTTATTTCATATACATACATAGGTTTGCATATGTATATATTTCTTTCTTTATCTGCAATTCTTTTTTTTTTTGTAGTATTTTATTTATTTGACAGAGAGAAACCACAAGTAGGCAGAGAGGCAGGCAGAGAGGGAGAAGGGAAGCAGTCTCCCCGCTGAGCAGAGAGCCCAGGACCCTGAGATCATGACCTGAGCTGAAGACAGAGGCTTAACCCACTGAGCCACCTAGGTGCTCCCCAATAAACAAAATCTTAAAAAAATAAATAAATTTTAAAAAATAATAAAAATAAAAAATAAACAAATAAATAAATAAATAAAAGGGCGTACTTTTTGGTACTGATAGTCAGGATTGTAGTTAAACTTTCCAATGAGATATATATATATATATATTCAGGTTATCTAACTTATCTCATTTTATAGTGCAAGAAACTGAGTCTCATTGAAACTAATACCTAAAGGTCTTACAGTTCCACATCACCTTAGCACTACATGCCAATTATGCACCATTTTTTTCCAGCTTTGTTGAGATACAACTAACAAATAAAAATTATATATAGTTAAGGCATACGACATGATGGGGTTTTTAAAAAGATTTTATTTCTTTACTTAGAGCACGCATATGAGTGTGGATGAGTGGGGCAGGGTCGGGGGGCAGTGGCAGAAGGAGAGGGAGAGAGCAGACTTCAAGCTGAGCTCTAAGCCTGACTTGGGGCTTGATCTCACAACCCTGAGATCATGAACTGGGCCAAAACCAAGAGTCGGCTGCTTAACCAACAGCGCCACGCAGATGCCCTACAGCATGATGTTTTGACAGGCATATACATTATAAAATAATTACCATAATTAAGGTAATTAACATGTTGGAAAAAATTTAAATGATTCTCATTTTATATCTGTAATTGTATCAGAAAAATAAAATGATGGGGTACCTGGGTACCTCAGCGGGTTAACACCCATTCTTGGTTTTTGGGCTCCGGTAATGATCTCTGAGTCAAAGATCATGCCCCATGACGGTTCCACAGCGGGTGTGGAACCCTGTTTAAGATTCTCTCTCCTCTGGGGGACCTGGGTGGCTCAGTGGTTGGGCCTCTGCCTTCGGCTCATGTCAGGACCTCGATAGAGCCCCACGTCGGGCTCTCTGCTCAGCAGGGAGCCTGCTTCCTCCTCTCTCTCTGCCTGCCTCTCTGCCTACTCTGATCTCTGTCTGTCAAATAAATAAATAAAATCTGGGGCACCTGGGTGGCTCAGTGGGTTAAAGCCTCTGCCTTCAGCTCAGGTCATGATCCCAGGGTACTGGGATCGAGCCCCGCATCGGGCTCTCTGCTCAGCGGAGAGCCTGCTTCCTCCTCTCTCTCTGCCTGCTTCTCTGTGATCTCCGTCTGTCAAATAAATAAATAAAATATTTAAAAATAAATAAATAAATAAATAAATAAATAAAATCTTAAAAAAAAAAAAAAAAGAGTCACCAGATACTTTTTTGTAAAAACTTCAGGAACACAGGTAAACAAATCACGTCTTTAAAAGCAGTGTTGCGTACAAGGTATGCAATGCAGGATTTTTAACAGGTAAACTTCTTTTCATTTTCTTTGGTAAGAAGTTTATAAACCGAATGGAGTTTCCCAGCATGTACGCTTAACACTGTCTACTGAATGTACAGGTAGATGACCAAAGTGTCGTTTGCATTTAGACAAGATATAAGCAATCTTTTTTTTTTTTTTAAAAGATTTTATTTATTTATTTGACAGAGAGATCACAAGTAGGCAGAGAGGCAGGCAGAGAGAGAGAGAGAGAGGAGGAAGCAGGCTCCCTGCTGAGCAGAGAGCCCGATGCGGGACTCGATCCCAGGACCCTGAGATCATGACCTGAGCCGAAGGCAGCGGCCTAACCCACTGAGCCACCCAGGCGCCCAAGATATAAGCAATCTTTTATTTTATGTATTATGCTGCTTCAGTAAAATCTTCAGCCAAATCAGGAATTTGAAACTCCTTTTTAAAAATCCAAATGCCTAAGGGCTAGGGAGACTGTTTTGTTGTTTCTGTGATTCAGGCATCCCTTAGTACACTGCAGAAAGCATGGTTGTTGGTAGGGCCTGTCAGAATCACTCTACATTCTAAGGGGCCAAGTATCTATCATCAAAAATTTTCCTTCTGTTTGCCAATAAGATATATTTTTTAAAAGATTTTATTTATTTATTTGAGAGAGAGAGAGAGAGAGAGGTAACAAGCAGGGTGGTGAAGGAAAAGCAGGCTCCTCCCTGAGCAGGAAGCCCAACCTGGGGCTTGATTCCAGGACCCTGGGATCACAATGGGAGCTAAAGGCAGATGCTTAACCAACGGAGCCACCCAGGTGCCCCAACAAGATGTTTAGTTGCTCTGAATTAAGAAATATAACTTTATCCAGTTTCATAAAACAATCAAGGAAAGATACAATAGCTATGTTCATCCCAAGTTAGTTTGGCACACCCAAGCTCATTAAACAGCAACTATTTACATGAGCCAGGGTGTCTTTTGAGGAGATGAAAAACTTTTATTGTTATAGAAGTACTTGCCTTTCTTATCCTGAATTTGTGAGATGGTCAAAGTCAGCACTTTCCCTTGCTTTTCTCCAGGTTCAATCCTCAAATTCTTTTCTGCAGATCGTGCAGTACACGCTGTTTTGGTTATTTACCTCCTTAATCCTATGATACGCGCCCTCCTACCCACCTCTCATTAAAATAAAGCCGTTGGGGAGCTTTCTTTTTCAGCCATGTGTAGGTTTTGCTCACGTAGGTACTACAATTGTTTTTCATTTCTCAACTCTTAGAAAGCATGGTCACAATATTCACAGTGTAAAAAATTAAATGTGCTCCATCTTGATACAAAGCACTATTTAACTATTGTTAAAGCAGAGGCAAAACCAAAACCAGATTGTTACACAAAGCATGTAAATTTTTCATTTAAATTACAACACGAGGGGTCAGGCAACAATGGATGATCTGTTACTGTGAATGTGGCTAATCAAGATTGTCAACATCAGCCTCAGGGGAAAAACAGCAACCGGGGACTACAGAAGGTGGATAATTTGTGTCCAAGTCATTAGGCACCCAATGCTTTCAGCCTCTATTTTTGTGGGCTGCCACATGGCTTTTGCACCTTTCCCTAGAAAGTGGGGAACAACTGACACTTTTCATGTCCCCACAAGGGGTTTCCAAGTAAGTGGGATTTTCAGTGCTAGAACTGGGACAATCCCCAGCAAACTGGGAGGGCTGATTTGCTCTAGCATGAGCGGCAATCCCTAGAATATCAGAGACATGGTGATGAGACTAGCGATGAGAAATTTTCAGAAATATATCCCTCTGAGACTGTAATCCCAGTCCTTGACCAAATGCTAATTAATAGATAATTTGTCAGAATACGTGTGCACGCCCACACACACACACACACGCACACACACACATGCAATAACCACTACAGACATGAGAGATAGAAACAGAAAAATGTTTACCTTTAGCCCAGAAGGTTGACCTATAGCCTGCATAGCATGGTTTCAATAAAGGAGAAACATGTGCTGGTTGCTACATTCTTTTTTAAAAATTTACTTTGTTTTTTGAGTAGTCTCGACACGCAGGACGGGGCTTGGATTGATGCCCTCAATATCAAGCATTACATGCTCTTCCTGCTGAGCCAGCCAGGCACCCCCCATTGCTACATTTTTTTTTAAGATTTTTTTTTTTAAGAGATTTTGTTTATTTATTTGACACACAGAGAGAGAGACTGTGAGAGAGGGAATACAAGCAGGAGAAGTGGGAGAGGGAGAAGCAGGTTCCCTTGGAGCAGGAAACCTGATGTGGGGCTGGATCCTAGGACACTGGGATCATGACCAGTGCCCAAGGCAGATGCCCAATGACTGAGCCACCCAGACGCCCCTACTTACATATTTGTCAGAGGGAGAAAGAGAGAGAAGAGCACAAGCAGGAGGCCGGACAGGGAGAGGGAGAAGCAGTCTCCCCATGGATCAAGGAGCCCGATGATGTAGGACTCGACCCCAAGACCCTGGGATAATGACCTGAGCCAAAGGCAGACAAATGATTAACTGACTGGGCCACCCAGGTATCCCTGGTTGCTACATTCTTAAATGGTCTCATGACTGCCTGTATACTTCACTGATAGTTAATATCCAGCTGGATGATAAGCACCAGAGAAATCTTGAAGAAGTAGTTTTACAAGTAGAAATTCTAAGAGAGCCTCTATGATTTAACAATCCCTGCATGTCCCTTCTCTCTTGAGCGCTAAGCGAATACCCACCAGCTTCATAAGGCAAAAGTGTAGCCTTTCTGCCCATGGGTCCTGTCCCTGTGCTACTTAAATAAACTTACCAAGTTACACTGTACAATGTCTCAAGAATTCTTTCTTGGCCTTTGAGCTCCACAACCCTGCAACAGACAGATATACAGTGTTCATTAAAAATAAGTCATTCTGAGGTAACCTTGTTTCTTTCTTTCTTTCTTTCTTTCTCTTTCTTTCTTTCTTTCTTTCTTTCTTTCTTTCTTTCTTTCTTTCTTTCTTTCTTATTTTAATAAGATTACTAGATTAGTGGGACGCCTGGGTGGCTCAGTTGGTTAAGCAGCTGCCTTTGGCTCAGGACATGATCCCAACATCCTGGGATCGAGTCCCACATCGGGCTCCTTGCTCGGCATGGAGCCTGCTTCTCCCTCTGCCTCTGCCTGCCATTCTGTCTGCCTGTGCTCGCTCGCCCATCCTCTCTCTCTCTGACAAATAAATAAAATCTTAAAAAAAAGAAATTACTAGATTAGTCAATGAGGAGAATATTAAGAGACCTATATATCTTGTTTTGGGGGTGGGGAGGCATCTGGGACTGAGTTGCCAATTTGATGTGCCTTTATTCCGCACTATATTAGTGTGCGTTTTCTTTTTTTTTTTTTTTAAGATTTTATTTATTTATTTGACAGAGAGAAATCACAAGTAGACAGAGAGGCAGGCAGAGAGAGAGGAAGGGAAGCAGGCTCCCTGCCGAGCAGAGAGCCCGCTGTGGGACTTGATCCCAGGACCTTGAGATCATGACCTGAGCCGAAGGCAGCGGCTTAACCCACTGAGCCACCCAGGCGCCCTAGTGTGCATTTTCTATAAACATTTACCTATATAGTCACAATTAATTAACACTCATATACTGGTAGCTTTTACTTCAGATCACATTCAAATTTTGCCGAGCATCCCTTGTAATAAATAGATCTGACCAGGATAACATGTTGTCTTTACATTGCAATGTCTCTTTAGTATCTAGACCTTTTATTCTGAAATAGTTCTCCAGTCATTTTTTTTTTTTTTTACGTTCATGATACGTTTTTGCAGATTTCAGGATTTTTTTTTTAATATTTTATTTATTTATTTGACAGGCAGAGATCACAAGTAGGCATGGAGGCAGGCAGAGAGAGAGAGGGGGAGGCAGGCTCCCCGCTGAGCAGAGAGCCCGATGCGGGGCTCGATCCCAGGACCCTGAGATCATGACCTGAGCCGAAGGCAGCGGCCCAACCCACCGAGCCACCCAGGCGCCCCAGATTTCAGGATATTTTGTAGAATGTCTCTCATTTGGGATTTCAGTGGGTTGCAGTTTTGGGTTTCTTTCTTTCTTTCTTTCTTTTTTTTTAATTTATTTGACAGACAAGAGATCACAAGTAGGCAAACAGGCAGGCAGAGAGAAAGGAGGAAGCAGGCTTGCTGCTGAGCAGAGAGCCCGATGCGGGGCTCGATTCCAGGACCCTGGGATCACGACCTGAGCTGAAGGCAGAGGCTTTAACCCACTGAGCCACCCATGCAACTCTCAGTTGGGGATTTCTTTTCTTTTTTTTTTAATTTGTCAGAGAGAGAGAGAGCATGAGTGAGCGCAGGCAGACAGAGTGGCAGGCAGAGGTGGAGAGAGAAGCAGACTCTCTGCTGAGCAAGGAGCCCGATGTGGGTGGGACTCGATCCCAGGACGCTGGGATCATGACCTGAGCTGAAGGCAGCTGCTTAACAAACTGAGCCACCCAGGCATCCCCTCAGTTGGGGGTTTCTAATGATTAGATTCCAATGACTCATTTTTGGTAGGAAGATCCATGTTCTCCCTGCAAGCTATTGACTGGGCCACAATGTTCATTAGTCCCACAATGATGTTGTTTACTTCAATTACCTGTCTGGTGTCTGTCAGTTTTCTCCATTGTAGAGTCTGTCAGTTTTCTCCATTGTAGAGTGTCTCTTCATTAATAAGTACCTATTAATACATATTTTGAGGGGAGGTAACTTGAAACATATACATAACTTGTGACTTCAAATTTTGAATTACTTATGTATTGTTTTATGTCAGCATGGACTTAGGACCCCTTATTTTATTCATTGTTTTTCTTCCTTTCCATGTCTGTAACATCCTTCTCTGATAGTGAGAAACCTGGATCCCATTATCCTGAATATATTTACTTTTTTCAAAATTGCTTATATCTTTTTTTTTTTTAAGATTTTATTTATTTTTTAAGGGGGAGAGAGAGAGAGCACAAAGGAAGAGTAAGAGGGAGAAGCAGACTCCCCACTAAGCAGGGAGCCCAATGTGGGACTTGTTCCCAGGGCCCTGAGATCATGACCTCAGCCAAAGGCAGATGCTTAACTAACTGAGCCACCTAGGTGTCCCATATTTTTTACTTTTTTCAGCAAATAGTATGCAACTTACTCCATCCTAAGAATTAAAATATTATAGAACATAGATTTAAAAGTGAAAGTTGTCCTTTAACTCTGCTCCCAATTGTTAAAAGTGATAATTTGCTTTATGTATATATTGTGAAACAATCACTACAATAAAGTTAGTTAACACATCTGTAAACACACACACATCCATCACTTCACATAGTTCCTGCTCCTTGTGTATGTGTGTGGGATCTTTTTTTTTTTTTTTTAAAGATTTTACTTATTTATTTAACAGAGAGAGACTCAGCAAGAGGGAACAGAAGCAAGGGGAGTGTGAGAGGGAGAAGGAGGTTTCCCGCCATGCAGAGCCCGATACAGGGACTTGATTCTAGGACCCAGGGACCACAGGCCTGAGCCAAAGGCAGGGGCTTAATGACTGAGCCACCCAGGCATCACAAGTGTGTGGTCCTTTTTAAAAAATTGGGACACCTGGATGGTTCAGTGGGTTAAGCCTCTGCCTTCAACTCAGGTCATGATCTCAGGGTCCTGGGATTAAGTCCCACATTGGGCTTTCTGCTCCGCAGGGAGCCAGCTTCCCCCTTTCTCTCTGCCTGCCTCTCTGCCTATTTGTGATCTCTCTCTGTCAAATAAATAAATAAAATCTTTAAAAAAAATTTAAAAAGTAACACTGAGGATGGCTGGGTGGCTTAGGCAGTTAAGCGTCTGCCTTCGGCTCAGGTCATGAACCCAAGACTGGATCATGCCCAGCACAGTGGGCTCCTTGCTCAGTGGGGAGCCTATTTCTCCCTCTGCTTGTGCTCTCTCAATCTGTCAAATAAATAATTAATTTAAAAAAAAAAAGTGGTGTAATTCTGTGTGTAAAAATCTTGAAAAAAATAAAATAGGGGTGCCTGGGTGGCTCAGTGGGTTAAAGCCTCTGCCTTCAGCTCAGGTCATGATCTCACGGTCTTGGGATTGAGCCCCGCAGAGGGCTCTCTGCTCGGCAGGGAGCCTGCTTTCCTTCCTCTCTCTCTGCCTGCCTCTCTACCTACTTGTGATCTCTGTCTGTCAAATAAATAAATAAAATCTAAAAAAAATAAATAAAATAAAAATAAAAAAATAAAGCAACATTGAGATCATAATGCATATATATGGTTTTTGAATTTTGTTCTACTTAATAGTAAAAAAATGTATTTTATGTTACAATCCAGTTATATACACACATACATGCCCATGTGTGCCTGCACACATACACTGGTACTTGATTAAAATAAAAAAAAATCAGGAAACACTACTGACTCTTGTAATATACTCGTATTTTCTAGTCTAATTTGGGCTATATCCATTTTTGTTTGTTTAAGCACTATGGTGCTAGAGAGGTGACTCAGGATGGGCTGTCAGAGCCAGGCAAAGTAGAAGGAAAATGTTAGGAGAACAGCCAGCCAGTGGGGAGGGGGTATGTCAGAGTTCAGGTGGGGTAAGGACAGCATTTCTGTGGAGCAACAGTCTTGCATGAACTGTCAGGACCCGAATAGAGTAAGATGAGCAACGGTGTGGAAGGGTGACCCAGTTTGAGGTGACAGAGTCTAAAGGTCACGAGGAGAGTATCCACATAAGGGAGGAAGCAGCAGCGCTCATGGAAGATCTATTGCATACAAGAGGCATGATTAAAGAAATAAATTTAGTCAGAAAATCAACCAGGTTTCTTATTAGCAGAGAATGGACTTACCTGTTGTGGAAAGGGAAGGAGCTTAAAGGAAGCTTGCCTTCTAATGGAAGTTCTTAGTATATTCAGAACAGACTACTTCATTTAGGAGGCCCTATGCAAAATGGAAATGTGGGGGTCCCCTGTTGAAAATTAAGAATTTCAAGATGGGTAGGCTTAGCAACACAGTTGTGGATGTGTCTCCTCAGGCAAAGGAAACAAAAGCAAAAATAAACTATTAGGACCATACCAACTACACCAAAATAAAAGCTTTGTCATAGGAAAAGAAACCACCAACAAAACTAAAAGACAACCTTTTGAGTGGCAGAGGATATTTGCAAATGACATACCTGATAAGGGGTTAATAAAAATGGTAAAGAATTGGGGCGCCTGGGTGGCTCAGTGGCTTAAGGCCTCTGCTTTCAGCTCAGGTCATGATCTCAGGGTCCTGGGATCGAGGCCCGCATCGGGCTCTCTGCTCAGTGGAGAGCCTGCTTCCCTCTCTCTCTCTGTCTGCCTCTCTACCTACTTGTGATCTCTGTCTGTCAAATAAATAAATAAAATCTTTAAAAAAAATGGTAAAGAATTTACATAACTCAACACCAAATAGTAGTAATAATAATAATCTGATTGAAAATGGGCAGAGGAGGGCCGCCTGCATGGCTCAGGGGCTTAAGCCTCTACCTTCAACTCAGGTCATGATCTCAGGGTCCTGGGATTAAGCCCCGCATCGGGCTCTCTGCACATCAGGGAGCCTGCTTTCTCCCTCTCTCTTCTCTCTGCCTGTCTCTCTGTCTACTTGTGATCTCTCTCTCTGTCAAATAAACAAATAAAATCTTAAAAAAAAAATGGGCAGAAGACCTGAATAAACATTTTTTTCCCAAGAAGGCATATTGATAGCCAACAGACACATGAAAAGATGCTCAACATCACTGATCATCAGGGAAATACAAATCAAAACCACCCAATGAGATATCACCACACATCTGTCAGAATGGCTAGAATCAAAAAGACAAGAACTGAAAAATGTTGGCAGGGATGGAGAGAAAAAGGAATCCTCAGGGCACCTGGCCCTCTCAGTCAGTAGAGCATGCAACTCTTGATCTTGGGGTTATGAGTTTGAGCCCCACATTGGGTGTAGCGATTACTTAAAATAAATAAATAAAATTTTAAAACTTAATAAAAAAGTCTAAAAAATAAATAATAAATAAATAAATAAACAAATAAATAGAAGACTTTCAAGATGGTGAGAGCCGAGTTTTTATTAAGCCAAGCTCAGGGTCCTTCTAAGTGCAGAGTCCTGTGTGACTACAGGTCTGATGCCCCTGAAGATAGCCCCAGATTTTTTTTTTTTAAAGATTTTATTTATTTGACAAACAGAGATCACAAGTAGACAGAGAAGCAGGCAGAGAAAGAAGAGGAAGCAGGCTCCCTGCTGAGCAGAGAGCTCAATAGGGGGCTCGATCCCAGAACCCTGGGATCATGACCTGAGCCGAAGGCAGAGGCTTTAACCCACTGAGCCACCCAGGCGCCCCAGCCCCAGATGTTTTCATGGTTTTTCTATCTATAGAGGTAGCAATGTACATCTATATTTATTTACAATTATGAAATGTGATATACAATTTACTTTTATTCATGAATATATATGAATATATGTGAGATTAGCAACACACCAAAAGTAGTAGTACCTCTAGTGCTTAGATTTTGGCTTCTGAATACCATCCTCTACCAAAAGGAACCAGAGCTCCTTGGAAAAATAGTCTGAAACAGATTTGGAGCAGGAAAGAGTTGACTCTGGGGCTGTGCCAGAGGGCAGAGAAATGCTCAGAGAATGAAGAGACATGTCAACAGAGCACAAGAGCTTACTCACATGCGCTCTCATTTCCGAATCTGGGAAACTTGAGCTTTGAAATAAGCAACTGATTGAGCCCGGTGGGGAGCCTGCTTCTCCCTCCTCCTGCTCCCCCTGCTTGTGTTCTGTCTCTCACTGTCTCTCTGTCGAATAAATTTGAAAAATCTTTTAAAAAATAACAAAATAAAAAAAACTTAAACGCATGCATATATAGGCACAAAGGAAAACCACCAAAAATATTTATATCTGAATGGTGAGATTATAGGAAACATTGTCATTCTTCTTTACAATTTTCCACATTTTCCAAATCTCCTAAAATGAAAATTTATTACTCTGATAGATTTCCACTTAACTTTTCAAAAGAAATATAATTGAGGGGGCACCTGGCTGGCTTAGTTGGTAGAACATGTGACTCTTGATCTCAGGGTTGTAAGTTCAAGCTCCATGTTGGGTTTAGAGATTACTTAAAAATAATATCTTAAAAAAAAGAAATATACTTGAAAAGTTATTTGTAGACAATATAGAAAACAGAGATTTCTAATGTTCTATTTTATCCAATAAATATTTAATGAGCGCTTTGTGTACACTAGGCACTGTACTAGCTGCTGGAGCATGTTGCTGGTGAATGAGACCGACCCTCTCTTTGCCTTCATAAAGCTGAGAGTCTAGTGAGGAAGACAGATAATAAACAAGTCATTACAATAATGTGGGATGCTGGTAGGGGATAAGCAGTTGCTACGAAAGCACACAGCAGTGTGAAGGTGAGACTAGACTAGGGGTTGGGATGTCCCTCCAGGGGAAGACTGGGGCGGTAAGCTAAGTAAAAATTAGCCAGGCAACCTGGAAAGGGAACTGCATTTTAGCAGGGGGAATATTGAGCAATAAATTCAGCTTGCTTCTTTTGCAGAAAGCAGAGTCTCAAGAGATATAGTTATGAAGCTGGAGAGGAAGCAAGGAGGCTCAGGAAGGCCTGGTAAGGCATCCTGAGGGAAACGTGTGAAAATCTCTTTGTAGCTCCTTTATCAGCACTTGGAGCTTTTCTAGATAGCTCAGTAGAAAATACAGCAGTTCTTGAAGCCAATAAACTAGCCACTTCCCTCCTAAAGGAAAGCACTTATAAAGGAAGGCATTTATATTTATAATAAAAGACTGCAGGATTTTCAGCTTTTTAAAATTCACTTTAATTTTTGTTTTTAAGTCTTCATTGATTGCTAAAACTTTTTCTTTAATTGTGAGGAAGGTTATTACTGATCACGTCAGAACATTAACATGCTGGGAAAGGTCTGAATGACACTGCACAACTTATTTGCTTACTGATATTGTTCTCCAATTTTCCATTTGTGTACAAGTAATTTGCATCAAATAAAAATGGTTATAGAAGGGCACCTGGGTGGCTCAGTGGGTTAAGCCTCTGCCTTCAGCTCAGGTCATGATCTCAGGGTCCTGGGCTCTCTGCTCAGCAGGAGGCCTGCTTCTCCTCCATCTCTCTCTGCCTGCCTCTCTGCCTACTTGTGATCTCTGTCAAATAAATAAATAAAATCTTTAAAAAAATTTTAGAAAAGTCATTATAGCAGAGCATTTGCATTGATTGTATTGGTGAGGATTATGGCAGAAAATCAGCTTAAGCTGGTTGAAGCAAAAAATAGATTATAGAGGTAAATGCTTCGTTTTCTCCCTGCATGCCAGTTCCCTCTTCTTCTCTACTCCAGATAGAGGAAACATGGCTGCCAAAATATTTTGTTCTTTACAGATCATGGTCCAGGTTCTCAAAGAGGGGCTGGTCTTTCAATTTCAATGTCAAATTTTCCTGGGAAGGACTGTAATCGATCAAGTTGGGTCAGCTGACCACCCCTAGACCAGTTTCCTGTGACTGTTCTAGAAGCTTCACTTATATTAACTCCTCATCCAACTCTTGAAGATAGATGTTATTATTAGCCTCATATTATAGGTAAAGAAACTGAAAGAGTTTTCAGAAGGAGGCATAAACATAATAGCAAATGCTGTAATTTGTCCAAACAAGATGGTAGCAGGTCTGGTTATCAACACAACACCCCCTTCTTCTGGGAACTGTTCCCCAATACTGTGCCTGAAGAGGCTTTCATATTGTTCTGTGACTTGCTGGGGTGTTTGTTTGCTTTTTTTTTTTCTAATATACTTTGGATCTTCCTAAGCCCATACACATGTACCTATTTCAACCAACCAACCAACCAACCAACCAACCAAACAAACAAACAAACCAGGGGTTGGCATTACATTAACTATTTCCATATTGAAAATATGGTTAGTTAGTTGCTTTCAATTTTTCACTATTAAAAACAATATTGTGGGATGCCTGGGGGGCTCAGTTGGTTAAGCATCTGCCTTCAGCTCAGGTCATGGTCCCAGGGTCTTGGGACCTAGTCCTGCATCCGCGCTCCGTGCTCAGCAGGGAGGGAGCCTGCTTCTCTCTCTGCCTGCTGCTTCTGGGGTCTCTCTCTCTCTCTATTTCTCTCTCTCTGACAAATAAATAGATAAAATCTTTTAAACAAACAAACAATACTGCAACTGTACTTGAACATGTATCTTTGTGTTCGTATAAAAGTAATTTGGAGTAATTAAAGTAATTAAAGAGTAATTTAAAGTAATTAAAAGAAATTATTAGATAAAAGAATGTATGAATTGATATACTATGTATATATACTGAGTGTACATAATAATAGATTCTGGTAAGTTGCTCACCAAAGATGTGTTACAGTTCAAACATGGGCCTATTGGTCATTCTTCACACTAACCTCAACAACTCTAAACAGATAGCTTCTAAAAACTAGGGTACAGGGGGCACCTGGGTGGCTCAGTCGGTTAAGCATCTGCCTGTGGCCTAGGTCATGATCTCAGGGTCTTGGGGTCAAGTCCCACATTGGGCTCAGCAGGGAGTCTGCTTCTTCCTCTCTCTCTGCCCTTCCCCCTACTTCTACTCATTCTCTCTCTCCTTCTCTCTCAAATAAATAAAGAAACAAACAACTAGAAACATATGTTTCTTAAAACATAGAAACAGACTAACTACAGATGATGGTGACTGTCCGCCCAGAAAACGACTTCTAGTCCAGGATGTTGGTCAGGCTTCTTAGAGAAGGTGACTCCTAAGCTGAGTTTTAAAAAAACGAATAGGAGTTAGGCAACAAAAGAAGTGTAAACTGGGTTAAAATCTTACAGGATGGAGGTGAACAATGATCTGGAATAACTAAAACTCTTTCACACTATTTGCAGAAGTATAAATTGGTAAAAACACTTTGGAATATCAGATAGTATCTAGTTCTAACTTAGTTCTAAGTTCTAGATAAATATCTAACAAAATACTTATCTGTGGTCATCAGAAAACATGTACTAGGATATTAATAACAGCAGTATTTATTAGAGCCCCAAATGAAAACTACCTAAATGTTCATCAGTAGTGGAATGGATAAATGAAGTATAACACAGCCTCATATAGTGGAATACTATACAACAATGAAAATAACTTACAAGTATATCGGGGTGCCTGGCTGGCTCAGTGGGAAGAGCAAGCAACTTTTTTTTTTTTTTTTTTAAAGATTTTATTTATTTATTTGACAGACAGAGATCACAAGTAGGCAGAGAGGCAGGCAGAGAGAGAGAGAGAGAGAAAGAGGGAAGCAGGCTTCCTGCGGAGCAGAGAGCCCGATGCGGGGCTCGATCCCAGGACCCTGAGATCATGACCCGAGCCGAAGGCAGCAGCCCAAACCACTGAGCCACCCAGGCGCCCCAACTTTTTTTTTTTTTTAAAGATTTTATTTATTTATTTGACAGACAGAGATCACAAGTAGGCAGAGAGGCAGGCAGAGAGAGAGAGATAGGAGGAAGCAGGGTCTCTGCTGAGCAGAGAGCCCGATGCAGGGCTCGATCCCAGGACCCTGGGATCATGACCTGAGCCGAAGGCAGAGGCTTTAACCCACTGAGCCACCCAGGCGCCCCAGCAAGCAACTTTTGATCTTGGGGTCACGGGTTCAAGCTCCACGTTGGGCCTAGAGCTTTCTTTAAAAAAAAAAAAAAAAACCTACAAGTATGAACAAAAATAGAAATGAATCACACACATACACTATTTTGGGGAAAAGGTGTCAAACACAAAAGGTTACATATTGTATGTTACCATTATATAAAGCACAAAAACATGAAAAAATTAACATATGCTATTAAAGTCAGAACACTTGTTACCTTTGTTGTGTGGGAGGGTATGGGTAAAGATTGGGAGAGGGCATGAGAGTGCTTCTGGGGTGCTGTTAGTGTTATGCTTTTGGATTTGGATGTTGATGACAGGGATGTGTTTTGTTTATGAAACTCGTCAAGCAGTACACATATGTGTGCACTGTCCTATATAAAGACTATCCTTCAATAAAAAGATGGAAATTAAAAAAAAAAGATGGAAATAAGGGAAGGGGAAATGGACTTTCGAGGCAGAGGTTACAGCATAAGCTCAGACACAGAGGCTTGATGAGTTCATGTGGGAATAGCCCATAGAATGGACAGAGAAGGGGAGCATGGGAATAAGAAAGGGGCAGAGGAAATATATGCATTAGTGGAAACAAGGTTGGCCTCAGTCCCTTCCAATTCTGAGAATCTATGCTTCTATGATTAGCCTACATTCATAGAGTTAATTGTAAAAAAGGATAAGACTCCATAGAAGATTGAAAACATGGCTATAATATTCTGCTAATCTTCCCATTAAGGCATGGGGTCTCTTTCCCCATTCTACAAGTCTGCGCTGGTTTTGTGACTTACTTTGATTAATGGAATGTGGTAAAAAGGGTGTTTTCAGAGTCTTGGAGTCTAAGCCTCAAGAGATCTTGCAGCTTCCACTCTTGCTGTCTTAGAATCCTGAGACCAGCCACCATGCTATGAGGAAGCTCTGTGTTAGGGGTTGAATATTTTCTCCAAAGTTTGTGTGTTGAAGTCTTCACTCCCAGTACCTCACAATGTGAATGTATTTGGAGATAGAGTCTGTAGGGAGGCAGTCAGGTTGAAATCAGGTCATTAGGATAGGCCCTAATCCAATAGGACCGAGGTCCTTAAAAGGGGGGGGGGGATTTATTTATTTATTTATTTATAGATATAGATATATAGAGAGATCACAAGATTTTATTTATTTATCTGACAGAAAGGTAGAGAGAGATCACAAATAGGCAGAGCAGTAGGCAGAGGGAAAGGGAGAAGTAGGCTCCCCGCTGAGCAGGGAGCCCAATGTGGGACCCGATCCCAGGACTCTGGGATCATGACCTGAGTGGAAGATAGATGCTTAACCAAATGAGCCACCCAGGCGCTCCCAAATGGGGGGAAATTTAGACAGAAAGAGCAGCAAACTTGTGAAGATAGGCAGAGATTGGATGCTGCTTCTCCACACCAGAGATCACCAGCAAATTGCCAGGAGCTAGGCAGAGAGAGAACAGATTCTTTCTCACAGCCTTCAGAATCAGCCCTGCTGACATTGCGGCCTCAGACTTCCAGGCTGCAGAACTGTGAGAAAACGAATTTCTGTCGTGTAAGTCACTGTGGCGGTGGTGTGTTGTTACGGCAGCCCTAGCAAACCAATTCACCTCTGACTCCCTAAGGTTAGATTGTTTGTCTCAGTTTGCTAGCGTTGCCATAACAAAGTACTTCAGACTGGGCGAGTTAAACAACAGACATTAATTTTGTCAAAGTTCAGGAGACTGGAAATATGAGATGAAGATTTCAGTAGGGTTGGTTTCTTCCAAGACCTCTCCTTGGTGTGTAGATAGCCATCTTCTCTCTCCAAGTCTTCATGTGATCTTCTCTGGTGTGGGTTGTGTCTCAACTTCCTCTTCTTATAAGAACACTGGTCATATTGGAATAGGGTCACCCTAATGACCTCATTATTATTATTATTATTATCTTTTTTTTTTTTAAGATTTTATTTGTTTATTTGACAGAGAGAGATGACAAGCAGGCAGAGAGGCAGGCAGAGAGAGAGAGAGGGAAGCAGGCTCCCCGCTGAGCAGAGAGCCTGATGCGGACTCGATCCCAGGACCCTGAGATCATGACCTGAGCCGAAGGCAGTGGCTTAACCCACTGAGCCACCCAGGTGCCCATTATTATCTTTTATTTAAAGATTTTTATTTATTTATTTGACAGAGAGAGAGAGATCACAAGTAGGCAGAGAGGCGGGCAGAGAGAGGAGGAAGCAGGCTTAACCCACTGAGCCTCCCAGGTGCCCCACAATGACCTTATCTTAACTTAATCACCTCTTTAAAGATCCTATCTTCAAATAGAGTCATAAGCTTCAACCTATGAATTTGGGGGAGGGCCCAGTTCAGCCCATGAGAAGCCAGATGGAGGAGAACCGACGCTTGAACTGACAGCAGCACCAACTGCCAGATATGTGAATGAGGCCATTGTGAACCTTCCAGCTCAGCTGACCCTTCCTCCAAATGCTGTCACATGAGTGAGCTGAGGTGCCCTCAGCAGAACTGTCCAGTCATCTGTAGAATTGCAAGGAGTAATAAATCACTGTCCTTTTAAGCCCTAGGTTTGGGGATGGTTTGTTACGCAATTGAAGCAACATGTATGTGGCTCAGCTGGTTAAGTGTCTGCCTTCGTGTCAGGGCATGATCCCGGGGTGCTGGGATTGAGCCCTGATTCAGGCTCCCTGCTTGGTGGGGGGCCTGCTTCTCCCTCTTGTGCTCTCTCTTGCTATCTCTGCTGCTATGTCTGTCTCTCTCTCAAATAAATAAAATCTTGAAAAAAATTAACAAAGTGTATGAGCAGTTGAGCATCTGCCTTTGGCTCAGATCATGATCTCAGGGTCTTGGGATCCAGGATCCAGGATCTAATGGAAACAATGTGTATAGTGACACATAAGTTACAAACTAGGCCCAGTTCTACTCCTCTACATTTACTGGTGGGCTACGTCAAATGGATAGTTTAGCCAGCTTGTCATTGTTACCACAGAAAAGGAGTGAGTACTAATTTATTAATTTACAATGAATAGATTCTATTACTGCAACTTGTAACATTTTATATAGCATTTTGCTAATTGTTTGAAAGAGTATCTTTAATAAATAATAAAGTTTTTTAATCAAAGAAATATTGAATCATAGACCCTTGGGGCTAAAAAAACAAGAGGTCATTTAATTCAACTCCTTATCTTCAAAGAGAATGACTTACTCTATCCCAGCCAGATAAGAATCCTCCACCTCTTCATTGTCATCCAAAAAAACTTTTAAAATATCGATCTATAAATGGAACTGTATTTGGCACTGTACAGGCCTTTAAAGATTTAATACAAGAACAATGCAAAGACAAACCACACATAAACAAATCTAAAGTACAGCATGCACAAACAGCTTAAAAGGAATGGGTAAAAAAGATGTGATACGCACATACATGCACGCGCGCACACACACACACACACACACGGGAATATCATTCAGCCATGAGAAAGATAAGATCCTTCATTTGCAACAACAGATATTGACCTTGAGGGCATTGTGCTAAATGAAATAAGTCAGACAGACAAGGACAAATACTGTGTGTCACTTCAGTGTGGAATCTAAAAAGTCAAACTCGAGGTACTCACTGGCTCAGTCCTTGATTTAGGGGTTGTGAGTTTGAGCCCTGTGTTGGGTATAGAGATTACTTAAAAATAAAACCTTTGAGAAATAATGAAATAAAAATAAAAAAGCTAAACTCATAGAAACAGAAACTAGAATGTAGCAGGGGTGGGGTGGGGGAAATGGAGAGATGTTGGCCAAAGGATACAAACATCTAATTTGGGGATAAGCTCTGGGGATCTAATGTACAGCATGGTGATTATACCTAATAATACTGTATTATATACTTGGGAGTTGCTATAAGAGTAGATTTTAAATGTTCTCACCACAAAAACAGAATGGTTATTATATGATGTGGTGGAGGTGTTTACTAAAGCAACGGTGGTAATCATTTTGCAAAATATGTGTATCAAGTCACCACGTTGTACAACTTAAACCGCATGTTGTATGTCAATTACATTTCAATAAAGCTGGGGAGAAAAAGAAAAAGGCTACGTATAAAATGACATTTTTTTCTTCCAATTTATCTACCTAAATATTTTTAGCTCATGTAGATAATATAAACAGAGATAAACATAACTAAAGAAGCATATACACGTACACAAGTAGTAAAAGAAAAGATTTGGGGCCACATGACAGTTCTCAAATATTTGAAGGGTGGTTGTGTAGAAGAAAGGTTAGATTTGTTTTGTTCAGCTACTGGGTAGAACTAGGACCAGTGTGAAACAGGTAGAAGTTTCAAGGAGGCAGGTGTCAGTTTATCTTTAGGATGAACTTTTTAGCAATTAGAACTCCTTAAGGGTGCCTGGGTTTCTCAGTTGGCTGAGTGTCTGCCTTCAGCTCAGGTCATGATTCAGAGTTTCCGGGACTAAGCCCAAAGCCCAGAGTTCTGGCTCCCTGTTTCGCGGGAGGCTTCTTCTCCATCCCCCTCCGCCTGCTCTCTGTTTTATTTTTATTTTTTATTTTATTATTTTTTAAAGACTTTATTTATTTATTTGACAGGCAGAGATCACAAGCAGGCAGAGAGGCAGGCAGAGAGAGAGGAAGGGAAGCAGGCTTCCCACTGAGCAGAGAGCCCAATGCGGGGCTCGATCCCAAGACCCTGAGATCATGACCTGAGCCGAAGGCAGAGGCTTTAACCCACTGAGCCACCCAGGCACCCCTCTCTGTTTTATTTTTAAAAGATTTTATGTATTTATTTGAGATAGAGAGAGCATGAGTAGGGGCAGAGAGAGGGAGAAGCAGGTTCCCCAATTGAGCAGGGAACCAGATACCCACTGGGCTCAATCCCAGGATTGAGCCAAAGACAGACACTCAACCGACTGAGCCACCCAGGTGCCCCTGACTCTCTCTTAAAAAACAAAAACAAAAACAGAAACAGAAACAAAAGAACTCCTCGAAATAAATGAGTTCCGTCACTGAAGCTACTGTCAAGGGAATTCCAGATTAGCCTAGGTGACCTTGAAGGCTCTTTCCAACCCTGTGATGCTGAGCCCCATGTCAAAATTAAGCAAATTTACCAGCCTGGAGATGCAGGGATCAAAATGCACAGGTATCAGTGCAGCATTGCAACACTCCCCTCCCTCCAATTACGTTAGAGGAAGGTAATTGAATGTTAAGGCAGCGAATTGTTACCAGCTGTGGTTGTTTTTAGGTATGGAACTGGTAGAATCCAGGGAAATTAAACATCTGTGGATGTGTCTGGGATTCTCTTACGAAGGAGGCAGGATCCGAATAGAATCCCGAGTACTATAAGAGGAGTCACTTGGGAGCCATATTGGGGAGAATATGATTATTGCAAAAGTCATAACTAAGAAAGAAAACATCATGAAATAAGCTAATTGGATGAAATACCCATGCATGCCATAGGAGGGGTGGGGGTTTGAGGACCAAGAGATGACATACCTTAAACAATTATAATCCAGGATGTTCTGGAAAATAATTTTGAAACAGGTGAAAAATTTGGGCATTGCACATAATGAAGGGCAGGGGAAACATTGTCCAAGTGATCAGAAGAAGAAATGTTTTTGTCTTAGTGAGTTGCTTGGTACTAAAGGTCAGGAATTTAGGAAGGAAAGGCTTATAATAGCAGAAGAATCCAGCAGATATGACCTGAGTCTAAATGAACACTGTGTTCACACAGAGGTAGAGAAAGAAGTAGATATGAAAGACAGTGTAAGAGTGTGATGATAGCCTGGAAACACAGAGTGGTGAAGAAAGGGAGCATTGCTCACAAGTCCCTTGCTTCTGGAAATAGTGGTATTGCTCCTATTACAGGGAAGGTAAAGATGATAAGCATCTATGTCTTCTGTGTGCCTTGTTAATGTTGGTGATGGGTCTGTCTGCTCTTCCATGCCAGACCCAGGCTATCGGTTGGTTGAGGTTGTCCCTGGGCTATTGTGTATCATCCCCGCTACTTTTTTTTCATCTGGTTTCTGCCCCTGCCTGGAGCTCACAGCTGCCCCTCAGTTCAATTTGAGATGATACTACTTGGGATTGTTTAAATGTTGTCCTCAGGTAAGTCATCTTGCTTTGGTTATATTGAGATGAAATAATTCCCCATGCCTAATGAAATAGGTTTCTACCTAGTCTATAAAGTTCCCATTCTTTTTTTTTTTTAAAGATTTTGTTTATTTATTTATTTGACAGACAGAGATCACAAGTAGGCAGAGAGGCAGGCAGAGAGAGAGGAGGAAGCAGGCTCCTGCTGAACAGAGAGCCTGATGTGGGGCTCGATCCCAGGACCCTGGGATCATGACCTGAGCGGAAGGCAGAGGCTTAACCCACTGAGCCACCCAGGTGCCCCTATAAAATTCCCATTCTTTTTTTTAAAGATTTTATTTATTTATTTGACAGAGAGAGATCACAAGTAGGCAGAGAGGCAGGCAGAGAGAGAGGAGGAAACAGGCTCCCTGCTGAGCAGAGAGCCCGATGCGGGACTCGATCCCAGGACCCTGAGATCATGACTTGAGCCGAAGGCAGCGGCTTAATCCACTGGGCCACCCAGGCGCCCTAAAATTCCCATTCTTAAAGGTTCATTCTTTTTTTTTTTTTTTAATTTTTTTTTTTTTAAGATTTTATTTATTTATCAGAGAGAGAGGTGGGGAGAGAGTAAGCACAGGCAGACAGAGTAGCAGGCAGAAGCAGAGGGAGAAGCAGGCTCCCTGCTGAGCAAGGAGCCCGACGTGGGACTCGATCCCAGGATGCTGGGATCATGACCTGAGCCGAAGGCAGCTGCTTAACCAACTGAGCCACCCAGGTGTCCCTTAAAGGTTCATTCTTAAAGTTCCCAATTCACTTTGAAAATGAAAGAATGGAAAATATCTACAAGATAATGCATATATCCTAATCTCCCCTTACAGAATATTTGCTTTAGTCTAGAAAGGATCCTAAGAATCAATGGTAGAGGAATCCTCATATGCAAAATAAGAATTATATAATATAGTCCATGTGTGCATAATCATGTAGGAATAATCATGGATTGTAGTCCATGATATATATATATATCTCACATTTATCATGATATATATATATAATATATGTGATATAATTATAATGGATTACATAATATAGTCCATGTGTGCATAACCATGTAGGAATGACTAATAAAGTGCTATTTGATTCTACATGTTTTAATTGGTTGATTGGTGTTTTTTTGTTAGCTGGTGGCAAGTGGAAGGGGGGGCTCACCTGAATAAATACTGTAGCATTTATTCCATAATTTAAGTTGTACCACTTGAAAAAATTAGGCTTGGAAAATCTGATGGACTTCTGAAAATATTAATTTTTTTGAACTAATACTTCTATGACACTCATTAAATGTCAAATACTGTTTTAAGAGCTTCATGTTAGGGGCACCTGGGTGGCTCAGTGGGTTAAAGCCTCTGCCTTCGTCTCAGGTCATGATCCCAGGGTCGTGGGATCGAGCCCTGCACCAGGCTCTCTGCTCAGCGAGGAGCCTGCTTCCTCCTCTCTCTCTGCCTGCCTCTCAGCCTACTTGTAATCTCTGCCTGTTAAATAAATAAATAAAATCTTAAAAAAAAATTAAAATAAAAGAGCTTCATGTTAACCTACCTATTTATTTATTTATTATTATTATTTTTTAATGTTAACCAATTTAGTTCTAACAACAGCCCTGTAGGTATTATTGTTATAACCATTGCTTCATGGATAAAAGAACTGACACACAGAAGGTTAAATATTTGCCCAGGAGCAAATACCTAATAAGTAGCAGAGCCTAGTTTTGAACTCAGTCTGGCTTCTGAGTCCCTGGCCTTAACTACTGTCCTAATATTGATCTATTACATACCATGTGTGAATTAGCAGAGAAGCCAGACTGTTATCCTCAAATTAATATTCTTTCAGATAATAAAAACCAAGTAACAAACCAAGTTCTAGTTCTATGATAACCTCTATCCCCTGTAAACGATTTTCCCCTAGTAGTTGCAAACACTTGGGAATTAAAAGGAAAAAAATATTTTAATGGCAGGAAAACTTTGATCCAAATGGAAAATTTATATTCTATCTAGTGCCAAAGCATAGTATTTCTGTTCCCATTTTTTGGGGGGGGGGGCGGTTTCAGATTTTCTGGTTACACCCTGGATAGCAATGGAATAATTCCATAGCGCTCTGATAGTAGTATCAATGTCAGTGAATGGTTCATCTAAGATCACCCTGGTTCTATGAAAGATGTGTAAAAAAGAGCTGCATCCACCTTTCCCCCAAACCTATCTTCCCAGTGGGTGTTTTGTTGCTTCTTTGCAATGTCTCCCATCCTGTCTGCTTTAATTTTAAGCAAGTTTTCAGTGTGTTACCTGTAATAACTGATACTTATCAGGGAAATAAGGGAGTGAAAGGAATACTAAGAGGATAGCTATGAAGTTCCTTGAGAATTAAAAAAAAAAAGTGGGTCAGTATTAAGATGCAGAATGTGCAAAAGGTCAATGATTAGTGAATATTTGTACATATATGTGTGTGCATGTATAAAAAACTGCTGTTGGCGTCACTCTCTTTAGGCAATATAAATTAATGATGAGTAAGATCTGACTCAGAAGCAGGGTCAAAGAGAAATTTTCTTTTCCCCTTTGTCATCGAAAGAAGACCTGACCACGAGCACTGTATATAAATCACACCAGTGCAAAGATTAGCTTTACTGTCAAGAATTGTAAGGGTAACAGAAACACAGGTATGGTTAGACGGTGAAGGAAGTCAAGAGAAATTCATGGTAATATAATATGAGGAATGGGGCCACAACTGCTTCTCCAATGAGACGGCAGAGTACAGACAACGGAGGCGACTGCAATTTAACATCATGAAATAATTTCAAAAAATTACAATAAAATAATAATGTACCTTTTTACTACCTCCCTGTAAATTTTGTATAATCTTCGACTCTAGGCCTGCTGCTGACAATGGAGTTGGAAGGGATTCTCCTGGGCGTTTCAGGGATCCTCACCTGGATGGCAAGCAGCAAATGCCTTGTGCTTTCTTTTTTCAACTGTGCCTGCTCTTTAGCAGAGCTACCTGGGGGGCTCAGCGCAACGGACTCATTTGACAAGTGGAAGTGGGACAAGGAAGGCTTTAGACCGTCCAGCTCCAAAAGGCGGTAGGTAGCAATGTAGAGCCGGAGCTGGGAGGGGTCGGCTAGGACTAACTCAGACCTGGGAGGCCCAGGTGGCGCGAAGACACCCAGGGACCGAAAGACCCGAAGGAGCGGTGGACTGGCCGACGCGGTAGGCAGTGGGGGGACCCACCCCGCGAGGAGGCGGGGGCCGCGCGGGCGGGGTGGGGCCGGGGCGGGGCGGGGCCGCCGGGAAGCCCTCCCTCCGAGTAGCGGAGGTGACTGGTCGGGTGGGGGGCGGGAGACGCTCTGTCCCACGCTCTCCCAGCGCTCGGTGGTTTAAAGATGGCGGCGGCGGCGGCGGCGGCGGTGTTGGGGGCGCGGAGCCGCGGGAGGAGCGAGAAGGAGAATCTGTGAGTCGCCGAGAGGCAGCGCGGCGGCTGCTTTGAGGAGTCTGCGTGCGGAACCGCCGACAGCCCTACCGCTCGGGGCCGGGGCCTGGGCTGGGAAGGAGAGGCCGGAGCAGCGCCGGGAGCCTGAGGCCGAAGCCGAGTAGGAATGTGACCTGGGGTCGGCGGGGGCGCGGGAGTACGCGAGCGCAGGGATGGGGCAGCAGGTGGGCCGCGTTGGGGAGGCTCCGGGGCTTCAGCAGCCGCAACCTCGCGGGATCCGGGTCTGCAGTGCAGCCAGGCCCTCCGGCCGCAGGCGGGACCTGGCGGGGCGCACCACAGAGGCCGGCTTCAATATCTTCACCCAGCATGGTGAGTGTGTGTGGGAGCTGGCGTGAGGGCGTGAGGGAGTGAGGGAGGCCGGGGGTGGGGTTGGGGCGGGGTGGGAAGGAGACAGGCAGCTCTAAGGGGTCTAGGGGTGGCGGGGTTCCTGAGAGTGGGGGCGGAATCCGCTGCCATCTGGGCCAGTCGCGGGAGGCGAGTCACACCCCTCCCCCCTCCTGTCTCCAGCCTGGCTGGCAGCTCCTGGGGGCGGAGAAGGGAAGAGAAGTGGTCTGAGGGGCGGTGGATGGACTGTCCTCTTCCCTGGGGCACACTGTGTGGCTCGGGGAAGACGGTGGGTAGTATCCGCTGGGGAGGCAAGGATGCTGGGAGGTGTGAGCTCAGTCCAGTAGGTGTTAGTGTAAATCGGTCGTTAGCGAAGGGAACCGGTTGTGCCTCGAGGGATTTCGAAATAGGAACTGAATCTCTGGAGCTGGTGGCGTATAAAGTATACACACGTATAAGTCAGACTGTGAACAGTGTCAGAATAGTGAGCAGTGACTTGAAATACTCTGATAAGGCAAAGATAAGGGTAGTATCTCAGCGCTTTTGGGATTTCCACCCCTCAGCCCAGACTGGAAATGAAAGGCATTGCCAGACTGTCCTACGTTTTCTTTTGAGTAGGACGCGATTCTGAGAACCCGGCAGCGGTTAGAGGTTGGTGGGCATGGTTAGGACTTTGGATATGCACAAGAGTTTTCTTCCTACAGTGTGTGCATATGTACATAAATCTTCTGTATAGTTTGGGACCTATTACTTTGACCTCATTATCAAGGTGTTTTTAGAATGGCTGTCTTCCAACTCTTTTGATCATATCCTCTTATCGGTAAAAGAGCACACACTCCCAAGAATTTGTTGTCGTTAATTATATATGTACTTGTTCTGTTGTACCAATATGTTATGTAACTTATACATGCACTCAGAAACAGAATTTAGGAAGGGATGAGATGAAAACAATAAGTATAATGAGAGGTTTTTAAAAAAGATTTTATTTATTCATTTATTTGACAAAGAGAAAGAGATCACAAGTAGGCAGAGAGTCAGGCAGAGGGGAGAGGGGGAAGCAGGCTCCCTGCTGAGCAGAGAGACCGATGTGGGGCTCGATCCCAGAGCCCTGAGATCATGACCTGAGCCGAAGGCAGAGGCTTAACCACTGAGCCACCCAGGTGCCCCTATAATGATATTTCCAATATTTTTTTTTTCCTGCAGTCAAGTAGATCTTTTTGTGCTTCCTCTGAGCTGCACCCACACTACTTTTGGGACGAGTTTTCTAGAGGAAGGAAGAGTGGGGAGGGGGAAAAACAAATTGACCTTCATGGGGTTGGGATACCATACGACCTTAGGCTGAAGAGATAGATATGACTTATTATACAAAGGACTGGATAGTTGAGGTTGGATGAGGGGTGGCAAACACGTTTCACTAATAATAAAGAATAAAAGAGGGTGTCCAAATTGCACAATGTACAGAAGAGGAGGAAGAAAAAAGTGTGAACTATTTGTTAGAAATGGGAGTTTGGGGGCGCCTGGGTGGCTCAGTGGTTTAAGCTGCTGCCTTCGGCTCAGGTCATGATCTCAGGGTCCTGGGATCGGGTCCCGCATCGGGCTCTCTGCTCGGCAGAGAGCCTGCTTCCCTCTCTCTCTCTCTGCCTGCCTCTCCATCTACTTGTGATTTCTCTCTGTCAAATAAATAAATAAAATCTTAAAAAAAAAAAGTGCATTTATATTAAAGAAATGGGAGTTTGGGAGGAAGTAATGATAGATGGTAGTATGCAGAGAGCCATGATCCCAAGGAACTGTGGCTGCCAGCTGAGTTGTATCAAAGAGCTCTGGATTTGGACTTTGTGAATATGCTGAGTTGTTTCTGTATGGAGAAGATAACAAGTGATTTGGGGCTATTTAGGTGTTACATGTCTACTGTTAAAGATGTGAGTGAGCTTCTCTCTTCCATATATATGCACATTTTATGAAGGTGTTATATGTGAGTTAGTCTTTATTAAAATGACTTCCTAGAACAATGGAGGAATGGATGGCACGCTTTTAAGGAAGATCATCCAAGTAGCCTAGCTTTATGTTAAGTGTTAGAATACATTAAACTTGGCCCAGCAGGCAACAGTGATTTTCTTCCTCCAGCGCCTTATTGAAGACAAACTTTTCTGAGAAGGAGGAATGTCATGAAGAACAGAATAGCAAGAGATTTTGAAGGATGGAAGGATTTGGATCTATGGAGCAAGGAAAAGAGGGCAGGCTGGGCAGGAGAGACAACTTGAGTATAAACAGTGGGAATTAACATGATTTCTTGGTGCGGTGGTGAGGAGACATCTGTTGGGAATGAAGCAAGTTCTGCAGGAGTCAATCCTAGAGCAAAAACTGCAGGAATCAAGTTCTGGTCCTGGCTCCACCTGGCTGTGTGACTTAGTTACTTGCCATCTTTGGGTTTCTTTATCTGCAAAATGTAGGATTGGATGATCCCTGAGGTACCTTCTGACTCTAAGATTTTATGATTCTAATTGAAGTGATGGCAAGAAAGCTTTGGATATGTTTGATTGGGCCTGGGTGATGGAAAATGTGGCAGAGGAGTTTATATCAGTTTACATGATTGGCTAATTCATAGGATATATCAACAAACCCAGGTGTGTAATGCTGAAAGACTGGCCTTAAGTGGAGGCAAAGGAAATAGGAGTAAGTTTGAGGGATATTTCATTCCATGAACAAAAGTTTTTTTGACTACCTGTTACCTAACTGGGCTCTGGGAATGTTGCTGTCCCTTATAGAACTTGAAGGACTTCATGATTCAGTATAGAGGATGAAAGAGAGATCACTTTGGAGTATTAAGGGCATGTACTCTGAGGCCATTCTGCCTGGACTTGAAACCCGCCTCACCAGTTTATTTGTGTGATTCTGGGCAAGTTATTTAACTTTTTATACCTTGGACTCCATTGGTAAAATGGGGATAAGAGCACCATTAATAATAGTACCAAGACTAAATTAGTTAATATTCATAAGGCACTAGTTGCCTGACCAATAGTAAGAGCTGATATTGTTAACTGCTGCGATTACTACCACTACTATTATAAAAATAGTATATTTTTAGGGGTGAGTCAGAGACAATGAAGTTTTGAAATTGGCTTAAGTAATAATTGTTCTTTCAGCAATTTTGGAAGTCAGAAGCAGATCAAAAGGATGGGACAGGGTAAGTTTGTTGCTGAAGTTTAGTAAGAAAAGACTGTCATTAGTAGATAATATAGGAAGTAAAGGTTACTTTATTTACTTCTAGTACTACTTCTAGACAGATGAGTGTGTATAAACTTTAAAAATATTCTGGTACTTTTTTTTTTTTTTTTTTTTTTAAGATTTTACTTTATTTGAGAGAGTGTGACAGAGAGAAAGAGCACCTGTGGGTGCACAAGCAGGGTGAGGAACAGAGAGAGAAGCAGACTCCCCGCTGAGCATAGAGCCTGTTGAGGCTCTTGGGGCTCCAGGATCATGATCTAAGCTGAAAGCAGATGTTGAACTGGCTGAGCTGCTCAGGTGCTCCAAAGTGTTTATAAACTTTTCTATAGATCAGTGTCTCAGCCTTGGCACTGTAGATATTTTGGGATGGATAGTTCCTTGTTGGGGGGAGGGGTATCCTATGGTTTGTAGGATGTTTAGCAGCATCCTGGGCTCTACTCACTAGATGCCAGTAGAACCTCTTCTGGCAACCCTTGCCTCCAGTTGTGACAATCAGAAATGTTTCCAAACATTGCCCCCCACCTCACTCCAGGGGACATTTAGCAAAATTGCTCCTAGTTGAGAACTGCTGCTTAGGAAAATGTAGAAGGGTCCCTGGGTGGCTCTGCTGGTTAAGCGTCTGCCTTGGGCTCAGGTCATGGGCTCAGTGGTCCTGGGAGTCCCACTCCCTGCTCAGCCCTCTGCCCTGTTCCTGTGATCTCTCTTTGTCTCTTGCTCACTCTCTCTCAAATAAATAAAATTAAAACAACAACAACAACAAAAACCTGGTAGATTCTGAATTGAATGACTAAATGAGTCAGATTCTAAAGCTTCTGAACCTGTCATTTGACATTTACATAAAAAATCTGAATCCTGGAAGTAGTGTACAAATAGTGGTCTTGAGTTTCAGAATTGAGATATTAGCACATAATTTCATATAGGAAGTTATTAGGTCTGGCAGACTTTTGAGCTTACATGTGGGTTTAGATATAGGTCAAATAATTGTTTGTAGTTAATCAGTAAAAATGTATAGATGATATACAAGTGGGTTTGAGTCCATGATTTTTCTTCTGTAGAAAGACATGGTATTTTTTATTGTTAATATATAGGAAAGTTATAATAATTTGCCTCTCCAGAAGTGATTTTTTTTTTTTAAAGATTTTATTTGTTTGACCCAGAGAGAGAGAGCACCAGTAGGCAGAGAGGCAGGGGCGGGGAGCAGGGGGAAGCAGTCTCCCTGCTGAACAGAGAGCCTGATGCGGGACTCGATCACAGGACCTTGAGATCATGACCTGAGCTGAAGGCAGCGGCTTAATCCACTGAGCCACCCAGGTGCCCCTCCAGAAGTGATTTTTATGAAAATAATTGAGAAGGAATAAATAGGGCTGGCTTTGGTATGAAAGGAGTGAGTGCTGTATGACTTCTCTGAACTCAGCTATTGAACCTTTTTGGTGAGTTCCTGTTCTGTCACTAGTAATCTGGGGTTAATACTTCTTTTCTTTATAACTGACAGACCTTGCAACAGTTGAGTGATTTCACTTCAGCTTCTCTCATTTGCTGAAAGTACTACTAAAAATGAACCTTAAATTATGAAGTTTTGAATAACTCCTCTTAAATCAATTTCATCATTTTAAATGGACTTACTTACTTATTTGTTTATTTTGGATCTATACTTCATGTTTTAATCTTTGCAGAATGAAAGATGTGGGCACCCCAGGTTGAAAAATGGTACTGTAGAAAAGAATAGGAAGCTGTTGCAAGAGAATTTAATTTAATTTAAATTTTTTTAAGATTTTATTTATTTATTTGACAGAGAGAGATCACAAGTAGGCAGAGAGGCAGGCAGAGAGAAAGAGAGGAGGAAGCAGGCTCCCTGCTGAGCAGAGAGCCTGATGTGGGACTCGATCCCAGGACCCGGAGATCATGACCTGAGCTGAAGGCAGTGGTTTAACCCACTGAGTCACCCAGGCGCCCGCAAGAGAATTTTAATTGTAGTTTTGGTGGCCTCGTACAGTATAGGTCACTAATTTTTTTTTTTTTTTTTAACTTTAAGTAATTTCTACACCCAGTGTGGGGCTTGAAATCAGGGCTCTAAGATCAAGAGTTGCATATTCTTCTGACTGAGCCAGCCAGGCACCCCGATGTGATCACTGATTCTTCTTCTCTTCTCTCCCCCCAACCAAAATATTTTATTTATTTATTTATTTGAGAGAAAGAGAGAATGAGAGAGAGAGAGCACAAGTTGGGGTGAGAGAGGGAAAACTCTGCTTCTCCCTGCTGAGCAGGGAGCCTGAAATGGATCTCCATCCCAGGACCCTGGGACCATGACCTGAGCCAAAGGTAGATACTTAACCAACTGAGCCATCCAGGTGCTCCATGGTCACTGATTCTTATGAGAAACTAAACTTTTAAAAAGAAATAAGCTGTTACATTTTTATTAACATTAAAGTGTGCAGAAGTTACAAATATAACTGTGTCTGTACTTAGAGCAAAGTGACAAAATAATACAGATTTCTGTTCTTACAGCCCAGTTGACAGTAAGATCCTAGATAAATTATGAAGTCTGAAGATCCTTCTTAAAGGTCTTTAGCATGCTTAAAAAGAAGGCAGAGCCAAACAAAACCATCCTGCAACCCCCTTTCACTGTTCTCTTTTCTCCTGCCCATTCTTTACCAAAATCAGGAATAATGATGATAATTATATTTGTGTACATATGTTTAGAGTTTATGAAGACATTTTGTGTCCTTTATTTCATTTGATCTTTTTTTTTTTTAAAGATTTTTTTATTTATATGCCAGAGATAGAGAAAGAGAGTATACACAAGCAGGCAGAGAGGCAGGCAGAGGCAGTGAGAGAAGCAGGCTCCCTGCCGAGCAAGGAGTCCCATGCGGGACTCGATCCCAGGACCTTGGGATCATGACCTGAGCCGAAGGCAGCGGCTTAACCCACTGAGCCACCCAGGCGTCCCTGTTTCATTCGATCTTTAAAACTATTCTGTTTACTCTGAAATAGGTAGGGGCAGGTATTGATCTTCCCGTTTTATAGATCACCGGTGAGGAGTTAAAGGAATTAAATGACTTCCTAAGGTCACATAACTGTTAAATTATGGACCTGAAACTCATGGCTTTGCCTCCAAATTTTGCTCTAGTGAAGAGATTTAGAGAACATGGGTTTTAGAAGTAGAATTGCATTCACATCTCGTCTTCTGACATTGCTAAAGAGTTACAGCTTCCAGCTTCATAAAATTATGTACTAAGTACTCGATAAGTAGGAATGTTGTTACTTATTTTGAGATGGTTGTAGAGATTGTGTCAGTTGTATGTGAACATGTTTTGTAAATAAAACACTGCTGTTTTCATTTTAAGGGCATGCTAAAGCATAGCATTGTCTTACCACTTACATTTTAAGTCTCTATTTTCTCTGAGTTTTTTTTTTCCTCTGAGGTGACTCTTGACTTTGAGAAAGCATCAAAAAGGTAGGGAAGGGGCGCCTGGGTGGCTCAGTAGGTTAAAGCCTCTGCCTTCAGCTCAGGTCATGATCCCAGGGTCCTGGGATTGAGCCCCATGTCGGGCTCTCTGCTCTGCAGGGAGCCTGCTTCCTTTCCTCTCTCTCTGCCTCCCTCTCTGCCTACTTGTGATTTCTCTCTCTCTGTCAAATAAATAAAATCTTTAAAAAGAAAAAAAAAAGGGAAATTTTGGGGACCTGAATTCACATTAGGCCTTACTTTCTCTGAAAGTAAATGTTACCCCCTTTTTTTCCTTTCTTCCAATTTGAATTATAGTTAGTACACAATGTTACATTAGTTTCAGGAGTACAACATAGAGATTCAACAATGATACACATTATGCTCTGCTCACCACATGTGTAACTACCATCATCACCGTACAGCACTATAACAGGACCAGTGCATATATTCCCCATGCTGTGCTTTTTATTCCTGTAACGTCCATAACTGGAAGCCTGTATCTCCCACACCCTTTCTCCTATTTTGCTCATCCTTCCCCCCCACTTCTTCTGCTCTGGCAACCATCAGTTCTCTGTTTATAGGTCTGATTCTTCTTCTTGTTCATTCGTTTGTTTTTTAGATTCTATATGTAAGTGAAATCATATCGTATTTGTTTTTCACCAACATCATATCCTCCAGGTCCATCCATGTTGTCGCAAATGGCAAGATCTCATCTTGAGTAATACTCTAATTGGGTGTGTGTGTGTGTGTGTGTGTGTGTGTGTGTATACACCACATATTTATTCATTCATCTGTGGTTGGACACTTGGGCTGCTTCCATATCTTGGCTACTGTACATGATGCTACAGTAAATATAGGGGTGCACATATATTTATTTTTTTAAGATTTGATTTATTTACTTGAGAGAGAGAGAGACTATGAGCAGGGGGAGCAACAGAGGGAGAGGGAGGAGACTTCACGCAGAGCAGGGAGCCTGATGCAGGGCTGGATCCCAGGACCCTGAGATCATGATCTGGGCCGAAGGCAGAGGCTTAACCCACCCAGGTGCCCCTGAATTAGTGTTTTATTTTATTTTTTAAAAAGATTTTATTTATTTATTTGACAGACAGAAATCACAAGTAGGCAGAGAGGCAGGCAGAGAGAGAGGAGGAAGGCTCCCTGCCAGTCAGAGGGCCCGATGTAGGCCTCGATTCCAGAACCCTGGGATCACAGCCTGAGCCGAAGGCAGAGGCCCTAACCCACTGAGCCACCCAGGTGCCCCTGAATTAGTGTTTTAAGTGTTATTCTCTTAGAATGATTTGT
Organism: Mustela erminea; assembly: GCF_009829155.1. Lineage (NCBI taxonomy): Eukaryota > Metazoa > Chordata > Mammalia > Carnivora > Mustelidae > Mustela > Mustela erminea. The sequence goes on from NC_045630.1 coordinate 23,547,316, forward strand.
CTTAGGGGCTGGGTGTCAGTCAGGGGACACATAGCCCATGGTTCTTTTTCACTGACTCTTTTTTTTTTTTTTAAAGATTTTATTTATTTGACAGAGAGAGAGAAATCACAAGTAGGCAGAGAGGGAGGCAGAGAGATAGAGGGGAGGAAGCAGGCTCCCTGCGGAGCAGAGAGCCCGATGCGGGGCTCGATCCCAGGACCTGGGATCATGACCTGAGCCGAAGGCAGAGGCTTTAACCCACTGAGCCACCCAGGCGCCCTCACTGACTCTTTTTATAGGAATGTTTCCCCCCCCACCCCCTTGGAGAAGGTGAACCAGAAACACAGGCCAATGCAAATGTAATGTTTAGGTAGAGACCTCATTCTGAGCTGGCACATTTGTTTTCTGGTTAATATTTAATGACTTCATAATAAAACTTCTTCATCTGATATCCTTTGAGACCTTTTTGTGCTTACCTGCATTATTTTATTTTATTTTTTTTAAAGATTTTTTTTTTTTAAGATTTTATTTATTTATTTAAGAGAGAGACAGTGAGAGAGAGCCTGAGCGAGGAGAAGGTCAGAGAGCGAAGCAGACTCTCCATGGAGCTGGGAGCCCGATGTGGGACTCGATCCTGGAACTCCAGGATCATGACCTGAGCTGAAGGCAGTCGTCCAACCAACTGAGCCACCCAGGCGTCCCTTTTTTTAAGGGCGCCTGGGTGGCTCAGTGGGTTAAGCCGCTGCCTTCGGCTCAGGCCATGATCTCGGGGTCCTGGGATCAAGTCCCGCATCGGGTTCTCTGCTCAGCGGGGAGCCTGCTTCCCTCCCTCTCTCTCTGCCTGCCTCTCTCTCCATCTACCTGTGATCTCTCTCTGTCAAATAAATAAATAAAAAATCTTTAAAAAAAAAATAAAAGCATGTTTTAGTAGGACTTTTATATTGATTTTGTGAGTCAGATGTGCTTCTTATCATATACTACACATAGGAGATTTCAGAATACTTGAGAATGTTAACCTTATCAATGTTAACAGATTTCTTTTGGAATAGATGAATTTGGAGTTTTACTGTAGAGTCTTCACCAGATTTTATAGAATAGTTCTCAAACTTTGTGGGGAGTTTGTTAAATACAGATTGCTGGGTCCCATCCCCAGTGGTTCTGATTCAGGTCTGAGGTGGGATTTAAGAATTTGCATTTCTGACAAATTTCCAGGTATTGCTGATGCTTCTTGTTGGGGGCAACAGTTTGAGAACTAAGAGAACACTTTGAGTGATGTGAAATTAAGAATAGTAATGAATCAGGATTATTCAGAGATTGTCATTTGTGTCAGAAAATCTAACGTATTGATTCTGTTCTACTTAAAACTGGTTCAAAAGTCAATTTGTTCAAGTCGGGTGTGTCTGTATGCAGGCGTCCACCATCTTAAACCATCTTTTGGTGGCACAAAGAGAGATGTCTTTTTGCTTTGGCCTCAGCTTTTTTTGATCTCTGAAAGTTCATATGTTTGGAGGTCTGTTGAGAGACTTACTTTGAAAGAATCTAGAGTATTAGAGAGAAAGAAGGTAGGACACAGGGTTCTGTTGACAGATTTAGGGTGGGCCTCAGTTTTTAGAAGAAGTGGTGAAGAAAGAATTGCCACCTATTGACTGCTATGTGTCAGGCATGTTTTTTCATTTAAACACTTAAACCCCTGCTTGCCAGCTGAAAGAGATTAGAGCCCAAAGATACTGGGATACCTATTTGTAACTGTATTTTTGGTATATGTTGGGCCTTTTGGAGGATGTGTCCACGAACATCTGTATCTGTGAGTTTTAGTTTTTTAAAATCTCTCTTGAGACCAGTGATGAGATTTTCAGAATGGTAGGCCAGAGTTGGGTCTGTATATTCTGTGGCTATGAATTGAGACTCCAGTATTATGGTATAACAAAGGGAGCAGTAAGTACTCAGGATGCTGTTTGGAATCTCACTGTAATGTGGAACTATGGTCCTAACTTCTAGGCTTAGCGTTACTGGTATTTCATACTTAAAACCGTGTGTGTATGTTTGTTTGTGTAGTATGTACATTTATATATTTATATATAAAAATATATGTATTTAAAGATTTTATGTATTTGATGGAGAATGAGAGCACAAGCAGGTGAAATAGCAGGCAGAAGGGGAGGGAGAAGCACACTCCCTGCTGAACAGAGAACCTGACATGGGGCTTGATCCCAGGACCCTGGGATCATGACCTGAGTTGAAGGCAGATGCTTAACCGGCTGAACCACACAGGCACCCCTTAAAATTTTATGTTTTATATAATTTAACATGGAACTTCTATTAATATATTAATATATGTCATATTTTATATAATTTTATACTTTCTCCGTCTTACAGATTACAACTCTCTTTGCTTTTTAGAAATTAAGATTTTTAAGATTTTACTTATTTATTAGAGAGAACAAATTGGGGGCAGAGGGAGAGGGAGAAGCAGACTCCCCACTGAGTAGGGAACCGGATGTGGAGATCCATTCCAGGATCCCAAGATCATCACCTGAGCCCATGGCAGATGCTTTACCATCTTAGCCACCCAGGTGCCCCCGGTAATTGCTTATTTTAATGCCTCTGAGAGAATTTTTCAGGTGTAATTTATTTATTTATTCTTTAAAGATTTTATTTATTCATTTGACAGAGATCACAAGTAGGCAGAGAGGGAGGAGGGGAAGCAGGCTCCCTGCTGAGCAGAGAGCCCTATGTGGGCTTGATCCCAGGACCCTGGGATCATGATCAGGTGTAATTTAGAACAGCTGTCCAAGAGACTGATGCTGCTTAAATAGATGTTGGTGAACATCCTTTGTGGTTTGTGTGTCTGCATGTGTGGAAGTGTGATACTGTATACAATAACCCTTGGTTGCTAATCCTGCCTTTTTGAGTTGAGTGCATAATTTCAGTGTGTAAATTTATGATTATTATACTAGTTAGAAAAATTTCTCAGTATTGTTTTGCTTAAACTTTCACTCAAATACATAGGTTGATACACATTAAGTACAATACTGTGCCATATTTCATTATGATTGCTAAAAACTTAGGAATCTGTTAAGCCTCCCCTGCCTCTTTGCTTCATGCTGTAAATGTGCTGAGTCTGTGGCGGTGGAATTGCTGGCTTCTCCATGGTGAACTCTGCCAGTGTGGGGTTTTGATCTAGCAGGACACAAAGCTCCACAGGCCCAGCCAGGCAATTTATATTCTCTGGTTTGCTTTCCAAAGACAGGGGAGTTTCAGAAACCTTTCACTTGATGTGGTCAGGGTCAAAGAAAATGATCTGTGGCTTCATCTAATATATAGTATGTATGCATACTGTCTGTTAGCCTGTTCCTCTCTCTATAGTAATTCCAGCAAATTAAAATAATACTGAGTTAGGACTAAAGATTGCCACTTAGCATTTTGTGGTTCTAGATAATTACTAAGAAAACATTTTCCTAAAACTAGCGTACTAACAGGTAGAGTTGGTATCACCCATCTGTTTGTCTCTTTCTTTTTTAAGATTTTATTCATTTGTCAGAGAGAGAGCACAAGTAGGCAGCGGGGCAGTCAGGGAGAAGTAGGCTCCCTGCTGAGCAAATAGCCCCATGATGATGCAGGACTTGATCCCAGGACCCCAGGATCAAGACCTGAGTGGAGAGCAGATCTTAACCGACTGAGCCACCTAGGAGTCCCTTTTTCTTTTTTTGTTTGTTTCTTTCAAGATTTTATTCATTTAAGAGAGAGGAAGGAGCAGAGGGAAAGGGACAAGGAGACTCCATGCTGAACACAGAGCCGGACACAGGGCTTGATCTCATAACCCTGAGATCCTGACCTGAGCTAAAACCAAGAGTTGAATGGTTAACCCACAGAGCCACCCAAGCACACCCACTTACGTGTTTCTTATAGGAAAGAAAGGTTGATACATGAAGGTTTTTGTTAAATAGCTTTCTTTTTGTTTTGAGATTGTAGTTTTAATTGTATATAAACCTATGAAGAGGTATTGCAATATAAAAAGACCAAATTAATACAGAAGCATATAACCAAGACTAAACCAAGACTAACCTTTGATAATCCCACCATTCTCCTATTCTGTTGTTAGAGGTAAGTACTGTTCGTGGTTTGATTTGTATTTTCCCAGAACGTTGTATATATTTACATGTATAAAAGTGTACATACTTAGAGTTCTCTTGCCATTTCATAAATAGTATTGTACTGTATGAATTTTTTTCTCCCTGATTTGTTTTTTTTGTATTTAATGTATCTGGAAGATGTTTCTATGCCAGTATGTGTCAATCTGCCATTCTTTTCAACAGCTTTATCGTGTTGCATGATTTAGATACATATAATAACCATTTTGTTTAGATATTAGCCATTTTTCTAAGTTGATGAATATTTGTTTACAAGATTATCGAAGATCTCCTGTTTTTCTCTTCTGGTATTTTTTCCCTTTACATTACCAACTTGAACTTATGTGAAATATTTATCCATCCATCTATCCATCCATTCATTCATTCATTGATGGTTGGTTGGTTGGTTGGAACCAACTTAATATTTTTCCATTGCACTAACAAAATAGCTTATCAGTTCCCACTGCCTTGAAGAGCCATATTTCTCATATGTCAAAATCTCAAATGTCCACACCTTTGAAAAATTATCTACATGATTCCATTCCTCTTTCTCTTCCTGCACATTGTTTTACATATTATTTTAGTTATAATAATTTGATTATAAGCTTAAAGCATATGTGTTTATTTGGGTAGCTCCCCATCATTATGTTCTTTTTCAAAATATATTTGGATATTATTATTATGACCTTCAGAGATCACTAGGATTTAGATTGTTAAGATTTAGAAATTTAGATTTTGATGGGATTTGGATAATCTGTAAAATTACTGGTTAATTTGCAGGCAAATTGACACTGTTGCATCATTGTGTACTTAATTCCAAGAGTGGGGTATCCTTTTGCCTATAAGTAAAAAATGTCTTTAAGTAAAAAAGAATTTTCAGTTACTGTTTTGGATATTTCTTGTTAGGCTTATTTGTGGGCATTTTATAATTGTTGTAATTTTAAGTGTCATTTTTTGGGTACAGACTTAGAAGTGGAATTGCTGGCTCATATGGTAGTTCTATTTTTTAAATTTTTTTGAGGAACCTTCATACTATTTTCCATAGTGGCTCTACCAGTTCACATGCCCACCAACAATGCACAAAGGTGATAACACTGGTCATCTCATCTTTTTTGGTTATAGCTATTCTAACAGGTGTGAGATGATATTTTATTGTGGTTTTTGACTGGCATTTTTCTGATTAGTGATTTTTCAGCACAAGGATATGAAACATATCCTTGTTGGCTCTTTGTGTGTCTTTGGAAAGATGTTCATTTCCTCTGCCTGTTTAAAAAAAAATTTTTTTTAAGATTATTTATTTATTTATTTGACAGACAGTATTTGACACAAGTAGGCAGAGAGACAGGCAGAGAGAGAGGAAGCAGGCTTCCTGCTGAGCAGAGAGCCTGATACAGGGCTCGATACAGGGCTTGATCCCCTGGGATTGTGACCTGAGCTGAAGGTAGAGGCTTTAACTCACTGAGCCACCCAGGTGCCCCTCCTCTGCCCATTTTTTAATAGAATTTTTGTGCTATTGAGTTACATAAAATTTTTCCTTTTAAAGCTCAAGAGCTTAATAGGTAGATCTTTGAGAAATCTATCTTAAAGGATTATTTCTGAATCTTTATGTAATGTACCACCTATATATTTGGATTTTGGTTGTCTTGCTAATTTAGGACTTTTTTTTTTATTATTAACATATAATGTATTATTTGTTTCCGGGATACAGGTCTGTGATTCATCAGTTCAGAATACTTACCATAGCACATACCCTCCCCAATATCCATCACCGAGCTACCCCATCTCTCCCACCTCCCTAGCTAGTTTAGGACGTTTTGACTGTTTTCCTGGTTTTCACATTATGTGCCTAACCTATTTCCTCTGCTATCCATATATTTATAGATTAGTGGTCATTGATCTTTTTTCTATATCTCACCATTGGTTTCCATTATTATAAAATTTCACCAAATTGATTTGATTCACTTATTTATTTCTGATTTAACAGTGTCGAACTATTGTGTACTGTAGTCAAGTCTTCTCTACCTTAGCAGTTTTCTTTGGGTGATATGTGTGAGTAGGACTCTTGGTTAAAAGTAATAGAGACCAATTCTAGATTATGTAATCTATAGAAAATTTATATGGGGACATTTGCTGCTCAAGTACAGTAATGCAGCTAGGTTGGTCCAGAAACAGGAAGTGAAAGGCTGCTAGAAACTCAGGCAATATTTATTTGCTGACTTTTGTTTTAACTATTTACTCACTTAATTCTTCCCTCTTAGGCATTCAATTCATATCACACTTTCCAGTTCTTTAAAATTTCTTTGATCAAGAGGATGGTTTATAGTAAACTTTCATTTCTTTTTTTTTTTTTTTTTTTTTTTTAAGATTTTATTTATTAATTTGACAGAGAGAAATCACAAGTAGACGGAGAGGCAGCCAGAGAGAGAGAGAGGGAAGCAGGCTCTCTGCTGAGCAGAGAGCCCGATGCGGGACTTGATCCCAGGGCTCTGAGATCATGACCTGAGCCGAAGGCAGCGGCTTAACCCACTGAGCCACCCAGGCGCCCTAAACTTTCATTTCTTAGCCTCATTTCTAAACTCCTTGGACAGTCACTGTGATTGGTGGTCAGTTCACCCATAATAGGATTCCTCAGTCTCCATAATATTGACACTTGGGGCTGGATTTTGTTGTTGTGGTAGTGGGGACTATCACGTGCATTGTAGGATGTTTAGCAGCAACTCTGGCTCCTAATAACTAAATGCCAATAGCACTCACCTAATTGTGATGACCAAAAAATGTCTGTAGATATTGCCAGTGTCCTTCTGGGGGTAAAATTACCTCTGGTGGAAAACTTCTGACCTAGAATGTGTTTGGCTGCTGTGGGCATACCATGTATGAGAAGGACTTTTCAGGAGAGTCATTGTGAGCTAGATACTCCAGACTTTCGCTAAATATTTTTGGGTTTTGGTAGCAACTATAAATTTAGCACTTTTAAAGTATTTTTAGGTATCCCTTTTAAGTGGATCAGTCAATTAAGTGTCCAGCTCTTGATGTCAGCTCCGGTCTTGCTTTCAGGGTTGTGAGTGTTGGGCTCCAAACTGGGCATAGAGCTTACTTAAAAAAAAAAAATTCCCCCCCCCCAGGGGGCACCTGGTTGGCTCAGTCAGTAGAGCATGTGACTCTTGATCTCAGGGTCATGAGTTTAAGCCCCACCTTGGGTATAGAGATTTTTTTTTTTTTTTTAAAGATTTTATTTATTTATTTGAGAGAGAGACAGTGAGAGAGAACATGAGCGAGGAGAAGGTCAGAGGGAGAAGCAGACTCCCCGTGGAGCTGGGAGCCTGATGCGGGACTCGATCCCGGGACTCCAGGATCATGACCTGAGCCGAAGGCAGCCGTCCAACCAACTGAGCCACCCAGGCGCCACCCCCCTTTTTTTTTTTTTTTAAAGATTTTATTTATTTATTTGTCAGAGAGCGAGCGAGAGCGAGCACAGGCAGACAGAGTGGAAGGCAGAGTCAGAGGGAGAAGCAGGCTCCCTGCGGAGCAAGGAGCCCGATGCGGGACTCGATCCCAGGACGCTGGGATCATGACCTGAGCCGAAGGCAGCTGCTTAACCAACTGAGCCACCCAGGCGTCCCTAGAGATTTTTTTTTATATTAACATATAATATATTATTTACCCCAGGGTACAGGTCTGTGAATCATCAGGCTTTCACATTTCACAGCACTCACCATGGCACGTACCCTCCCCAGTGTCCATAACCCAGCCACCCTATCCCTACCCCACCTCCCCAACAACCCTGAGTTCGTTTTGTGAGATTAAGAATCTCTTACGGGGGCATCTGGGTGGCTCAGTGGGTTAAAGCCTCTGTCTTCAGCTCAGGTCATCATTCCAGGGTACTGGGATCGAGCCCCACATTGGGCTCCCTGCTCATCGGAGAGCCTGCTTCCTCCTCTCTCTCTCTGCCTGCCTCTCTGCTTACTTGTGATTTCTGTCAGCAAACAAACAAATAAATAAATAAAATCTAAATATATATATATATATATAAAATTTATGAGATTACTGATCTACCAAGAATGACTGTTTGCTCTCTGATCTTGATGTGAACAGATTTTTTACACTTGGAATTCTTGAAGCATTTGGGTTCCCTAGTTGAGTGCTTTCAGTTGTAAACATCAGTCAGAGTTGCAGCCATTTTTAAGCATGCTGTTAACAGCAAGGATTCTGGTGTTAGACTGTGTGGGTTTAAAGCCTGGATTACATTTGTGACTTTGGTACAAAGGTATGACAAATTTAGAACCCTGGGAGACCTTGGAAATAGTATTTCTGGACAAGTTACTTATTTTCTCTGTTTTTTCATCTGTAAGATAGTCATGCTAATAGTACCTACTTTACAGAGTTGTTGTGAAAATGATTATGTATAAAATTCCCAGAGAGTGCATGGTGAATGATAAAAGTGCTAAAAAAATGATAAAAAAGCAACAAAGCGATAGAAAAAAAAGTGGTAGAAAAGCAACTTAACAAAAATGGCTGGTATTTTTATTGGTTAATATACTTAAGATTTATAAGTTCTAAATGATTTAAATAACAATTATGACCATGTTGAGGCCTTAATACAAGGTAGTATATTGTACTTAGACTTGTTATGTGCCTCTGTTTAGTTATCAGATTTCAGTGCTTCTGGATATATAGGTAAGTGTAGTTTGTAGTTTTATTCTGTTTTGATACAATTATCAGCATTGTGATTAGTTATCTCTAGCACTTAGGTAAATCATAATCTTTCTTCTCTACACGGGGCACTTGGAAGTCATCCTAAAGTACTTTCTCATTCATATAGGTAGAAGAGCTAGCTAGGGGCTCTAAGGTAAAAAGGAATGGCGAACCAGTGGTGCTAACTCCAGAAGGTGGTAGAAGGGAGAATTGTATGTGGGTGCCCTGGCGATCATGACACTCCGTAGATAGGAATCCTTCTGCAGCTGGTCCTTACGGAAACTGAAGCCGGTAAGCAACTAGAAATTGAGACTGCATGCTCCATCATTCTCTTTCAGAGGCTACAAGGTTTTGGCATCTTTTTTGCTGTATACATCTGTTCAGTTTTCCTTTTCTTCCAGCTGGCTTTCTCCGTTTTAGCTTGTATATGAAGTGCAATGGCTGTGAGCTTCTCTTTATCATGAAAACTCTCAATATATTCTTTTGGCATTAATCCTTGCTGCTCAATGGCTCAGTCTTACTCTTTTAAAATTTAAATAATTTGTCTATTTATTGAATGGTCAGTATCTTTACATGGTTTAAAATTCATATGGTATGGAAATGTTCCTGCCACTTCCTTTCCCCTGGCCACTCAAATTTTGGCAATCCATTCACCAGCGTCTTGTGTATACTTCCAGAGATATAGTATATATGTATGTGTATGCCTGTGTATCTCCCCAATCCTTTGTTTTTTTTTTTTTAAGACCAGTGGAAACATGTATGTATGCATTGTTTTGCACCTTGGCGTTTTCAACTTAATTTATCTTGGGGATTCTTTCATGTTAGTAAATAAAGAACTTGTTTCTTTTTTTTTTAATGCATGCATAGCATTTCATTATAGGGATAAATTATATAATTTAGGTTGTTTTCAAACAGTGCTGCAGTGAAAAGCCTTATTTTTTTTTTCAAACATGTTAGTGTAGCTCTAGGATAAATGCCTTGAATTGAACTTGATGACAAGAAAGGATATGGATATTTCATAATAACCACTTATTGAATAAACTATCTTTTTTTTTTTTTTTAAAGATTTTATTTATTTATTTGGCAGGGTGTGAGAGAGAGAGCACAAGCAAGGAGAGCGACAGGCAGAGGGAGAAGCAGACTCCCTGCAAAGCAGGGAACCTGATGTGGGGCTCAGTCCTAGGACCTTGGGATCATGAGCTGAGCTGAATACAGATTAACTGAGCCACACAGGCACCCCAAATAAACTATCTTTTATTCACCTTTTTGTATACTAAAATCCTGTGCACATTTAATTCTATTTTTGGATTTTCTGTTCTGATGATTTGCCTGTCTAATTATGTGCCAGTACATGCTGTTTTAATTTTGGTATCTTTTTTTTTTTTTTAGATTTTATTTGAGAGAGAGTGCATGGGTAAGCAGGTAGGGGCAAAAGGGGAAGGAAAAGGAGAAAGAATCTGAAGCAGACATGGAGCCCCATGTGGGACTCAGTCTCATGACCCTGAGATCATGATCTGAGCCGAAACCAAGGGTTGGATTTTCCAACTGACTGAGCCATTCCGGTGCCTCCTAACTGTGGTACTTTCTATAATGTGTGGGATAGCGTGGTGGTTAAGAATATGGACTTGTGGAGCACCTGGGTGGCTCAGTGGGTTAAGCCACTGCCTTCAGCTCCGGTCATGATCTCAGGGTCCTGGGATCAAGTCCCGCATCAGGCTCTCTGCTCGGTGGGGAGCCTGTTTTCTCTCTCTCTCTCTCTCTCTCTGCCTGCCTCTCCATCTGCTTGTGATCTCTCTCTGTCAAATAAATAAATAAACTCTTAAAAAAAAAAAAAAAGAATATGGACTTGTGCTAAACTGCTTTGCTTTAAAATCTTGTCTTTATCACTTCCTTAGCTGTGTGTTCTTTTCCAAGTTACTTAACATCCCTGTAGTTTTGTGTCCTTATTTGTAAATTGGAGATGATGATAATACCTATTTGATTAGGTTGTTATAAGGTATAAATGAGTTCATGTATATAAAGTTCTTAGAACAGTGTTTGGCATATAGTTAGTATTACCATTTTACCAGTTTATTATTGCTGCTAACTAGTAGGGCTGGTTCTTCGTTGCTCTTCATGTTCAGAATATTCCTGGGTCTCCTTTCTTGCCTATTTTTTTACATTAACTTAAGAATCAGTTGGTCTGTCTGTTTAGGGTAGACTAGGTTATGGGTTGGTAACAATAGCTCCCCTGCCGATCTTAGTGGAATAACCCATCAAAAGTTTGTCACTCACAGTACATGTTCAGTGTGGATCATTGCATGTATGTTGGTGGAAGGGCTTGGCGGGAGGTAAGAGAGGGGCTGTGCCCATCTTTTGTAACCAGACACCCAGGCTGGAAAGTTGGCAGATGCCATTGCATGGGGAAGAGGAATGAGAAATCAAATACTAGTGGAAACTTTAAAAGTTGGAAGAGACATATATCACCTTTTTTTTTTTTTTTTAAATGTAGGCTTTTCACCCAGTGTGGAACCCAGGGCTGGGTTTGAACTCATGACCCTGAGATCAAGAGCAGATACTTATGACTGAGCCACCAGGTGCCCCCATCACTACTTCTTCTATTTCATTGGCCAGAGCAAATTGTGTGGCCTTAAATCATGTCACAGGGTTGGGGAAGATGCAGTTTTGCCTGTGCCTACGAAGGCAGCTGGAATATTTAGTGGAGAGCAGTGATGATTACCCTGGTTTGCTTTACTGTTTGCTAAATATTTTTTTTTTTTAAGATTTTATTTATTTATTTGACAGAGGGAGATCGCAAGTAGGCAGAGAGGCAGGCAGAGAGAGAGAGGAGGAAGCAGGCTCCCTCCTGAGCAGAGAGCCCAATGCGGGACTCGATCCCAGGACCCTGAGATCATGACCTGAGCTGAAGGCAGCGGCTTAACCCACTGAGCCACCCAGGCGCCCCTGTTTGCTAAATATTGAGTAACTGTTTGTGTTATATACAACACACTAACCCCCAAACTTAAAAAACCCTAATTTCTATCTAGTAACTATGCCGAGTTCAAACTCTAGAATCTCTGAGTGATGTTAGATTCAGAGGTTTGTCTGGGTCCAAATAGCTGTGAATGAAACAGGTCAGTTAGCTGATTTGTTAACCACCACAACAACATTTTATTAGTATTTTCTTAGGCTCCTTGGTGGGTGGTAGGAGTGGAGATATAAAGGGAACTTCCATTTTTAACTCTGCATATATCTATATTATTTGAATTTCTTTTTTCATGGTGAATATATGTTGTGTGAAGAGAAATGTTAACACAACCTATCACAAAGGATTGTCTGATGTCCTGTTCACACTAAATTAAGTAATGTATATTAAGTGGCACAACCTGAACTGGAATGTAATATAAGGTTCTGACCCACTGTGCCTTTTTTTTTTTTTTTTTTTAGATTTTATTTATTTATTTGAGAGAGCATGAGAAGGGAGAAGGTCAGAGGGAGAAGCAGACTCCCTGCGGAGCTGGGAGCCCGATGTGTGACTCGATCCCGGGACTCCGGGATCACGACCTGAGCTGAAGGCAGTGACTTAACCAACTGAGCCACCCAGGCGCCCCCACTGTACTTTCTAGTATACCAAAATGTCTCTTTTATTATTTTTTTATTTTTTAAAGATTTTATTTATTTATTTGACAGACAGAGATCACAAGTAGGCAGACAGGCAGGCAGAGAGAGGAAGGGAAGCAGGCTTCTCACTGAGCAGAGAGCCCGATGCAGGGCTCAATCCCAGGACCCTGGGATCATGACCTGAGCTGAAGGCAGAGGCTTTAACCCACTGACCCACCCGGGTGCCCCAAGATGCCTCTTTTAATGCATGGGCTTTTGTGTATAGCTTTCTAAAGACAGTGTAGATGCTTTTGTTACTTGCAGTGAACATAGAAAACTGTTTACTTTGAGGAAGATGATTTTTGGGAAAATAATAGAAGTGAAGTGAAGAATGATTTAAAGAAAGTTACCTTGAGGACCTCAGTGAGAGGGCAGTCTGTACTAACAGGGAGGGTGATGGTGCATATTAACTGTTTTCTGGCTTGAAGATCTTCCCTGGAGCATTTAGTTTTATATTTGACTGAGTTTTAAGGGACAGTTTACAAAGCCAGCAGAATGACCAAGTGTAGTATGTTTGTGTTTTATATCGTTATTTATCCAAGTATAACATGTTTATTAAATACAAATCCCTTGTTGGGCACCTTGCTGCCTTAGTTGGTTAAGCATTCAACTCTTGGTTTCTTTTTTTTTTTTTTTTTTTTTTTTTTTAAAGATTTTATTTATTTATTTGACAGAGAGAAATCACAAGTAGATGGAGAGGCAGGCAGAGAGAGAGAGAGGGAAGCAGGCTCTCCGCTGAGCAGAGAGCCCGATGCGGGACTCGATCCCAGGACTCTGAGATCATGACCTGAGCCGAAGGCAGCGGCTTAACCCACTGAGCCACCCAGGCGCCCCCAACTCTTGGTTTCTGCTCAGGTCATGGTTTTGTGGGATTGAGTCCCAGGCTGGGGACTGCACTCATGTTGGGGTCTGCTTGAGATTCTTTTGTTTTTTTTTTTAAATAAAGATTTTATTTATTTATTTGACAGACAGAGATCACAAGTAGGCAGAGAGGCAGGCAGAGAGAGAGGAAAGGAAGCAGGCTCCCTGCGGAGCAGACAGCATGATGTGGGGCTCGATCCCAGGACCATGACCTGAGCCGAAGGCAGAGGCCTTAACCCACTGAGCCACCCAGGCGCCCCTGCTTGAGATTCTTTACCTTTCCCTTTCCTTCTTCCCCCCACATGCACACATGCTCTCTCTCTCTCTCTCTCTCTCTCAAATAAACTCTTTTTAAAAAAGATTATAAATTCCTTGCTTCGTCTTTTAAATTAGAAGAAAGGGGAAAGAGCTAATTTACTACTCTTTATTTCTTTAAACAGAAAGGAAAGTAACTTTATCTTTTTTTTTTTTTTTTTTTTGACAGACACAGATCACAGGTAGGCAGAGAGGCAGGCAGAGAGAGAGGAAGGGAAGCAGGCTCCCTGCTGAGCAGAGAGCCCGATGTGGGGCTCGATCCCAGGACCCTGGGATCATGACCTGAGTTGAAGACAGAGGCTTTAACCAACTGAGCCACCAAGGTGCCCTGGGAAATAACTTTTTCTTATTACAAAAGCATATATTTCATTATGGGAAAAAAAGTACATTAAAAAAAAAAAAAGTAAAAGCAAATGAAACCTCAAAATCCACCTTCCTATTTAGAGACAACAATCATTAAAGTTTTGGTATGTATCCTTTGAAATCCTCTTCATGCATATAATTTGTATTGTTAACCAAAGTGCATACAAAACATGTAATTTTTTATTACTTTTTTCTTTTATTTTTTTAAATTTTTAATGTGTGTTATGTTAGTCACCATACAGTACATCATCAGTTTTTGATGTAGTGTTCCATGATACATTGCTTTTGTATAACACCCAGTGCTCCATGCAATCAGTGCCCTCTTTAATACCCATCACCAGGCTCACCCATCCCCCACCCCTCTCTCTTCTAAACCCTTCAATTTGTTTCCCGGAGTCCGTAGTCTCTCATGGTACTTTTTTCACTTTACACTTGATCCTTGGGGATTAAGAGTACCAATTCCCCAGCAGTTAAAAATCTACATATAACTTTTGACTTCCCAAAAACTTAACTACTAATAGCTTACTGTTCACTAGAAGCCTTACTAATGACATAACTGTCAATTAATACATATTTTGTGTGTTACACATATTACATACTGTACACTTAAAATAGAGAAAATGTTAAGAAAACCATATTTATAATAGCCAAGGTATGGAAGCAACCTAAATGTCCATGTAAGATGAATGGGTAAGGAAGATGTGGTATATGTACACAGTGGAATATTATGCAGTCATTAAAAAGGATGATATCTTGCCATTTGTGATAATGTGGATGGACCTAGAGGGTCTTAAGCTAAGTGAAACAAGTCACTTAGCTTAAGAAAGATAAATATGATTTCACTTAATGTGGACTCTAAAAACCAAAAGCAATGAATAAACAAAAAGCAGAGTCAGACCTGTAAATACAGAGAATAAACATATGGTTGCCAGAGTGTAGGGGAAATGGAGGATGGGCAAAATGGGTGAATGTATAGGCTCCTGTTACAGAATAAGTCTCTGGAATAAAAGGCATAGTATAGAGAATATAGTCAGTGATACTGTCACAGTGTTACATGGTGACAAGTGGTAGCTAATTGTGGTGAGCACAGCATAGTGTATGGAGTTTCTAAATCACTGTTGTATACCTGAAACAAATTAACATTTTGTGTCAACTATCTTTTTTTTTTAAATTTTTATTTATTTGACAGAGATCACAAGTAGGCAGAGAGGCAGGCAGAGAGAGAGGAGGAAGCAGGCTCCCCACTGAGCAGAGAGCCCAATGTGGGGCTTGATCGCAGGACCCTGGGATCATGACCTGAGCCGAAGGCAGAGGTTTAACCCACTGAGCCACCCAGGTGCCCCTTGTGTCAACTATCTTAAAAAAATTAAGATCCTAAGGAAAATACATTCTACAATTTACTTTTAAAAGATTTTATTTAACAGAGGGATACACAATGAGAGAGGGAACACAAGCAGTGAGAGAGGGAGAGGGAGAGGCAGGCTCGCTGCTGAGCGGGGAGCCTGGTGCGGGGCTTCATCCCAGGTCTCCAGGATCATGACCTGATCCGAAGACAGACACCCAGCGACTGAGCCACCCAGGTGCCCGGAAAATAGATTTCATAGTAATTTACTGTATTTATTGAGAAGAATCCGTGTATAAGTGCACCCATTGTATATATTTTGCACCGTATGTATATTTTGAACCGTAGAAATCTTAAGGGAGGAAGGGTTTTTTTGGGGTCCTCTTTTTTTTTAAAGACTTTATTTGGCAGAGAAAGAGATAGCAAGAAAGGGAATGCAGGCAGGGAGAGTGGGAGAGGGAGAAGCAGGCTTCCCACCAAGCACCGAGCCCCATGTGGGACTTGATTCCAGGACGTGAGCCTAAGGCAGACGCTTAACAACTGAGGCACCCAGGCACCCCTTGAGGCCTCTTTTTAGGACTTCTGTATTTACTTCTCACACTGTTTAATAACCATACTTTTGCCTTGCAATTTTTATTGTTATTCCTGTTTCCTCAGTTAGATTAAGTTCCTTGGAGTTTTCTGTATTCTTCATTCTGCTGACTCATGTTAAGTTAATTTAAGGACAGGATGTACATTAATGGAAGAGATTGTAGGGAAACAAGTAGAAGACATTTCATCAGTTATTTCAGGGTATAGATCAATCACTAAATCACTTACAGTCCAGCATTGTTCAATTTGCTGATACAACCAAAAACTAAGTACAAATTTGTAGACATATATTTAAAATTCTTCCCTTTTTTAAAGCTAGAGTAAAGTATTCCTATGATTATAATTTTTTATAATATGCTCCTTTGAACAGAACATACTTAGTTTGAGGAATTAACTCTTTTGAAAATAAAATGAGGGTAGTAAGGTTATTTTTTAATTTCTTTTAAATGTCATGAGTTGTTTAATCTCTTAAGAGGAAAGTGTGGGGGCACCTGGGTGGCTCAGTGGGTTAAGCCGCTGCCTTCGGCTCAGGTCATGATCTCAGGGTCCTGGGATCGAGTCCCGCATCAGGCTCTCTGCTCTGCGGGGAGCCTGCTTCCCTCTCTCTCTCTCTGCCTGCCTCTCTGTCTACTTGTGATCTCTCTCTGTCAAATAAATAAATAAAAAATCTTAAAAAAAAAAAAAAAACTTTAAAAAAAAAAAAAGAGGAAAGTATGGGTTTACTGTCTAGTTTTTAGGTGGTGATTTATAAAAGAATATCACTCCCACAGTGTTAACAGGTAATTTGTAAATGTACATATTAACTGGTAATATGTAAAAATCTCCTGGGGCTGAGGCCTACTTTCAAAAAATTTTTTTTCAAGGTTTTATTTATTCATTAGAGTGAGGGATCACAAGTAGGCAGAGAGGCAGGCAGAGAGAGAGGGGGAAGCAGGTTTCCTGCTAAGCAGAGAGCCCGACGCGGGGCTCTGTCCCAGGATACTGAGATCATGACCTGAGCTGAAGGCAGAGGCTCAACCCACTGAGCCACCCAGGCGCCAGCCCCCTATAATTCTTTTTTTAAAGAGCGCTTACGGTTACTGATTCTGTTACAGTATAGATGATCAGTAATATGTATTAAGTTGCATTGAATGATGTATATATTCCAGTGGTTAAGATTAATTTTTTTACTGTCTTTAAAATTTATTTTATTTTATTTTTTTAAATAGTTTTTATTTATTTATTTATTTATTTTTATTTGACAGAGAGAGATCACAAGTAGGCAGAGAGGCAGGCAGAGAGAGAGATGGAAGCAGGCTCCTCACTGAGCTGAGAGCCCAGTGCGGGGCTCGATCCTAGGACCCTGAGATCATGACCCGAGCTGAAGGCAGAAGTTTTAACCCACTGAGCCACCCAGGCGCCCCTGTCTTTAAAATTTAAAAGGATTTTTTTCCCTCACAGGTATTCTCCTCAAGGATAGATACAAAAATTAATCATACCATGGCTTATAAAAGAGTTTTAAAACTTGGGCATGAGTAGCTGATAAATTAGGAAAAAAAATACAAATCTCAGAAAAATGACAAGAAATGGGGACCCATATTATATAGAAAAAAGACTGCTAAAAAAAAAAATGCGTGTGTGTTTGTTTTTTTTTTAAAGATTTATTTGTCAGAGTATGCAGAAGCAGGGGGAGTGGCCGACAGAGCAGGCAGAGGAAGAAGCAGGCTCCCCACCGGGCAGGAGAACCTGATACGGGACTCGATTCCAGGACCCTGAGATCATGACCTGAGCCAAAGGCAGACGCTTAACCTACTGAGCCACCTAGGCATCCCACTAAATGTTACTTCTAAAGGGAACATCTCATTTGTGCAGAAAAGAGTTAACATGGTGGACTTGAGACTACTATCCTTAGAATGGTCTGCTTACAATAAGGCTGGCTCTTGGCTCTTGGCTAGATTTTAAGAGAAATTCACAGTTCTGAACTGTGAAGAGTGGCTCACTGTGCCTAAACTGTACAGTGTGGTTTATGTGAAACACCTGCATTCCATCTAGGAGTCTAGAATTTTGGTGCATAGTAGACAGAGGAAAAGCCAGGAAAAACCTTGCTGAATCTCTAATGAACTTATCCTGTAGACAGTATTTCATACGTGTTATACTTAACATTTCTGGAGGAGTTAAATGTATCCGGTATGACTCTCATGGGAAAAGACTCTTGGAAACTTGTGTTTGATTTCTTCTATACCATCTGCCTTTTCTTTTTGCTGCTTTTGCTTTGTTTCCTTTTGCTTTACTATTGAGTATGACAATCTGCTGAGTTCTCTGAGTCTTCCTTGTGAATCATCAAAAGCTGGGGGTTGAAGGGACCCCCTTCCCTTGATACAACAGTAGATCAGATAACTTTGTTACTGGAGTCACTTTGCTCATATAAAGCCTCTGGACACAGAAGTCTCTAATGTAGGTAGATGACATTTTTGGGGGGCTTAACATGTGTCTGAATAGGGTAATAGAACAAATGATACTAAAAATAAGTTTGGGGTCTGTAAGAGAGGGAAAAAAGTTCTTCTTCTTTTTTTTTTTTTTAAAGATTTTATTTATTTATTTAACAGACAGAGATCACAAGTAGGCAGAGAGGCAGGTAAAAAGAGAGAGAGGAGGAAGCAGGCTATCCGCGGAGCGGACAGCCCGATGCGGGGCTCGATCCCAGGACCCTGGGATCATGACCTGAGCCGAAGGCAGAGGCTTTAACCCACTGAGCCACCCAGGCGCCCTAGGGAAAAAAGTTCTTAATTTGTGACTGAGAAACTTCTGTCTAAGGTTCTGTTTTTGTGAAACTGGATCTTGGTGTCAGGTTCTCTGCTAAGTTTCTGTAATTTATAGAACTGTGTTCTGCAAGGAGAACTGAAAATGACAAATGTGACTAGAAAGCACTATGATGTAGAAGTACAAGATTTTGGAACTAGGCAGATTTTGGTTAGAAGTCTGGTTTAACTTATTGAACTTACTTTATTTTGTTATAACAGTGAGGATAATAGCTGGTTGTATAGGGTGATTTGAGAAATAAGATAATGTGTATAAAGCTGCCATTATGTCTTGCACAAAATGACTAAAAAATTGTTAGTATTCTTTTTCTGCTCTTCCAAGATGTGGAGAGATTGAACTTTAAGCAGGAGAAAGAGAAGCTGAAGTTTGTGTTTCTCTTTTAATTGGTTTAATGTGAGGTTGTGTGGCAAGGTTAGTGAGTAAAGAGAAAGTTTTAGACATCTAAAAGTTTAAAGTTTAGAACATTAAATTTTAGATTAATCTATCCATTTTAAATTTATCTCTGAAATTGCCCAGTGGAACTTTTCCTGGTTTATTTTAAGAGCTATGAATATATATATATATATATTTAGAGCTATGAATATTTTAAGAACTAAGAATTTCGGATGATGAGCACAGAGTATTGTATGGAATTACTGTATTGTATACCTGAAACTAATATAACACTGTATGTTAACTAACTGGAATTAAAAACTTGAAAAAAAAAACCTAAGAATATCTTAAGTACAAAATAAAGAAGGGGCTGAGAAGTACAGAAACATTATGAATGTTTTCCATACCTTTAAGGTGAGGTTGTCATGAATTAGTTGACAGCTGTGTGTTTGTGTGTGTGTGTGTGTGTGTGTGTGTGTGTTTAAAGATTTATTTATTTATTTGTCAGAGAGATAGAGTACAGGCAGGCAGAGTGGCAGGTAGAGGCAGAGGGAGAAGCAGGCTCCCTGTGGAGCAAGGAGCCCGATGTGGGACTCGATACCAGGACCCTGAGATGATGACCTGAGCCAAAGGCAGCCGCTTAACCGACTGAGCCACCCAGGCATCCCCCCCGACTTTTTTTTTTTTTTTAAAAGAAGTTCGTGTGTTTTAATAACTGACTTAACACATAAACCTCTCTTTTCTTACCATGAATTCGTCCAGGTAATGGACAATTCGGATTAATTTATTAGAATTTTTAGAATCAGTGTTTATAAAGATAGTGGCATTTTTTTTTTTTTAATTTGACAGAGAGAGAGTGAGAGAGAGATCACAAGTAGGCAGAGAGGCAGGCAGAAGTGTGTGGTGGGGGGAGCAGTCCCCCTGCTGAGCAGAGAGCCTGATGCGGGACTCAGTCCCAGGAACCTGAGACCATGACCTGAGCCGAAGGCAGAGGCTTAACCTACTGAGCCACCCATGCGCTCCAAAGATAGTAGCATTTAAAAAATGCTATTTATTTATTTGACAGAAAGAGAGAGAGAGAGAGAGAGAGAGAGAGAACTAGTAGGCAGAGAGGCAGGCAGAGAGGGGGGAAAGCAGGCTCCCCGCTGAGCAGAGAGCTTGATGTGGGGCTCGATCCCAGGACCCTGAGATCATGACCTGAGCTGAAGGCAGAGGCTTAACCCACTGAGCCACTCAGGTGCCCCCGCCCCCCCCTTTTTTTTTTAAGATTTTATTTATTTATTTGACAGAGATTACAAGTAGGCAGAGAGGCAGAGGCAGAGAGAGGGGGGAAGCAGGTTCCCTGCTCAGCAGAGAGCCTCATGCGGGGCTTGATTCCAGGAGCCTGAGATCATGACCTGAGGTGAAGGCAGAGGCTTAACCTACTGAGCCACCCAGGCACCTCGATAGTGGCATTTTAAAACCGAATTGTAGGGGTGCCTGGGTGGCTCAGTGGGTTAAGCCTCTGCCTTCGGCTCAGGTCAGGATCCCAGGCTCCTGGGATCAAGCCCTGCATCAGGCTCTTTGCTCAGCAGGGAGCCTGCTTCCCTTCCTCTCTCTCTGCCTGCCTCTCTGCCTACTTGTGATCTCTGTCAAATAAATAAATAAAATCTTTAAAAAACAGAAAAAAAACCCCCACCCAGAATTGTATAATTCTGGTACTGCATCTGTGTTTTTTAAAAATAACTTTTATGGGTGCTTCACTGGCTCAGTTGGTGTAGCATGCAACTCTTGATCTTAGGGTTGTGAGTTCAAGCCCCACATTGGTGGGTGTGGAACTTACTTAAAAAAACTTTTAAAAAATAAAATAACTTATTTTGAAAGTTTCAAGATTATAGAAGAGTTGCAAGAAAAACATTAAGAACCCTCATTTACTCTTTGCCCAGATTCCCCAGTTGTAAATACTTTGTCTCATTTGTTTTTATCATATTTCCTCTCTCTCCTTTTCCTCTTTCTCTTCTCACTCCTTAACGAGGAGTGTAGATAAAATCACCTCTAGAATATTAAAAAAAAAGTTCCTACTGAACCAAACAGGTATATTCTGAAGAAAAAACAACCTCCCTTGTGATTTGGATATGCACATCAGGTGAAGAAATACAGATGATCCCTGACTTATGATGACTTGACTTACGATTTTCAACTTCACCATGGTGTGAAAATGATACCATTCAGTAGAGACCATACTGCAAAATTTGAATTTGATATGCGGTATGATACTTTTTAATGCTGGGCAGTGGCAGTGAGCTAAGCCACAGAGTTCTGTCGATGATGTAATCAGGAGGGTAAACAGTTGATGGTACCCTTACAGCCATTCTGTACCCATATAGCCTGTTCGTCACTTTGAGTACATTCATTATTCCATAAATTGCATGAGCTGCTCAACACTTCATTATAAAATAGACTTTGTGTTGGATGATTTTTCCTAACTGTAGGCTAACGTAAGTATTCTGAGGATGTTTAAGGTAGCCTAGGCTAAGCTGTGATGTTTGGTAGGTTAAGTGTATTAAGTGCATTTTCATCTTACAGTATTTCCACTTACGATGGTTTTGTTGAGCTGTAACCCCATCGTAAGTTGAGGAAGGTCTGTAGTTCATTACAATATGGTAATGAGAGTTTCTTTTCTTTTTGTTGGGCCACAGGAGCTCTCAGAGTCATGTAGGCTAAATTGCACAACTGTGAAGCTTGTCTGATGATTTAGTGTTCATCTTTTTCAGTATGTTATTACCCTCTGGGTTCCATTATTGCTGTTGAGAATTTAGCTGTCAGTATAATTATCCTTCTTAGAGACAGTGTCATTTCTATGCTGTGGTTTTACACATCTTTTTGTCCTTAATATTCTGCATTTTCATTGCTAAGTAACTAGGTTTAGATTTCTTACTGTTTATCCTACTAGTGGTTATTTGTACTTCCTAAAACTTCAATTCTGGAGAAGTCTCGGCAATTATATCTTCAAATATTGCCTCCTTCCCATTTTCTCTACTCTTTTCTTGAATATTGTTTAGAGCTATGTTGGGCTTTTTGCTTTGTCCTCATGTTGCTTAACTGCTGTCCCGTGTTTTCATTTGTTGTATCACTGTGCTGCATTTTGTGTATTTCTTCAGAGTGGCCTTTAGCTGGTCTGATCTGCTGTTTAATCTATTCATTTAACTTCTCATTTTAGTTAATATATTTTGCATTTCTGCAAGTTCTATTTGATTTTCCTTAAAATATCTGGCTTTTTAAAAAAAATGTGAAATACACATAAAATTTACCATTTTAACCATTTAAAAATATACATTTGAGGGCATTATTATATTCACATGGTATAACCATCACCACCATCCATCCCCAAAACTCTTTCCATCTTACAAAACTGAAACTCTGTACCTTTTAAACAAAATAACTCCCTGTTGCCTCTTCCTCTGGCCCTTGGCAACAACTATGAATTTGACTACACTAAGTACCATAAAGTGGAATTATACAATATTAGTCCCTTTGTGATTGGCTTATTTCATTTAACATGATGTCCTCAATGTTCACCCATGTTGTAGCATGTTCAGAATTTCCTTTTTATGGCTGAATGATATTTCATTGTATGCGTGTACCACATCTTATTTATTCCTCTGTCAGTGGACCATTTGGGTTACTTCCACGTTTTGACTATTGTGAATAATGCTGCTGTGAACATAATGTATACAAATGTCTCTTTGAGCCCTGCTTTAATTTCTTTGGGTTACATATCCAGAGTGGAATTGTTGGATTGCATAGTAATTGTATTTTAATCTTTTGAGGAGCTGCCATACTGTTTTCTTGTTTTTTTCTTTAAGATTTTATTTATTTATTTTCCAGAGAGAGAGCACAAGAGCCAGAGAAAGCATAAGAGTACAAGCAAGGTAGAGGGAGAAGCAGACTGTCCACTGAGCAGAGAGCCCGATGTGGGACTTGATCCCAGGACCCTGAGATCATGACCTGAACTGAAGGCAGGGGCTTAACTGACTGAGCCACCCATGTGCCCCAATAAAGTGGTTTTTAACAACAGAATAAAACTCTAAGGAAAAATCTTTTTTTTTTTTTTTTTAAAGATTTTTTTTTTTAAATTTATTTGTCAGAGAGAGAGCGAGCGAGAGTGAGCACAGGCAGATAGAGTGGAAGGCAGAGTCAGAGGGAGAAGCAGGCTCCCCGCGGAGCAAGGAGCCCGATGCGGGACTCGATCCCAGGACGCTGGGATCGTGACCTGAGCCGAAGGCAGCTGCTTAACCAACTGAGCCACCCAGGCGTCCCTCTAAGGAAAAATCTTAAATGACAGAAGCACATTTTATTTCTGACAGGTTTTTTTTTTTTTTTAAAGATTATTTATTTATTTATTTGACAGAGAGAGAGATCACAAGTAGGCATAGAGGCAGGCAGAGAGAGAGAGAGGAGGAAGCAGGCTCCCCGCTGAGCAGAGAGCCCGATGCGGGACTCGATCCCAGGACCCTGAGATCATGACCTGAGCCAAAGGCAGCGGCCTAACCCACTGAGCCACCCAGGAGCCCCTATTTCTGACAGGTTTAATGGGGCCAGTACTAATAGTGTTTACATGATGGCTGGCATTGTTAAAAGGTGGTTTACAGAGGTGTTACTAAATTGTTCCAACAGCCCTGTAAGATAATAGACTCTCTAAATAACCCTGTAATAAAACAAGCAGACATTGCTTAAATAAATCTGTAAAAGTTGAGGTACATAATGTTATGAGAAGCAGTAATAGAATTGTATCTAGTCAGGGAGGTTAGTGTTGATTTAGTTGAGGTTTGAAGGGTGGGTAGCCATTAATTAGGTCCATGGGTCGGAGTGGGGAAGAGTGTCTTAAATAGGGGGAACAGAATGCGTAAAGATGGTGTGGATGGAAGAAGGAGGATAGCATTGTTTTCAGTGCATTCAAGTATGATTGAAAGATTTTGTGTACTTTTTTTGTGTACTACTCTTCAGTAGATTTTGCTTGCTTGCAAAAACATGAAATAGTCATTGTGTTGTTTTTATTTGTGTATAGGTTGTTGATGCCTTAAAAATTATTTTTTAGTCGTTCTTCAAATTCCCACATGTTTTCAGAAATTACATAGTATGTAAAGAATCATTTTCAACCCCCTTTCATAGTTTCTCAAATTCATTTCTGGTAACCTCTGGCTCTTTGGGAAACACTCTACTTGATATTCATAATTTCATTGACCTTCAGATCAGTGAGATGGTATGAGTAATTTCCAAAATAATTTCCTTTCTTTTAAATTATTAGGAAATTATTATAGAAGATTGGAAAAATACATGCTTTGGGGATTAGTACTGTTAGTGAATTTGTTACTGTCAGAGACTTGAAATTCAACTTAATAAGCAAAAGAAACCTGTTCCTTACCAGTCCACTAGGGGATACTCCAGGACTTAGAAAGAAAATCCAGTTGCCACTATACAAAGTTTTAAAATTACCTCGGGGCGCCTGGGTGGCTCAGTGGGTTAAAGCCTCTGCTTTCGGCTCAGGTCATGATCCCAGTGTCCTGGGATCGAGCCCCACAGGGGGCTCTCTGCTCAGCAGGGAGCCTGCTTCCTCCTTTCTCTCTGCCGGCCTCTCTGCCTACCTGTGATCTCTGTCTGTCAAATAAATAAATAAAATCTTTAAAAAAAAAAAAGAAAAAAAAAGAAAATTATCTCCTGTTTGGGGTGCCTGGGTGGCTCAGTCATTAAGCATCTGCCTTCAGCTCAGGTCATGATCCTGGGGTCCTAGGGTCGAGCCCCACATCAGGCTCCCTGCTCAGCGGGAAGTCTGCTTCTCCCTCTCCCACCAACCCTGCTTGTGTTGTTCCCTGTGTCTCTTTCTGTCAAATAAAGAAATTAAAAAACAAGTCTTTAAAAATTACCTATTTAAAAATTACTACTTTCCTATTTACTTATATGGAAAAAAAAAAAAGACTTTTCGGTCTGTTTTGGGCTATTAATTTAACAATAATAGTTACCTATGGAAGAATTTGCAGGATTTTCCTGACTTTTTAAAGGTATAATTGACAAATAGGAATTGTATACATTTGATTAGAACATCAAGTTGTGGGCGTCTGGGTGGCTCAGTCGGTTAAGTGTCTACCTTCAGCTCAGGCAGTGATCCCTGGATCTTGGATGGATGCTCAGCAGGGAGTCTGCTTGTCTCTCTCACTCTTCCCCTCCCCCTGCTCCTGTGCCCACACATTCGCTAGCTCTCAAAAATATCAAGTTGCATGTTTATATTTTGTTGTATGTTGACGATACAACATGATGTTCTGATATACATATATTTTGTGAAGTGAACACAAGCTAATCATTTTCTTTTTTTATTTTTTGGTATGGTGAGAACTCTTAAGACCTACTCTCAGCAAATTTCGGGTATTTGACCCATTTTATTAAGCATAGTCACCATACTAGACCACAGTTTTCCAGAATTTATTCATTTCGCATAACTGAAACTTTGTACCCTCTGACCAGAATGTTCTCATTCCCTTCCTCTCCCCAGAACAACCATCATTGTACTCTTTGTTTCTGAATTTGACTATTTTAGAGTCCACGTATAAATGGGATAATGGAATTTGCTGCATTTTTAAAGTGTGGAAACTCAGTGTGATTCCTTGGCCAGTATTTCTGATGGTAGTCCCTTAAACTTAATTCTTTGAGCACTTTAGAAAAAACTGGTTATTTTTATTTTCTAGTACAGGAAAGGTTTCTCATTTATTTTCAAATTGTGCTTTTCCTTGGGAAGGCAAAAAAGGTGATATTTGGTTTGAGTTTGTTAAATTTTCTCCATTGTATGATATATGATCTTTGAATCTCTTAACTTAGAAATGAAATATGACCTTAGCTACATGTAACACAGGACCGTTGGTGCTGCTATTAAAGGCATTCAACAGAATTTAGTATTATCTTGATTTCTCTCTGGTAATTTAAGTAGACACAGTGCAATTATTTAATACTCTCAAAAAATGTAAAAAATTGAGTTCTGTTTTTAAAATAGCAAAGTTTACTGGCGATTCACAGACCTGTACTCCTGGGGCTAATAATTCATTATATGTTAATAAAAAATAAAAAAAAATAGCAAAGTTTCAAGAAATTTAGTCTCAGAAAATTTAGTCTCTTGAATTAGGAAAAGGTTATCAGACTTATGTTTCAGAAAGTACTTCAGTTAACCAAAATTTTACTGTTTTTTCTAGATTCATTTAAAAATTTTTGTCTATTATAGGATTGTACACATTTTCTGCATAGGATGTACATGACTTTTATGTGCACACAAATATCTTTAGGTTAAGTGACTTTTCTGATTTAACTCTTCAGTTTACCTGATTTCTACTATTTATAAACCCAACAAATGGGTGAAATCATGTGCCATCATGACAGCATGATTTAGAAAATGGAAAGGCAGGCTGGGATAAGAACAAGTATATTTAGGGACACCTGGGTGGCTCAGTCAGTCAAGCATTTATTTGTCTTTGGCTTGTGTCCTGATCCCAGGATCCTGAGATCAAGTCCCCCATCAGGCTTCTTGCTCAGCAGGGAGCCGGCTTCTCCCTATACCTGCCACATCCCTGCTTGTGCTCTCTCCCTTTCTCTCTGACAAATAAATAAAATCTTTAAAAAAAGAGAGAGAAAACGTTTATTTATTCTCGTGCAGAAAATAAAGCAGTGAAGGAATTATTCAGTAAGTTTGTTTTGATTAGAGTTGGGTGATAACCTTTACAGGGTATTAAAGAAGTAACAGTATTGGGTGGAAACATTTTATTTGACATTCTGATTCCATATTTTTTTGTTTTATCTCTTTTTCCCTAGCAAAATGGGGAAGGAGCTAGAGAATGTGATAATATGGCTTTTTGGTTGTGCTTCTGGATAGATTGACTGGCATGACCTTGATGCTAGCTGTACATACCTGTGGTATAATGAGAGCCAGAATAGTCCTATGAGCCATTTTTCTTAATTAATTCTGTAACTACTAAGTCTCATTAGTAAGCTCCCTCTTGTATACAGTGACTTGAACTATCACTGGTTCATGTTTTGTTATATTTTGGCTATAGAGGAAAGGCAGAATGTCCAGTGTATTACAGTTGCTCTATTGTTTCTGTATGTTTTTGTTTGCAGTGAAATGTGTGTGTGTTTAAAGGAAACTAAAGACCATTTATGGTGCTTTTGTTTAGGTCCAAACTTAATTTATTTATTTAAATTACGGTTGAACTTAGTTTTATAGGACAGATTCCAGTTGATTGTTCAACTTTTTTCTCTAACTTCAGTTTAGGGAGTAATTAATGGTTCCATCTTTCATATAACACTATGTAGACTGTTTCTTAATAATTCAAGGGGAGAAGTTTTTTTTTTTAGTAGTAATTGTAGAGATTATTTAAATAATGGGGAAATAGGTGTATATAGTTTAAGTGATTAAAGACAGAAAGATTATGCTTGTCATACTACCATGTAATACCTAATGTCTTAATATACAAGAGTTGGATAAGTATCCAGTACTATCTGAATTTGAAAATTAAGAAGTATAATAATCTGTTAGCGGATGCTTGGCAGAAATCAGTGTTTATTCTTTCCAAGTTAGTTTTATAATTCTGATCCTTTGTGATAAAATACAAGTAGAAAGTACTTGGAAGGTTGTTAGAGTTAATATTGGTCCTTGAAGGAGTTTATCCCTATCTTGCTGGGTTTCCTCTTTTGTAAGGAACCTTCTTGTGTCCTTCCTATCCTGTGAGAGGAATACTGTTTTCAAGAGAACTGGGAGGGACTTTCTGGTTAACTATGTATTAGCTGCGATGGTTAGGGGAGTGACAGTAGCTGCTTTCACTTCTCCTTTTCCAACATTCTTCCCACCCAATCCCATTACCAGACCTAAGACTTTACCTTCCTGATACACTAGAGCCTGACCTTGGAGTAGTCTTTGTTATTGCTCTCTTTAATGACCAAGTTTCTGATAATACCATTGGCATACAACCCTATAATTAGTAAAGGTATTATCATACTGTTTATCTTGTTTACTAGTGAACTAGTGAATGTGGCTAACAAATTCCTAGTGACCAGGTGATTGCTAGTTAATATAAGACTAAAGGGAGCATTAAAGAAGGAGCATAAAACTTCTTGTGCTCTGAGAAATTCCTGAAGAATCATATTAAAACATCCCAGAACAACATAAAGAATGCTGTATTTTTGCAAGTAGTATTCCATATCTTTTTTTTTTTTTCCTTAAAGGTTTTATTTATTTGGCAGAGAGAGACACAGCAAGAGAGGGAACACAAGCGGGGGAGTGGGAGAGGGAGAAACTGGCCGCCTGCCAAGCAGGGGCAGGCTTGGACCCAGGACCCTGGGATCATAACCTTAGCAGAAGGTATATGCTTAATGACTGAGCCTCACAGGCGCCCCAGTATTCCATATCTTGAAAATGCAGGATTGAACTGGAGTGTTTACATAAGTTAAGCAACAATATTACTATTAAATTTGAAATTTTATAAATATTAAGACGAATCACACATTGGTCCAGTTCAAGATTTAAGTTAACACATTAATATAGTTAATGAAGTTAGCACATTAATATAGTGTTAACACATTAAGACAGTTCAAGATTATAAGAGGTATACAGTTATTTTTAATTTTTTTTTTAAGATACTATTTGTCAGAGCATGCCAGGGGAGAGGCAGAGGCAGAGAGAGAAGCAGACTCCCCGCTGAGCAGGGAGCCCGATGTAGGGCTTCATCCCAGGACCCTGGGATCATGACCTGAGCCGAAGGCAGATGCTTACCCTACTGGGCCACCCAGGTGCCCCAGAGGTATATACATTTAATTGCCCTGCATCTCTCTGCCCTCAGCTACCTGTTTCTCTTCCTTAGAGGCAAGCGACATTCCTAGTTTAAATAACACTTTAAATATTATTTAAAGGACTTTTTTAGTATGCTTGAATAATAATGACAGCATGACTTCCTGAGTGAGGCATTTCAGATTTTCCTGTATTTAACTGTTATTGAGCACCTACCACACACTTTCTTGACACTGGGAGTATGTTAGTGAACAAATGAGACTCCTGCCTTTGTGGTAAGTGGTAGTGGTTGGAGACAGGCACTAAATAACTATGGTGATGAGATCGAGGAGAAAAATACTGCTGAGTAAAAGAGCGGACCCAAGGGGTGCTACTGTTGATGATAGAATGGTGAGAGAAAGCCTCTGGCTGAGAGGGTGATTTTTCAGCAGAGAACTGAATGATCCGAAGGAATGAGACTTAGGGCTTTCAGGAGTTAAGTATTCCAGGGAGAGGACCATCAAGGACATCTCTGGAGAACATTTTCAAGGCAGAGGTATCCTTCTGGAGTGGTAGAGGAGGACTGGCTAGAGAGGACTGACTTGGTGGGAGAATGCTGAGAGATAATCTGTAGAAGGAGAAAGAAGGTAAAAGTTGCATGTGGGATGAGGGAGACTGCTGAGGACCAGTTTACAGAAGGCTTGCTTACCATCGTAAGGAATTAGGACTTTATTCTGAGTAGGATGGGAATCTTGGGCCATGGGGGTTATATTTAAAAGTTTCAGTCTGCCTGCTTTGGGGAGAATAAATTCTTGGGGACAGGGATGAAAGCAGAGAGACACATGACTCTAAAATAGCCATCGAATATGTAGCACTGTATTAGGTAAAGTGGGTTTTATCAAATTTAGTTAGGTGTCATTTCTCTCTGGGATGTGACTTTCTACCATTGAAGACAGGGTATGAAATAAAAGTGAATTCATAATAAGTGTTTATATTTTCAAATAGTAACTTTAGGAATTATAGTCAAAACTCTGTAGTGATTTAAATTTGATTAGATCCCCTATGTATCACTTGGATCTTGAAGAAAGGTGGTAAGATTCCTAAAAGAATCTTCAATACCTTTTATAGTTATAGCATGAAATAAATTTTTATTCCTTAGGCCTTCCAAAAAAGGCTGAGCAGTAGAGTTTTGAGAAATTAAATATTGGGTGCTATTTTTTCCTCTCTACTTTTACTAGGTAACATTTCAAATTTGAAACTGCTTTGGTTTCTCCAGCATGTATCAATGTGCTGAGAAGTATTTAAAAGTTAAAATTCTTAGACTTTAAGCAAGCAGGTTGCTAGTGATGAAAACAAATGGAATATAAAAATGTCAACATGTAAAATTTAAACTTCTGAATGATTGAATAATATATCTGAATTTGCTAGCAAACCTGCTATGTCTGATAATGTGGAAAGGAGTTGCATCATAGGGAATAAATCTGAAATTTGAGGATCTCAGAACTCTTAATATCTAACTGGGTCAACAGAGCCCCCCCCCTTTGGGGGGGCATAGACTTAGGGACACTTTGAATAAAAAAATGGGGCTGCCTGGTGGCTCACTTGACCCTTGATCTTGGCTCACGTTATGGCTCAGGGCATGATCTCAGGGTCCTGACATTGAGCCCCACCTCCTCACTAGGTGCGGCACCTGCTTGGGATTCTCTCTCTCCTTCTCCCTGACCCTCTCCCATTCCCTTATATGTGTTCAGGTGTATTGTGTCTTTAAAAGAAAAATGAAATCATGGATAAGGGAGGCATTAAAAACCAGGCATGGTAAAGGTATAGGAAGTAGATAAGCAAAATGGTCACTGCGAAGCATACTGAAATGTAGATAGTGTTGGAAGGAGAAGAGGAATAGAAAATGAAAGTTAAAGGGAGAGCCTAGCATATTCAGAGTTTAGGAAAACTTTTAAATAAGGAATTGCTGGATCCAGTCAAGTTCAGAGAGAGTTAAAATGACTTAACGTGTACACTCCAAAAGAACTCTGAGAATGAATACCAAAGCTATCTTGTACAACTTAGGCATACTACATAATTGTAGTTACAGTCTAAAAGGGCATCGATTATTTATTCTTGATTTCTGCTAATTTGATCACTTCTCTAGAGTTCCTAAAATACGAAAACAAAATATATCCCTCAGTTTGGTTCATGGAATCAAAAGATTTTTGAGCTGGGGCGCCTGGGTGGCTCAGTGGGTTGAGCCGCTGCCTTCGGCTCGGGTCATGATCTCAGGGTCCTGGGATCGAGTCCCGCATCGGGCTCTCTGCTCAGCAGGGAGCCTGCTTCCTCCTCTCTCTCTCTCTGCCTGCCTCTCTGCCTACTTGTGATCTCTCTCTGTCAAATAAATAAATAAAATCTTAAAAAAAAAAAAGATTTTGGAGCTGAAAATAACCTTCCCCTGCCCCTTATTTTTACAGGTTGGAGAAGTAGAAACACAGTGGTAAATTTTCATATCCGGTTACGATGGAGGAAGGATTAGAACTCAGGTCTTGACTTCCAGTTCAGTGCTCTTCCACAGTTTTTTGCCTTATGTTTGTTTTTGAGTTACAGTTTTTTGACTATTTTAGTTGTATATTAACAAAGACAGGAATTTTGTTGTTGTTAAATTGCTAAGAACTAACAGTCTTATTATCAAAACAAGTAAGTCTTGTTAGTGAAAGTGAACCTGTATTTTCTAGGAATACATTATCTAAACTTTCAGTCTTAATTGCCAGCTTTATGACTGTTTATTGCTTCCTTAAATATTTTTATTTGAATTAGTATTTTTCATAGTTAAAGTTATTTAGAAGAGTTAAGTGTGCAAAAGTATAAGTGGCAACTTATCTGTTAAAATCTTCTAGAACCTTACCAATTTTATTTTTATTTTTTAAAGATTTTTTCCCACAGCACGAGTGCATGTGGGTAAGAGGAATGGCAGAGGGAAAAGCAGACTCCCCCGCTGATTAAGGAGCGCCATAATTGGCTTATTAGTCCCAGGATCCTGGGATCAGGACCTGAGCAAAAGACAGAAACTTAACCAACTGAGCCAGCCAGGTGCCCCCGAACCTTACTAATTTTAGTATGAAGAAACAGTTTGGCTTTATAGGATATCTGATTTATGGAAAATTTTAGGGCATTTGTTGCTATTTTTTGAGGTACAAATAACTGAAAGTAGATTATTATGGTCTTGCTGGTAAGAATCTTTGGGACACTTGATTTTAACATACAGCTAAGGATGTTTTTAGTACCATTTTAATTTAATAGTTTAAATTAAATAGAGAAAGTATCTTTACAAATAACTTTTAAAAATTTTAAGTAACTTTATCCTTAAACATTTTTTTTTAAAAGATTTTATTTATTTATTTGACAGAGAGAGAGATCACAAATAGGCAGAGAGACAGACAGAGAGAGAGATGAGGAGAAGCAGGCTCCCTGCTGAGCAGAGAGCCCCATGCGGGACTCAATCCCAGGCCCCTGGGATCATGACCTGAGCCGAAGGCAGAGGCTTAACCCACTGAGCCACCCAGGTGCCCCTTAAACATTTTTTTTTAAATTTAAGATTTTATTTATTTATTTGACAGAGAGAGATCACAAGTAGGCAGAGAGGCAGGCAGAGAGAGGAATGGAAGCAGGCTCCCCGCTGAGCAGAGAGCCTGATGCGGGGCTGGATCCTAGGACCCTGGGATCATGACCTGAGTCGAAGTTAGAGGCTTTAACCCACTGAGCCACCCAGGTGCCTCCCCCCGCCCAAACTCTTTTTGACATGATTATTTAGCAAGCCAAATTTTTACAGATTTGTAGAGACAAATTTTATTAACTCCCAATAAAGTATTTAGTTTCCAAAGCTTTGAGGTAATGAGGCCCTTAAGAATAAAATTTTGATGGAGTAATTTTTTTGTAAAAGCACACTTTAGAGGACTGTAAATATATATCCTGTGTATCTTTTTGTTTTGAAAGTTTTATTTCAATTCTGAATATAGTGTAGTTGTTAAATACATTTTGGATGTATATTAAAACACTGAGTATTAAATGTATATTAAATCACTAAGTCAGTTTTCCCTTTTGTAAAATGGGAGTAATAACAGTGCTTATGTCACAGCATTGTAAAGGTTTAATGAGATAATGTGTGTTAAGAATGTAGACCTTTTCTTCTAGAAAACACCAATCTATGGATGATGCTGGTGCTGCAGAAGGGCCCAGAGACCCAGAGACCCAGAGTGGGTGTGGGGGCTGCAGTGGGAGGCTGGTGGACATAGCGGCATCCAGGATGAGTCTTGGCTATGGGTGGGGTGGCGCTGAGGCCTAGCCGAAGTCAAGGAGTGGTTCCGGGTCACCAGGCTGGGCCACCTGTTCAAGGACATGAAGATCAAGTCTCTGGAGATCTCTTCTCCCAGCCCGTCAGGGAGTCTGAGATCACTGACTCTTTCCTTGGGGCATCCCTCAAGGATGAGGTTTTGAAGATTATGCCTGTGCAGAAGCAGATGCCTGCTGCCCTGTGGACCAGATTCTAGGCATTTGTTGCCATCGAAGAGTACAGTGGACATGTTGGTCTGGGTGTTAAGTGCTTCAGGGAGGTAGCCACTGCCATCCATGGGGCCATGATCCTGGCTAAACTCTCTGTTGTCCCTGTGCTCTGAAACTACAAGGGGAACAAGATCAGCCAGCCCCACACTGTCCCTCACAAGGTGACCGGCCACTGTGGCTCTCCTTGTGCACCTCATCCCTGCCTCCAAAGGCGCTGGCATTGTCTCAGCCGCCCAAGGAACTCCTGATGATGGCTAATACTGACAGCTCCTGCACCTTGGCCAGGGGCTGCACTGTCACTTTGGGCGATTTTGCCAAGGCCACTTTGGATGCCATTTCCAAGACCTACAGCTATCTCACATCCCCCCCACCCTCCGTCCCAACCTCTGAAAGAGACTGTGTTCACCAAATCTCCCTATCGGGGGATTCACCAACCAGCTTGTAAGGACCCACACTAGAGGGTGTAGAGGACCCAGGCTCCTGCTGTGGCCACCACTATAGTTTTATAGAAGAAAAATAAAGAGAATTAAAGCCTGGGAGGGGGAAAGAATGTAGCCTTCTGAGTTCATATCCTAATCCTGCCACTTATTTAGTTGTATGATATTGTAAAAGTTAAGTAGCCCTTCTTAGCTTCCTTTGTTCAGTCCTTTTTAGTCTTCCCTGAAGGAAGCCCATGTTTGCAATGGAGTAATTTTTTTTCTTTCAGCCAGTTTCCTGCTCAGAGATGTGGGGATCCAGAGGCCTGTTTTCATTTTGCTTTGTGTTTCTTTTTAGTTCTACCTGGCATTGTTTCTGCTCATACTGTTTTTGTGATAGGAGTTACAGCATTTTCATAGGTATTTTGTATGCTCATGGAAGTGATGTGGTATAGAGGGGAAAAAGGGAAGGAAAAAAGCTGATGATACAGAAGAGGAGGAGAATTGGTGGTGTTAGGGATTGGAGCTTGTACAGGAGGGAAGGGGTTAGATAGAGAAAAGATAGTAGTTCATTTATCATAACAAGAAGGAAGGCAGAACATATGGGGCAGATAGATGCTGATACGCGGTGGGTGGGTGCTATGATAATTCCTGTAAATCCTCTTCTGACTGCTTTAATTTTCTAAGCAAGTCATCAGCTGAGAGTGGGAAAGGGCATGGAAGAAGATATTAGAAGTTTGAGAAGAGGAGAGAGCATGTAAGTGTTTAGAGAAGTGGGAGAGTGCATGGGCTAGGGAAATAGATTATGATTACCAGGCAGAACTCAGGGCTCACTTGAGGTTAAAGGTCATGAGTTAAAAGAGGCCATTCAGCTTGGTTGTGTGCTTTTTTGCTCGAGTACTCTCCTTGAGTAGTAGGAGAACAGAGAATTGAATTTAAGCAGGATTGTGGTTTTGCAAAGTGAGTATGTCCAAGTGAGAGAGGTGTGAATGATCATGATGCATCATGGAGTTTAAACTTGGTAAGGAGAGAAGAGGGGACTCAGCAGGGAGGGAGAGTATAAAAAGATGGTTGGGTCAATAGGTTTGAGGTTCTGCTGGGATCAGATGGTGGCAGGAGCTCCTGTACGAGAAGGAATGAGCTAATAGGATAGAAGATGTGTTCAGTAGTGGTTGCATGAAATTGAAATTGCTGAGAAGGGTGCATTGCAGTGTGTGGATAAGGTAAGGTTACATTTAGTTCTTTGATCTTCAAGCAACTCTGTAATGTAACTAGTGTAAACATCATTATTCGTGTTTGATGAAAAACTGAAGCTTAGAGAGGTTGGACAGTTGCCCCAAGGTAACAAAGTTAGGACTCCTAACTCTGTTACTCTGATTCTCAATATGCACTCCTTTACCGTACTGTATCAATTTTCTGAAAGCTAGTGGCTTATTACCTTCCCTTTGAAACTGAAGGGCAACCTCAAATCAAGAGTTAATAAATGTACATAAACAAAGTTAATTTTGTTCAGAAGTCTTCAGAGACTAACTTTAGGGTAAGGGTGATGTTAAAGGGTTTATTGCTTCTGATATTATCTAACTGACCTTACTGAACACACACACACACACACGTGCGCGCATACTAGAGGCTTAAGTATGACAGTTTTGTTTAAACCTCCTTTTGTAAGGAGACTTAAGGTGCGTAGAGGACAGGACAAGTAGGAGTTTACTATTCTTTCATCAGCGTGCCTGGACAGACAGCTGTGCTGTCAAATGTGTCTGCCCAAATCCATGTGCATTCTTTATGGAAGCAATTTGCACCATTGCAAGATCTCTTGGAATGGATAGTTGGCTCTTAGATAACATCTGTTTGGGATATGATTGTCTTCTGTCCCCCAGCAAGATAGTAATTATTCTTTTTCTTTGTGTTCTTACACATTTAGTTTTGTGTTTGGGGTAGATTTTGAACAGTTCTTTAAATGTGAAGGAGGAATGAAGGAATTGTAATTAAATATAATATGAACTTACCATTTTTAATGTTTGCCAGAGTATGAAAATAGGTTGCCTAAATTTTAGGCTTTTTTTCTTTTTCTTTTTTTTTAATATATTTTTAAATATTTTATTTATTTATTTGACAGACAGATCACAAGCAGGCAGAGAGGCAGGCAGAGGAAGAGGAAGGGAAGCAGGCTTCTTGCTGAGCAGAGAGGCCATGCGGGGGAGGGGAGGGGTCGATCCCAGGACCCTGAGATCATGACCTGAGCCGAAGGAGAGGCTTTTTTTTTTTTTTTTTTAAGATTTTATTTATTTATTTGACAGACAGAGATCACAAGCAGGCAGAGAGAGAGGAAGAGAAGCAGGCTTCCCACCGAGCAGAGAGCCCGATGTGGGGCTTGATCCCAGGACCCCGGGACCATGACCTGAGCCGAAGGCAGAGGCTTTAACCCACTGAGCCACCCAGGCGCCCCTTTTTTTCTTTTTTTAAAAGTTGTTTTAATTGTGGTAAAAGACACACGACATCAAACTCCTCATCTTCTCAGATAATGTTCTAATATGCTTTAGATTATATATATTTTGTTCCTGTAATACTCTGTTTAAAATAGGAATAGTTTCCTATGGATGATCCTTAAATTCACTTTGGTCAGAAGAACTCCCCTTATCTGTTACCACTTTCTGTCTCCTGCCTGCTACTGGTACTGAAACCTTTTACCTCCCTAGAATGGAGTCTGATGATAGAACAGGAGGCTAGGGAAATGGTAAACCTTATTAGTAGCTGATGCTCCCTCCTACAATATCTGTGAAATGGGGGTTGTATCTGCTTGTTTCTTCCCTCTCTCTGGAGACTTTGCGCCAGGTCCTTGGAGAGAATGTATAAGAAAGCCTGAGTCAGAATCTGAGTGGTACAGCTTTGATCTTGTTACTTCCTTAAGAGCTTTCATTTCTGGGGCGCCTGGGTGGCTCAGTGGTTAGGCGGCTGCCTTCAGCTCGGGTTGTTATCTAAGGGTCCTGGAATTGAGCCCCACATTGGGCTCCTTGCTCAGCGGGGAGCCTGCTTCTTCCTCTCCCACTCCTCCTGCTTGTATTCCATCTCTCGTCTCTCTCTGTGTGTCAAATAAATAAAGATCTTTAAAAAAAAAAAAAAAGCTTTCATTTCTTACCATCTTAAGGATGATGTCTAAACTCCTTAGCAGAGCGCCATCCAAGGCTCTCATGATCTGGTGCCTGCCTTGTCTCGTACATGCTCTCTAGGTTCCAGCGGCACTAAAATCCGTTTAGTTCCATCAGTGTGGTCTATGCCTGGCACATACATGGTCCAGAAATCCTTCTGGAGAGAATGAATCTCTCTCTGTCTCTGTCTATTCTGTGTCTGTATCTTGAAGCTGTAGTTTTTGACATAACTTTTATTCCATGGCTAAGACTCAGGCCAAGAATCCTTTATCAAGAGCCCTTCTCTGCTTTTGTAAGCACTCTTGTTCTATGATATCAAAACATTCAGGTCACATCTCTGTATATGATAGCTGATTGACTTCTTTGTTTCTCTCATAAGATATGACATGCTTGAAGGCCAGGTACCATGTGTTATTTTCCTTAGTACCCCATAGCTCTTAGCCTGTTCTTCATAGGCATCTTCTATTATTAAAATAAGTCTTTAAGTTAGCTGTTGTTGTTGTTTCCTCATGTTTACATTATGTAATGTTATGTGTTCAGTATTCCTGCCCTTTTTCTTTCTTTTTTTTCTTTGGCCTTCCTAAGTGAAAATTACATGGACACTTCACTTGTGAAATAATCAGTATTTTAATGAGTATATATTGTACATCATACATACATCATGGTTTTGCTTATTGGGGGATTGAGATGTTGGGTACAAAAATTAGAATTTCACACTTAATTTCCTGTAGAGGAATTATTTGAGCATTTAAATAGCTGGACAAGATACCCTTCTAGATCAGTACATTTGAGTTTGCACATTTTCTTTTCTTTTCTTTTTTGATATTTTATTTTTTATTAATATTTAATGTATTATTTGTTTCAGGGGCCCAGGTCTGTGATTTGTCAGTCTTACACAATTCACAGTACTCACACAACACATACCCTCCCCAGTGTCCATCACCCAGCTCCCCTCCAGCAACTCTCAGTTTGTTTCCTAAGATTAAGGGTCTCCTATGTTATGTCTCCCTCTCTGGTTTTGTCTTGTTTCATTTTTTTCCTCTCTTCCCCTATGATCCTCTGCCCTATTTCTTAAATTCTGCCTGTCAGTGAGATCATATGATAATTGTCTTTTGCTGATTGACTCATTGCACTTAGCATAATCCCCCCATTCCATCCATGTTGTTGCAAATGGCAAGATTTTATTTTTTATTTTAAGATTTTATTTATTTATTTGACAGAGATCACAAGTAGGCAGAGAGGCAGGCAGAGTGAGAGGAGGAAGCAGGCGCCTTGCTGAGCAGAGAGCCCAATGCAGGGCTGGATCCCAGGACCCTGAGATCATGACCTGAGCCGAAGGCAGAGGCTTAACCCACTGAGCCACCCAGGCACCCCAAGATTTCATTTTTTTGATGGCTGCATAATATTCTTGCACGCCTACGTGCATGTGCGCACGTGTATGTACATACCACATCATCTTTATCCATTTATCTGTCAGTGGACATGTGAGCTCTTTCCATAGTTTGGCTATTGTGGACATTGCTGCTATAAACATTAGGGTGCAGGTAACCTGTCAGATCACTACATCTGTTTCTTTGGGGTAAATACCCAGTAGTGTAATTGCTGGGCACAGGGTAGCTCTATTTTCAACTTTTGAGGAACCTCCATACTGTTTTCCACAGTGGCTGCACCAGCTTGCATTCCCACCAACAGTGTAGGAGGGGTCCCCTTTTTCCTCATCCTTACCATATCTTTCGTTTCCTGACTTAATTATTTTAGCCATTCTGATTTTATTTAGCCATACTGCTTGGTATTAACATGTGGCATTGTGGTTTTGATTTGGATTTCCCTGATGCTGAGTGATACTGAGCATTTTTTCATGTGTCTGTTTGCCATTTTTATGTCTTCTTTGCAGAAATGTCTGTTCATGTCATCTGCCCATTTCTTGATTGGATTATTTGTTCTTTGGATGTTGAGTTTGATAAGTTTTTTATTTTTTTAATTTTTAAAAAGATTTTATTTATTTATTTGAGAGAGAGAACATGAGAGAGGAGAAGATCAGAGGGAGAAGCAGACTTACCATGGAGCTGGGAGCCCAATGCGGGACTTTATCCTGATCACAACCCGAGCCAGAGGCAGTGGCTTAACCAACTGAGTCACCCAAGTGCCCCTGATAAGTTTTTTTTTTTTTTTTCAATTCTTTTTTTTTTTTTTTTTAAAGAATTTATTTTTTTATTTGACAGAGAGAAATTACAGGTACACTGAGAGGCAGGCAGAGAGAGAGAGAAGGAAGCAGGCTCCCTGCTGAGCAGAGAGCCCGATGCGGGACTCGATCCCAGGACCCTGAGATCATGACCTGAGCCGAAGGCAGCGGCTTAACCCACTGAGCCACCCAGGCGCCCCTGATAAGTTCTTTATAGATTTTCAATACTAGCCCTTTATCTGATACGTCATTTGCAAGTATCTTCTCCCATTCTGTCCGTTGTCTTTTGGCTTTGTTGACTATTTCCTTTGCTGTGCAAAAAGGTTTTTATCTTGGAGCGCCTGGGTAGCTCAGTGGGTTAAGCCTCTGCCTTTGGCTCAGGTCGTGATCCCGGGGTGCTGAGATCTCTGCTCAGCGGGGAGCCTGCTTCCTCCTCTCTCTCTGCCTGCCTCTCTGCCTACTTGTGATCTCTGTCAAATAAATAAATAAAATCTTTAAAAAAAAAAAAAGGTTTTTGTCTTGAAGTGAGTTTGCACATTTTAAGTTGGTGACTTGTTAAATTGTTCCTACTTAAGATGTAACTATTGTTAATGCATTTGTTTCCTAATTTCCACTCTCTTTTATCACTATTGCTTTTCTTTCTTACTCTAAAGATTTATTTATTTTATTTTATTTTATTTTGTTTTTTTTTTTTAAAGATTTTATTTATTTGACAGAGAGAGATCACAAGTAGGCAGAGAGGCAGGCAGAGAGAGAGAGGAGGAAGCAGGCTCCCTGCTGAGCAGAGAGCCCGATGCGGGACTCGATCCCAGGACCCTGAGATCATGACCTGAGCTGAAGGCAGCGGCTTAACCCACTGAGCCACCCAGGTGCCCAAGATTGATTGATTGATTGACAAATGTCAGAGAGAGAGAGGGAGCACAGACAGGCAGAATGGCAGGCAGAGGCAGAGAGAGAAGCAGGCTCCCCACTCAGCAAGGAGCCCGATGCGGGACTTGATCCCAGGAGCCTAGGATCATGACCTGAGCCGAAGACAGCGGCTTAACCCACTGAGCCACCCAGGTGTCCCAAGATTTATTTATTTTAGAGAGAGAAAATTAAGTGTCCAAGTCAGGGGGAGTGGGAGAAGGAGAGAGAATCTTTTTTTTTTTTTTTTTAAAGATTTTATTTATTTATTTGACAGAGAGAGATCACAAGTAGGCAGAGAAGCAGGCGGAGAGAGGGCAAGGGAAGCAAGGCCCCCTGCTGAGCAGAGAGCCCTATGTGGGACTCTATCCCAGGACCCTGAGATCATGACCTGAGCCGAAGGCAGCGGCTTAACCCACTGAGCCACCCAGGCGCCCAGGAGAGAGAATCTTAAGCAGACTCCCTGCCGAGCACAGAGCCTGAGGTGGGACTTGATCTCATGACCTGAGCTGAAATCAAGAGTTGGGCGCTAAACTGACTGAGCCACCCAGGTGCCCCTTTTCTTACTCTTGACATCAAAAGTTGTGTGATTTGTGTATTCCTTAGAATTAATGACATAGTGGGTGACACATTATTTGTTTGTATGAGTAGGCTTTATTTTAGATGTTCTTCCTGTTTAGCTTTCAGAATCTTAGTCATTTTACCGTAAATTTCACTTTCTCTGTTCCTAATTTTAGTGTGAAATCATTTAGGTGAAACAATAGTCAAGGAAACTACAGGCATACTAAACATGTCTTGGATTTTTTTTTTTTTTTGTCATGAACCTAAGTACAAGAAAGATTTATTATGTAAATAGCAATGTGTGAAACCCCCAATTTATTGAGATGTACTT
Source organism: Mustela erminea (assembly GCF_009829155.1). Lineage (NCBI taxonomy): Eukaryota > Metazoa > Chordata > Mammalia > Carnivora > Mustelidae > Mustela > Mustela erminea. The sequence continues at coordinate 23,588,270 of NC_045630.1, forward strand.
AAATAACTTCTTAAAATTAAAATTAGCATGTGGCATTGAAGACATTTCTGGTAACTTTTTTTTTCGTGTAGGCTCACTTTTCTGTGCTAGAGCTACCTGCCTACAGCAGATAAGGTTTTGTGGGACTTACTCTTTTAAAAAATTTTTGTATTGTTTTAAAATATATATAACAAAAAATTCTCCATTTTAATCATTTTTAAGTATACAATTGACTGGCATTGAGGACATTTACAGTGTAATGCAACCATTACCACTATCTGTTTGCAAACCTTTTCAGACAATCCAAACAAAATGTGTCCCCATTCGTCTCTCCTCCCAGTCCCTGGGAACCTCGAATCTACTTTCTGTCTCTAAGAATTTGCCTATTCTCGATATTTCACATAAATGTCTTCAGTTTATTTGACTAGTACAATTTTCAAGGGTTACTATGTAATGGCATGTCCCAGAACTTTGTCTTTCTTTTTAAAATTTAAAGTTTTATTATTATTTTTTTAAAAAGATTTTATTTATTTGACAGATCACAAATAGGCAGAGAGGCAGACAGAGAGAAGGGGAAGCAGGTTCCCCGCTGAGCAGAGAGCCCGATGTGGGGCTCCATCTCAGGACCCTGATATCATGACCTGAGCCGAAGGCAGAGGCTTTTAACTGAGCCACCCAGGTGCCCCTATTATTTTTTTTAAAGATTTTATTTATTTATTTGGCAGGGAGAGAGAGAGAGCCAGTGTGCACAAGCAAGGGGGAGCAGCACAGGGATAGGGATAAGCAGACTCCCTGCTGAGCAGGGAGCCTGACCCCTGGCTCCTGAGCCAAAGGCAGACCCATAACTGACTGAGCTACCCAGGTGCCCCTAAAGTTTTATTTTAAGTAATCTCTACATCTAGTGTGGGGCTCCAGCTCACAGCCCTGAGATCAAGCATCACATGCTTTTCTGACTGAACCAGTCAGGCGCCCTAGAACTTCCATTCCTTTTTATGGCTGAATAATATTCTATTGTATGCATAGACAACAGTTTATTCATTTCTCCGTGGACACTTGGGTTGTTTCCACCTTTTGACTATTGGGAATAGTGCTATAGTGAACATTAGCATGTTAGCTTCTGTTTGGATCTCTGTTCTGGATTCTTCTGAGTATATATCTTGGAGTGGAATTGTTGGGTCATTTGATAATTCTGTGTTTAGTTTTTGAGAAATCACCAAGCTTTTCCACAAGGACTATATACCATTTTACATTCCTACCTGCAATATACTGGGATTCTTTAAAGGGAATTCTGCCTACAACATCTTTAGCTAGTTATGTATACCTTGGATGAATCTCTCTTAACCTAGCTTTGTATTTCAGTTACCTCATTGTTAAAATTGGAGCTTGAATTAGATAATCATGTCTTCTATCTCTAAAATTCTGTGGTACTATAATGAATTGCCATGATTTGCAGTTCTTCTTCTTCTTCTTTTCTTTTTTTTTAAAGATTTTATTTATTTATTTGACAGAGAGAGAGATCACAAGTAGATGGAGAGAGAGGCAGGCAGAGAGAGAGAGAGAGAGAGAGAGAGAAGCAGGCTCCCTGCTGAGCAGAGAGCCCGATGCGGAACTCGATCCCAGGACCCTGAGATCATGACCTGGGCCGAAGGCAGCGGCTTAACCCACTGAGCCACCCAGGCGCCCTTTTTGAAAAAGATTTTATTTATTTATTTTACAGAGAGAGACACAGTGAGAGAGGGAACAGAGCAGGGGGAGTGGGAGAGGGAGAAGCAGACTTCCTGCAGAGCAGGGAGCCCAATGCAGGGCTCGATCCCAGAACCCTGGGATCATGACTTGAGCTGAAGGCAGACGCTTAACGACTGAGCCACTGAGGTGCCCCTGATTTGCAGTTCGTTAGTTCTTCTCTCCCCCTTTTTTAATGAGCAATTTGACTGTATAATGGGAGGCAGCACCGTTATATGCCTCGTGATACAAGTGTATGCAAATCTCCAAATACATTTTAATTTTTTTTTTTTAAAGATTTTATTTATTTGACAGAGATCACAAGTAGGCAGAGAGGCAGGCAAAGAGAGAGAGAGGAGGAAGCTGGCTCCCTGCTGAGTAGAGAGCCCGATGCGGGGCTCGTTCCCAGGACCCTGAGACCATGACCTGAACCGAAAGCAGAGGCTTCAACCCACTGAGCCACCCAGGTGCCCCTACATTTTAATTTTTATTCTATTATATATGAGCCACTTTACAGAGTTCATCAAAGACTTTTTATGGTACATCTACATTGAAATATCACAAGATTTATTAATGTGCACTGTATGGATATAAAAATCATAACTTGGATGAAAAGTTGTTTTTTGCCCAATTTATGTCACAAAAAGTTTTGCTATCCACTAGTCTACACTTGTGATATATATGAAAATATGTACTGTATTTATTTATAATTTATGTTATCATGTTAATATGATTTATATATGTAACTACATATATTATAGATGTTACATAATATATTTAGAATAGTATAATAAAATAATTATAAGAAAGGTTATTTTTAATAAGAGTGTAGAATAATTTGCGTAAAGGGAATTGTCTCTAGATGCTTAATGAAAACTTGAAATAAAGGCGAGAAAGGAATCAAGTATACTGCAAATTTCAAACCTGAAGGAAAAGTAGTTCTCATAATAAAAAATGGAAATTTTGTGGGGCGCCTGGGTGGCTCAGTAGGTTAAAGCCTCTGCCTTCGGCTCAGGCCATGATCCCAGGGTTCTGGGATCGAGCTCCACATCCGGCTCTCTGCTCAGCAGGGAGCCTGCTTCCTCCACTCTCTCTGCCTGCCTCTCTGCCTTCTTGTGATCTGTCAAGTAAAACAAACAAACAAACAAAAAAACCCCCGGAAATTCTGAAATAGAAGTATATTTAGTTGACATATGAGCAAGAACTTAAGTCAGTATCAGCTTGGTAGTACAGTTGTTGCTTTCAGTGGCATGTTGGAACTTGAACCTTTTGTTGCCAAAATTGTATTCCATTCTGTGTAATTATATGATGATGATATGTAACTAAGTATATTTGCATGGCACCTAAATTACATACCAAAATACATTATAGGTACAATGAGTCGGGAGACTGGAAGTCTTGTGTATCTAGTATCTTGTGTTAGAGGCATCCTTTTAGAAGGCCATGATGCCCCAGTAGGTCCTAATGGGTTATAGAAAAGAAGTTTTAGCAGAAATTTTTCCCTTGGCTATGATGCCTGAATTGGGAGAACACTGTGAATAGCCCTTCTTCCCTAAAAGCCACTTTTAAACTGGTTATGTAACCTGTTAATATGTAACAGTCTACCCCAACATTGCAGTGAAAGGGCCACCTTGTTACTTAAGTATTTTCAAAGTTGATTTTATTTTTATTTATTTATTTATTTTTAAAAAAGATTTTATTTATTTATTTGACAGAGAGAAATCACAAGTAGATGGAGAGGCAGGCAGAGAGAGAGAGAGAGGGAAGCAGGCTCTCTGCTGAGCAGAGAACCCGATGCGGGACTCGATCCCAGGACTCTGAGATCATGACCTGAGCCGAAGGCAGCGGCTTAACCCACTGAGCCACCCAGGCGCCCCAGAGTTGATTTTAGTAGTTAATTGTTTTCCAGATAGCCCCTGAAAGTAAGATTTGTGAAAGAGGTAACAGTTGTAGCTTATTCTCTCCACCCCCAGTAAATTACATGAGGTAATTGCTGTTAAATGAATGCATTGCTATTAAATTTACGGTTTCTCTTTATTTGGGTTTCAGTGATTGTGCCATTAGTCCCAGGACAATCTAGTTCCCAAGACCAGCAGTCTCCCTGAGGAAAACTGTAGTGAGAAGGGGATGGTATGTTATGACTATTCTTGGAACTTGACTTGGCTCTTAACTGTGCTTCTCCGGCAGAAGACAGAAGGGTTGGGTTGGATCTCAGGGCATCTTTGGAATAATCAACATGCTTAGTGTAGCAGCCGGGCTTGCAGTCAGGGCTCAGTCCTCTTATTGTGTTTTTCTTTTTGTTTGATTGATTAGTTTTTAATCTCATTACCGTGGTTTTAATCCTTTTCTTCTTGAATAGGAGCCTCCTTATTAGTCCATCTCTTCCACCTGGGCTGGCGTGTGAAACTAGTTTATTCTTTCTGTTGGCATACTGACTCCTAAACTTGGATCCTCAAAATCCATTTTACTACTAAAAAATGCTCGCTTGCTTCTGTTTTATTTTTCTTAGGATAGGAAAATGTAATAACACTAAAAATTAAAACTAGCTGCTATTAATAATAGCCTTACTATTTTTGTTTTCTTGAATAGCACTTCACTCTCCTAGATACTTGCCTTTATCTCTCAAGTGTAATACTCTTAGAACTGTAAAAATTCTTTTACGCATATAATTAAAAGGAGTGATAATTGATTTTCATTAATTTATTAAAACTTCTTTTGATTATAGAGACTGTGGTAGGAATTTGTCTAGCCTGTGATCTCCTGTATTAATTTGCTTCATCATTCCCTTTCATCAGCGTTTATGTGTTACTGCCTAGGGCATGAGCTCACATTCCCATTTATTCAACTTACAAGATAGTGGCATGCCAGACAGTAGTAAAACTTCCTAGGATATCTGTCTGCTAGGAGACTAAAATTAAGAGCTAGATGTTTATTCCTTAAGGACATCCATTTAGGGAGAGTGGTTCCTCCCCTTCTTACCCCATTCCTCAAATAGCTAATTTATTTCTTTTAGGTGCTTCACACTTGTCTGTTCTAATGTTCTAAATACACCACCAAATATTTATTAAGCTTCTACTATTGTGAAACAGCCTTGGCAGGAGTCTGGTCTCTGTCAGTGACTGGTGATAGCTTTTCTTTTCTGAGTTGGACAGGGGACAGAAGGCCAATTCACCAGGTCCAGGGAATAGCTAGCTGAACATCTTTCAGCCTGGACTAACAATCCTGTCCATCTTTATTTTCTGTCCCTGGCTTTGGTATCCCTAGCTTTCTTGCTGCTATGGCCATGTGGGTTTTCTACTTTGCCAGTCTGCGCCAAAAACAAAAACAAAAACAAAAACAGGGGCGCCTGGGTGGCTCAGTCGGTTAGGCCGCTACCTTCGGCTCAGGTCATGATCTCAGGGTCTGGGGATCGAGTCTCGCACGGGCTCTCTGCTCAGCAGGGAGCCTGCTTCCCTCTCTCTCTCTCTGCCTGCCTCTCTGCCTACTTGTGATCTCTCTCCGTCAAATAAATAAATAAAATCTTTAAAAAACAAAACCAAAAACAACGACAAAAAAATCCATCTCCTCTATTTTTTCTCCTCTTTTTTTTTTTTTTTTTAAAGATTTTATTTATTGATTTGACGGAGATCACAAGTAGGCAGAGAGGCAGGCAGGGGCGGGGGGGTGTCGGGAAGCAGGCTCGACCTGAGCCCAACGCAAACAGAGAGCCCAACCGGGGCTTGATCCAAGGACCCTGAGATCACAACCCAAGCCGAAGGCAGAGGCTCAACCCACTGAACCACCCAGGCGCCCCTATCTTTTCTCCTCTTACTGAGATAAAAAAATACTCTAAGAAATTTCACAGGGAGTAACAAAAGGTAAAGACACTAAAGGGACAACAGGGGATAGTCTCCCTTTGATATTTAAAAGACTTCTCTTTTTTGCGTGGAATCAGTAGGAAAGTTGAGAGTTATGAAATTGTAGAAGGTTTAAAGACTACACTGGACTAAATGAAATAATATTCATTTATATGTATATACGCATATATATTTAAAGTATTTCAGACTTATTTTCAAGTGTACATGCAGATGTGGGAATTGCAGTGGGCAATATCAAAGAGGAACTCTAGTAACTAGAAAGGCTTTGCATTTCGCGTCTGTAAGGACCGTAGGAGGATAAACTTCTTATTCCTAGTCTAAAGTGAGGATATAGGAGAAGGGAGCATCATATGTTGCCAGGACATGCAAGGGAGGGTGGCGGAACATTAAGAGGGAAACAAAGGAAGAGAACCTGATGGGGCAAAGGAGGGAGGCTCTGTAGCTGCTTTTAGGGCCAGCATATAAAAAATGCAAATGTTTTTCTTCACATAAAATTTGATATGAATACAAGCACAGTAATAAGGGAAAACTGTAATAATAATGCTGGTTTGCCAGTTCATTTGAAATTTTTTTTTCTTGAAAATATCATGCTTCAGGGTTTTTTTTGACAGGGCACCATGGTAATTTATACTTTTTAAAAAAATGCTTACTTGTTTTGCTATAGTCCCATAATCAGTGTTCAGATGTCATTGTTTTTCAGGTTATTTGAATTACTATCCAGACAAGACCTGTTTGTCACAGTGATATATAATTGATAGAATTATTTAATGATGTATCTAATACAGTTCATAGGTATCTCAGATCTCTGCTCTGTAGGTTCTCTGCCTGTCATTCTTCCTTGTGCACTAAAGGGTTGTCACTTCTAAAAAACGGTTAAAACCTTTTGCGGGGCACCTGGGTGGCTGAGTTGGTTAAGTGTCTTCCTTTGGCTCAGGTCATCATCCCAGGACCCTGGGATTGAGCCCCTAGAGCCGCATCACGTTCCCTGCTTAGTGGGGAGTCTGCTGCTTCCTCTGCCCCTCCCCTTGCTTGCATTCTCTTGCAAAAATAGATAAATAAATCTTTAAAAAGCCACTGAAGAGGGACACCTGGGTGGCTCAGTGGGTTAAAGCCTCTGCCTTCAGCTCAGGTCTTGGGGGATCAAGCCCCGCATCCTGCTCTCTCCTCAGCAGGGAGCCTGCTTCCTGCTTCCTCCTTTCTCTCTGCCTGCCTTGCTGCCTGCTGCCTACTTGTGATCTCTGTCTGTCAAATAAATAAATAAAATCTTAAAAAAACCAAAAAGCCATTAAAGCCTTTTGTAGCTTTAAAATTTGTTGTTCATTATTCTAATTATATCAGCTATTTCCTAGAACATGCTTCCAAAATATTTCTTTAATGGTTTTAGAAGAGTGCATATGGAAATTTTCTTTCTTTCTTTCTTTTTTAAGATTTTATTTATTTATTAGAGAGAGTGAGAGAGAGTATGAGAGGTAAGAAGGTCAGAGGGAGAAACAGACTCCCCATGGAGCTGTTTGATCCTGGGACTTGATCCTGGAACTCCAGGATCAAGACCTGAGCCGAAGGCAATCGCTTAACCAACTGAGCCACCCAGGCGCCCGGAAATTTTTCTTAAAATAAAACTTTGCTTCTAAATATCCAGATGGGGCATATTATATTCATATTTTATATTATAAATTTCCTCATAATATTCTGGGTGGGCATTTGTTGGACCCTGTTAATTTAGTATCTTCAGTGGAGATTTGCTTGTTAAAACAGAGCTAGCCCATATGTATTTCTACAGGGATAGAACAAGCTTTATGGCATGATTTGAGGAACACCAGCAGTGTCTCCCTGCCTACTTGTTAATGATTAAAATTATTTCTTTGGGGAAATTTCTTTTATTTTTAACTGCCTAACCTATTACGGTGTAAATATTACTGCAGTGGCTGATTGTGTGGGGGTGTTGTGGCGGGAGGGGGGCGGGGATTCAGGACCGTTATACTTTGTAAATGTTTCTTATGAAGTTATCTTTAAATTTCATAGATTATCTTTCAATTCTAAGGTTCTAGAGCACAGTTGTTCTGGAGACCTTAGAAGAGACCTTTAGATCTTTATTAAGATAAGTGGAATCTGGGGCGCCTGGGTGGCTCAGTGAGTTAAGCCGCTGCCTTCAGCTCAGGTCATGATCTCAGGGTCCTGGGATCGAGTCCCGCATCGGGCTCTCTGCTTGGCAGGGAGCCTGCTTCCCTCTCTCTCTCTGCCAGTCTCTCTGCCTACCTGTGATCTCTCTCTGTCAAATAAATAAATAAAATCTTTAAAAAAAAAAAAAAAGACAAGTGGAATCTGCTCTCTTCCTCCCATTACTACCCTCCAGTCAAAGATAAATTAGGAGTGCTTCAGTGGTTCGTTTGGTCTGTTGAGCAGATCTTTGATTTCAGCTTAGGTCTTGATCTCAAGGTTGTGAGATCAAGGCCCCCATTGGGGTCTGCTAAAAACAAAAACAAAAACAAACAAACAAACAAAACCATAAAATAGGGGCGCCTGGGTGGCTCAGTGGGCTAAAGCCTCTGCCTTCGGCTCAGGTCATGATCCCAGGGTCCTGGGATCGAGCCCCACGTCAGGCTCTCTGCTCAGCAGGGAGCCTGCTTCCTCCTCTCTCTCTGCCTGCCTCTCTGCCTACTTGTGATCTCTGTCTGTCAAATAAATAAATAAAATCTTTAAAAAAAAAACATAAAATAGCTTCAGCTCTTTAGATAGACTGACTTGGGGCAGTTTGTATGTGCATTCAGGTAGGCGTGTTTATCTCGAGGGGTTAAAGGCCTTGGAAAATAGAAAGAGAGGTTAGGAAAGGAGGGTACCTGCCTGTCAAGGCCAACTTTACCATCTTTTCTAGGATAAATTAAGGAGTATGTATCTCGAAGTAGAGCATACACCAACTTTTAATTCAAGTCTGCCATTTGAAAATGATTGCCTATTTTTTCTTTTGAGGTAAATTAATTTGTTTTTTCATTTTGTCATGAATTCTTTTAAGTTCTAACTCTGATCAGTTTTAGTAAGGAGAAAAGTATTTGTGGTTTCTGCTGGGATTTTTTTTGTGGGGGGAAGATAACATAGCAACAAATAAGGGACATTTGCCATCATTGGTACTTAGGTTTGATGATTTTTATTCTTTTTTTAAAGAAATGAGAACATAAATTATGCAGGACTTTTCTGGACATATGACAACATGAACATGAAAACCCATTCTTTGAAGTGTCATGGAACTCCTTATAGAATTGTATTTCTGTTTCATTGTAGTTAGGTGTAGAATAATTAAATACCTGTTGTACTTTATTTCCTAAGTGTAAAATGAATTTATTCTAACCAAATCTCTCAGACATCAAGCTTCTTGAGTGTAGTGTCCGTATCTTTCATCTTTGTACCTTCCAGAATCTAAGTAACAGAACCCTATTGTAAGTGGGGTCCAAAATGTGGTATATCTTTTTTAAAGATTCTCTTTATTCATTTGAGAGAGGGGGGCAGAGAAAGCGCAAGTAGTAGGAGGGGAAAGGAAGAGGGAGAAGCAGGCTGCACCGCCTGCTGAGCCAGGAGCCTGACATGGGGCTCAATCCCAGAACCTGGAGATCATGACCTGAGCGGAAGGCAGACACCCAACAGACTGAGCCACCCAGGAGCCCCAAAAATGTGGTATATAATTAAAGTTAGTAAAATTGGGGTGGCTGGGTGGCTCAGTCGGTTAAGGGGCTGCCTTCGGCTCAGGTCATAATCCCACGGTCCTGGGATTGAACCCCGCATTGTGCTCCCTGCTCAGCAGAGAGCCTGCTTCTCCCTCTCCCTCTGCCTGCCACTCTGCCTACTTGTGCTCTCTCTCTCTCCCTCTCTCTGTCAAGTAAATAAAAAAATAAAGCCTTTAAAAAAAAGGAAAAAGTTAGTAAGATTACCAATATGGTTGGTCAGTAGACATAGAGCCAGTCACCAGTCATAGTATTTCAGAACTGTAGTCTCTCGAGCAAAGTAAGTTCCAATTTTTTTGAGTGAATGGGCATTTCTGTTTGTATTAATATGAATAGAGATGATTAAGTTCCTACTTTGCATTTAATTCTTTGTTATTCTCAAGTACAACGGTGTTGGGGTTTATACTGTGTTTTTTTGTTTTTTAGAAAAAAGTGATTTTTACTGTTTGGCCTTAATGACTAAATCCATCTTTATTATCAGTCTTTCTTTCTTTCTTTCTTTTTTTTTTTTTTTGTAGAGTTAGAAATAAATTAGTGTTCTTAAATAATTCAATAAGAACCACTTTAGGTTATGTCCTATATTTGACCTTACTTGCTTATAGTTTCCATAATTGTTTGAAGTCCTTTGCTTTTAACTTTTTTATTTAAAAGACTTTAATTATATTTAGAAAGAGAACGCATGTAGTGTGTGCGTGCACTGGGAGGGAGGGGCGGGGAGAGAGAATCTCAAGCAAACTGCTGAGCAGGGATTCCAAGTCCCAGGGCTCAATCTCACAACTGTAGGATCTTGACTTGAGCTGAAATCAAGAGTCCCATGCTTAACTGACTGAGCCATGTAAGTGGTCCTGCCTGGCTTTGACTTTTGATGTCTCTCCTAGTGGTGGTATGCTTGGTAGTTTTGAGAAAGACTGGTTGAAACCCTTTTGTGTGCAAAAGGGTTTATATTTTGTTTGTGTTATACTTCCTTGATTTTCATTTGGAATTGCTCTTTAAAAGTGATATTTATCCGGGGCGCCTGGGTGGCTCAGTGGGTTAAGCCGCTGCCTTCGGCTCAGGTCATGATCTCAGAGTCCTGGGATCGAGCCCTGCATGGGGCTCTCTGCTCAGCGGGGGGCCTGCTTCCTCCTCTCTCTCTGCCTGCCTCTCTGCCTGCTTGTGATCTCTGTCAAATAAATAAATAAAATCTTTAAAAAAAAAAAAAAAGTGATATTTATCCAAGTCTAAACTTCCTGTAAAATTAAAGCAAGCAGAAATGGAAGAAAATTCTGACTCGGAGGTCGTTTAATACAGTCGGGATAACCAAGCAGATGTATTTAAAAAATACTAATTTTCAGGGGCGCCTGGGTGGCTCAGTGGGTTAAAGCCTCTGCCTTCGGTTCAGGTCATGATCCCAGGGTCCTGGGATCGAGCCCCGCGTCGGGCTCTTTGCTCAGCGGGGAGCCTGCTTCCTCCCCTCTCTCTCTGTCTGCCTCTCTGCCTACTTGTGATCTCTGTCTGTCAAATAAATAAAATCTTTAAAAAAAAATACTAATTTTCAGATGAAAATAGGCATCCTTTATGAGTATTGTGGAGAAACTCTAAGTCTTTTTTTTTTTTTAAGATTTTATTTATTTATTTGACACAGACAGAGATCACAAGTAGGCAGAGAGGCAGGTAGAGAGAGAGGGAGAAGCAGGCTCCCCGCTGAGCAGAGGGCCTGTTGCGGGGCTTGATCCCAGGACCTTGAAATCATGGCCTGAGCGGAAGACAGAGGCTTAACCCACTGAGCCACCCAGGCTCCCCAAAAACTTTAAGTATTGACTGCAGTGGACTGTGAGTCAGTAAGCATATTAACCAACTCAAGACTGACTTGGATATATTATTTTGCCCTTTGAGTAGATTTTACTATTGCTTATTGGATGTTTTGGGTGATATTAATATTGCTCAAGGAACTTGAATTCTGCTAAAAATTTGCAGCTTCTGTAACCAGTCTAGTAAATCATGCTCGTTAGTGTCATATAGCAGTGTTCTTTCAACATCTTTGTTCACATATTTCCTAAAAGAACTTCAAACAGATCTAGGTGAGAAGAGAATGTGACAGGGACAGGGATATACTGTGAAGGGACAGCATGAGAGGGATGATTGTTCTGTATCTTATACAAATAGGTATTGATTACATGAAATTCACAGACTGTATACTAAGAGAAAGAAAGCTGTCTACTGTCTTGCACATGTTTTGGGTGATAACAAAAGTTTTCATCATAAGTTTTAAAAATTGCAAATTATGTAATTATTGGTGTATTATAAATAATGACATTTTAAAATAAGACATCATTTAAAAAATGTATCTAGGAATCTAAATACTACAGTAATTCATCATTACCATAATCCATTTTACAAAGTACATGAATAGGCTCTTTTTTAACAGCCTAAAGTTGTAAGTTGTTCGTGTTTTTCTTTGGATTTGTATTTCTATTCCACTTCCTTCAGAGAAGTTTATTCTAATGTATTTTGACTATCCAAATGCCATATCATAATTCTCTGCACCTAAGATAGGTAAGTAAATTGAAGTTAGATTTTTCTTTCAGTATCTCTGTTTAAAATTTTTATGATTGATTTAAGATTTTAACCTATTAGTACATAATCAAGACAATATAATATATTGTCATAATATAATTATGATTAGTACATAATCAAGACAATATATATTGTCATAATATTGTCAATATATAATATGATAATTAAAAGTAAAATTTTATTGGAAATGCATTATATCAGCCTTTGGTGCAAAAATGCTATGTAATAAATAATCTGAATCTCAGTAGCTTAAAACAGCATTTCTTGTTTTTCCTCATAAGTCTCTGTGTCAGCTGGGATTTGGTTGATCCCAGCTTAGCTTGCCTAGTTTCAGCTAGATTTGGCTCCACACCCACAGGTCTGCTCTGCATGTCTCACTGGAGAATCATCTCCTAGAGATAGCGGGAGCACAGGAAGGGTGAGAAACAAACACACATGAGGCCTGGTAAAGTCCCAGTTCAAAATTGGACATTGCCCATACTCTTGGGCAGAGGAAGTCACATGACCAAGCCCAGCATCAGTGGGGAAGGGAAATATATTTTGCCCATTCCAGTGGTACATAACTGTAAAGTCTTTTGGCCAAAGATATGCATGTATAATTCTGTAACAGTGAGGAACTTAAAAATTGGGAACAAAAATCTTAACTTATTTTGTGCATTTTTTTTTTATTTTTTAAATTTTTTGGTTTTTAAAATATTTTATTTATTTATTTGACAGAGAAAGAGAGATCACAAGTAGGCAGAGAGGCAGGCAAGGGTGGGGAGAAGCAGGCTTCCTGCCAGCAGAGAGCCCGATGCGGGGCTCGATCCCAGGACCCTGAGATCATGACCTGAGCTGAAGGCTGAGGCTTAACCCACTGAGCCACTCAGGTGCCCCTATTTTGTGCATCTTTAAAGAGGTATTTTTTCCTGTGTCTGTGGATACCGTTTATTAGAATGAGACTCTTCGTTGAGATCTGAAGCAGTAGGAGTTAAGCCAGGCAAAATGGCAGTGGAGATAAGTGGGAAGAAAATATTTGGGGCTGAGGGAATAGTATTTATCAAAATAAGAGAGAGTTTGGGAAACCAGAGAGTTGAGTATGTCCAAAGCATGGGTGAGAGGCCAGGTGTTTATCAAAAAGAATTTTGCAGGACCAAGGCTTTGGTCACTGCAAAAGAGCCTTTTATGCCATGTGAGGGAGATTAGACTTTAACTTCAATACAGTAGGGAAGTCATTGGAATGTTTTAAATAGAGTAGTGATGTGGTCAGACTTTCTTGTGCTCAAGGAAAAAAAAAGAATCATTTTGACTGTTTATGCACATTAGAATGTTGTTAAGGAAGACCAGAGTCTGAGAGATCAGTGATTAGATCATTGCAGGAAGTTAGGTGAGGAATGAAGGTGGCCGAAACTAAGGGAGTAGAATTAGGGCTGGAAAGAGATGATGTTAAGCGATAGAGAACTAATTCGAACTGTTTTCAGCCAAGGAGTATATTGGTCACATTTTCTCATTTATATGTAATTTGAATATTAGAACAAGGGCATTTTTTTCAATTGATATATGTCATCAGTATTTCTTTTATTCTGTTTAGTTAGCCAACATATAGTACATTAGTTTTTGATGCAATGTTCAGTGATTAATTAGTTGCATATAACATTTAGTGCTCATCACAACATGTGCCCTCCTTAATACCCTCACCTGGTTACCCCATTCCTCCCACCCCCTTCCCTTCTGTAACTCTCAGTTTCGTTTCCGGAGTCCAGAATCTCTTATGGTTTGTCTCCCTCTCTGATTTTTTCCTAGTTTTCCCTCTCTTCCCCTGTGGTCCTCTGCTCTATTCCTTATGTTGCACATATGAGTGAAACCATATGATAATTGTCTTTCTCTGCTTGACTTACTTTCACATAGCATAATCCCCTCCGGTCCCACCCATGTTGGTGCAAATAGTGGGTATTCATCCTTTTTGATGGCTGAGTAATATTCTGTTGTATATCTGGACCATATCTTCTATCCATTCATCTGTTGAAGGGCATCTCGGCTCCTTCTACAGTTTGTTGTGGATATTGCTGCTATGAACATTGGGGTGCATGTGCCCTTCTTTTCACTACATCAGTCTTTAATTTTACAGAACAGTGAATATTAACAATGTATGTTTAAAATGCTTCGTAAATAGTAACGTTTACTACAATGCCAACTGTTAATATTGTGCAGGATGTTCTTTGTTTTAATTTCTTGGGAAAAGAGTTAATAAATGAATATTATTTTATTGAAATAGAGAAACACTATTATCTCTGACCTAGTGTGTATTGTGTGTTTTTTATTTCCTTGGTTTAAATATTTTCCCCTTCTTCCATAATCCAGAAAATTCAAAGCATCTGTTTGAGAGAAAAACTCTTGAAATTCTTACTGCTCTTTAATGGCTTCTAATTGCCAACAAAATAAATCTGAACAACTTAGCGTGGCATTCAAGGTTCTCCAAGATCTAGTCCTTGCTTATTTCTCCTGCTTTAATTTTCTGAGCACTTTCATTTCATGCACACACACTTCTCCACCCACTCAAATCTTTGGCCCATACTTTTTTTTTTTTCTCCTCTTTCCCAGTTTGTAGAATATACTGTGCAGCTTATTATCACTAATCATACTTTACTTGGAATGTCTTTATCTTCATTCACTTTACCTGCTTCAGATGGTTGATACAGAATACTTGTCTTTAAACCAGAGGTGATATGTGAGAGCCAGATTTCATCTTTCCACTTACTGATATATTCCTGGCGCTTGTTAATAGTGCTTGGTTCAGTGTGGATATTCAGTAAATATTTCAGTAATCATCAGTGTATTAATTATTCAGAGTTAGGCATTGCATTATTTCCTGTGGATTGAGTTATTTTATTTCTTTCTGGATATACAGACACATTCATAAACATTCCATGCACAGAAAAGAGTGTGTGTGTGTGTGTGTAAAAAAGCAGTTGTTACATACTTCCATAGTTTCAAACAGCTGACCGCTTCGATTTCAGAGGATTGTATTGTAGACCTTTAGGAATGATCTAGGTTTATTTGTGAGTTCCTCCCTAGAATGTCAGCTCTGAGCTTGCATTGAAGTTATACCAGGTGCCAGCTACATTGACTTTGGGAATTCCATGAGGGAAAGAGGATTGGCACATTCCTTTCATCCCTTAGATATTTCATTATCTTTTGCCATAACAACATAGGCAATGATGTGTCTCTGCTAAGATGCAAAGATCTTGGAATGCTAAATTCCACAAATTTCATGTGTTTAGGAAGGATCCTTCCTCCAAACTTCTGTCACAGTTCTTAACAGAAAGGTATTTATATCTAAAAATAAGTATGGAAATTTTAAATTCTTATTTAAATTCTTGTAGGTAGGTATTGCTAAATTTTAGTGTTTTGTTCATCTGATATTTATGACATGGCTTTGATTTTTTTCATGTAACTGGTGTTAAATGTGCTTCAACTTATTTCTTTGCCTTTTTTCTCTACTTTTCAGATTATCATACAGTAAAATTGATTTTTATATCTGTACAGTTCTATGAATTTTAATCCCTATAGATTTGTTTAAACCCACAATCAGCAGCAAAGTAATTACATTATCCCTAAAAACTTTGTTGTGCATTCCCTCTGTAGTCTCATCTTCTCTCTATCTCATCATTCCTGGCAACTGCTGACCTGTTCTCTGTCACTGTAGGTTTGCCTTTTCCAGAATGTCACTTAAAAAAGAACCATGCAGCATTTAACTTCTTGAGACTGGCTTCTGTTGGAAACTCAGCATGGTATCTTTGAGACTTAGATGCTGTGTGTGTCAATAGTGCATTCCTTTTTTATTGCTGCTTGTGTTCCCCTGTGTGTTCCCTTCATCTGTTGAAGGACGTTAGGTTGTTTGCATTTTGGGGCAGTCATAAATAGCTCTGCCATAAACATTTCTGTACAGGTTTTTGTGAATAGAAATTTTCATTTCTCTGTGGTGAAATAACCCACCAGTGGGATTGCTGGGTCATGTGGTAAGTGTATGTTTTACTTACGAGTAAAACTGCCCAGCTGTTTTCCAGAGTGCCTGTATCGTTTTATGTCCTCCCTAACGAAGTCTGAGAGAGCCAGTCGGTCAGCATCCTTGTCAGTACTTGATGTAGTCAGTCGTTTTTGTATTAGTTGTTCTCATGGGCATGTAGTGGTATTTCATAGTTTTAATTTGCATTTCCTTAGTGGCTGCTGCTCTTCATCTTTTCATGTGCCTGTTTGCCATTCATGTAACCTCTTTGGTAGAGTTTTGCCTGGTTTTGTTATTGTTGTTGTTGTTATTGTGTATGTGTTTTCTTAGTGTCTTTACCCATTTTTGTTTGGCCTATGTATATCCTCAGTAAATGTTTCCTTTTTTTTTTTTTTAAAGATTTCCTTTATTTGACAGAGAGAGATCACAGGTAGGCGAGAGGCAGTCAGAAAGAGAGGGGGAAGCAGGCTCCATGCCGAGCAGAGAGCCCAATATGGGGCTCGATCCCAGGACGCTGGGTCATGACCCAAGCTGAAGGTAGAGGCTTAACCCACTGAGCCACACAGGTGCCCCAGTAAATAATGTTTCTTGTTCCCATCAGTTTTCTTATTTTCTTATTAAAAGACAGTGTGACAGGACTTTGGAGACAGACCAACAGCTGGGTTTTAAATGTGGGTTACTCTGTAAATCACTTTCTGGTCTGGGACAAATTATTTACCTGACAGGATTATTATGAAAATTAGAAAATTTGGGGGCACCTGGGGGACTCAGTTGTTAAATGTCTGCCTTCAGCTCAGGTCATGATCCTGGGATCAAGCCCCGCATCGGGCTTCCTGCTCAGTGGAAAACCTGTTTCTTCCTCTCCCCCTGCTTGTATTCCCTCTCTTGTAGTCTCTGTGTGTCAAATAATTAAATCTTTAAAAAAAATTAGAAAATTTTAATTGATAGACATGAAGTGCTTGGCACATAGCTTTATCTAAGCCTTTCTTTCCCCCCTCAATTCCTATTTTAGAGTGCATTCCCTGGAATACTAGTCTTTTTAAAATGCTCAGTGACAATGAATCTGAGATAGGCTACTTGATATAGCCACTTTTTGGAGGGCTAGCTACTATGAACATGAGTATATTACTGGCTCTAGTAAGTTAGACTTTTTTTTTGTTGTAGAACTACTTTTATTTAGCATTTTCCAATCTTACTCAACTGTGGAAATACTTGGCCTATGACATCTATGTCATAGGTGCTTAACCTGCTTGTATGGAACATACTTTGGGGAATACTGACTTAGCATGTTACCCCAAATAGTGTGGCACGTGGTAACATAAATATTATTTACACACACACACACACATGATTCATTTAGTTTAAGTCTTGAAATAGCATTTAAAAATATATAAACTCTTCGGGTACCTGGATGACTCAGTTGGGTAAGCATCCAACTCTTGGTTTTGGTTGAGGATGTGCTCTCAGGGTTGTAAGGTTGAGCTCTGTTGAGATTCTCTCTCTCCCTCTCCTTCTGCCCCTCCTGCTCTCTTGCTCTCTCTGAAATAAATAAATCTTTAAAAAATATATTAACTCTTATTTTGGGATGGGTTATGTAGATTAACATAATCTTCCTCTTTTTAAAATATTCTGTTCATGATTCCTTTTCTTCATTTCTTTTTTTAAAAATTCCAGTATAATTAATACATGATGTTAGTTTGAGGTGAACAACATAGTGATTTCAACAGTTCTGTACATGACTCAATGCTCATCACAGTAAATGTGCCCTTCATCTTAATCCCCTTCATCTATTCATATGTGTCCTATCCCCTTTAAAGTTCTGGGCAGTGGATTGAAAGTTTGATTTGTAGACCCTTAGCCTCAATATTAGTTCTGGGTGAGATTGGAAAGCATATTCTTTGGGTCCTACCCTAGGCCAACCAAGTCAGAAACTTAGAATGATGCTTTATAATCTGTGTTTTCCAATAGGTCCTTCAGGTGATTGCAGAACTCACTCTAGGGAATCATTAAGTTTAGGGTTTTATTGTAAGAGCAACAAAATCTGAGAAGATTCAGGGCTCTCTGCTCAGCAGGGAGCCTGCTTCCCCCTCTCCCTCTGCCTGCCTCTCTGCCTACTTGTGATCTCTCTCTCTGTCAAATAAATAAATAAATAAATAAAAATCTGAGAAGATTGAGATCATCTAGTGTGACTTGGATTAACTAGAATACCTTACTGTATTATCCCTTAATGTTGAAAAACTTTGTAAAATGCATTAGAACACTATACTAATAGATCAGATTGTCTCATTTCTTGCCTTGGATAGTAGTTTTCCAATTGTAGGTTGTGAAATCACTTCATTGGGAAGCCACCAGCAGTTGAGCATATATAGAGGGAAGGGAAGGAGACCATGAGAGCGTCACCCGTGTTAAAAAATGTTTTATGAGTTTATTTCACTTGCACATGTTGGTATGGAGTGTCACACTATCACATGTTTTCTTTTCTTTTCTTTTTTTTTTTTTTTTTAAGATTTTATTTATTTATTTGAGAGAGAGACAGTGAGAGAGCGCGTGAGTGAGGAGAAGGTCAGAGGGAGAAGCAGACTCCCCATGGAGCTGGGAGCCTGATACGGGACTTGATCCCGGACTCCAGGATCATGACCTGAGCTGAAGGCAGTCGTCCAACCAACTAAGCCACCCAGGCACCCCTATCACATGTTTTCTTTACTGTGGCTATGATTTGGGGGCATATAAGGGGAGGCAGATGTGTTGTAGAGGAGGGAGCCCTGGATTCAGAGTCTGAAAGCTTGTACACCACTCAGTTACTGCTTTTATCAAAGCTTTGTATATCATAGGATTAAAGATAAAGATAAAATCAGGGGTTCTCAGCTTGCCCTCCAAGAGACTAGATAACCTTTGGAGACGTATTTGGTTGTTTCAAGTGGTGATAGGGTGCTACTGATTTTGAGTGGGTAGAGAGGCTAGGGATGCTGCTAAGCATTTCACAAAACAACTGTCTGGCTCAAATGTCAGTAGGGTCATGGTTGAGAAACCCTGGATTAAATGATTACATTTAGAAAAATTACAAATTGTCATATAAGGTACATAATATTTTTTTTTAAAAAAGATTTTATACGTTTATTTGACAGAGAGAGAGCAAGAGAGGAAACACAAGTAGGGGGAATGGGAGAAGGAGAAGCAGGCTTCCCGCCCAGCAGGGAGCACAATGTGGGGGTCGATCCCAGGAATCAGGACCTGAGCCAAAGGCAAATGCTTAACAACTGAGCCACCCAGGCGCCCCCATAATATTTTTTATTAAGAAATATTTTAAGGGGTGCCTGGGTGGCTCAGTCAGTTGGGCGTCTGTTCGACTCAGGTTGTGATTCTGGTTGTGATCCAGCGTGTGTTGGGCTCCTGCTCAGCGAGGAGTCTGCTTCTCCCTCTTTCTCTGCCCCTTCCCCTGGCTGGTGCTTTCTCTCTCTCTCTCTCTCTCAAATAAATACATACAGTCTTAATAAAAAAAAAAAAAAGAATATATTTAAGTACTTTGGTTTTTAATTTTAATTTTTTGAGAGAGAGCAAGCACGGAGGTGGGGAGAGGGAGAGAGAGAATCCACACCCTAAGCTGGGCTTGGAGCCCCATGCTGCCCTGTGTCATGACCAGAGCTGAAATCAAGAGTCGGGCACTTAACCAGCTGAGCCACTGAAGTGCCCCGTATCTAAGTATTTTAAAAAGACCTATGTCTCAGTATTATCTTTCAAAGATGAATTTTTATCATAAAATATAGCATATAAGGAAGATAAAGGAAATTGGAGCAGACCTGTATAATCTGGTTAAGTTCTTTACCTGACAGAATTATGAGAATTTGATAATTAGAATGTACCAATTAGATATATACTAATAGGATAATTACATATATCTTTCTTTCTTTCTTTCTTTCTTTTTTTAAAAGATTTTATTTATTTGACAGAGAGATCACAAGTAGGCAGAGAGGCAGGCAGAGAGAGAGGAGGAAGCAGGCTCTCTGCAGCAGAGAGCCCAATGTGGGGCTCGATCCCAGAACCCTGGGATCATGACCTGAGCCGAAGGCAGAGGATTTAACCCACTGAGCCACCCAGGTGCCCTGATAATTACATGTATCTTGATACATTTTTCAAACCCTCATTTGGTTTAAGTAATATGTAGACATATAGGAGCAGTGCAGAAGGTAGAGTACTTGTATAAGAAATGATTTTGTATCAATATAAGCAACATCAGAGAAGTTGCATTTAAACACAGTATACCAATCTAGATTATTTGAGAGATTAATTTAATTCTGTGCTATTCTCTGTTAGTCAAGTATAAAAAAGTATAGCTATTTAACAGCTTTTAATCAGATTTTCAGGAAGGCTGCAAGTTAAAACAACCAGAATCAGGAAATTTTGAATGGATAAGGACTGTTCACACTATATTTTCTAGCTCTTTCTGAAACAGAGCAATCTCTTAAATATATGGTCAGAAAATCAAGATACCACCTGAGCCAGAAATTCCATTATAGACGTCTGTTACTGATAATTTATGAAACAGCCATCAGCATAATACAGTCTAGGACTGCTGACCACTCCTTCACCAGCAAGATGTGATAATCGTCATGTACCCTCTTGACTGTTTCACCATGTATTACCTTGTGAAAAATGAGGGGGTTAGCATAAACCCTCTCTGTGAACTAGAAAATTGTCCTTGGACATTAAGTTCTAAGGATTCCAGATTAAAGAGACTATCTGTACTTAGAGTGTGCATATTATCTACATTAAATCGAAACCAGCTTTCATCCAAGCATCCCGTGCAGTCTGTTAGAAAAGACGGAAATTTTATTGTTAAGGTTTGAAGGTAATGCTCGGTGTACATTTCTTCTATTTAGCCTTTTTCTCTTCATCAACTAAAAAACATTTTATACAACTCTTCATATCAGACACTGTTTTATGGTCTTTATATACAAACATCATTTAATTCTTATTTTTAGAGGAGTGCTACTATTACACTCTTTTGGATGAAGAAACTGAGGCACAGATATGTTAATTTGTTGAAGGTCATAGTTAGTAAGTGGTAGAACTAGGATTCAGACCCAGGGAATCTGGCTCTGCAGTTTATGTTATTATTGACTGTGTTCTGGCTGTTCTGCCTCTTCTGTAACAGCTGCCTTGCAGGATGGTTGTAATTAAACTTCATGTACCTAACACTTCACATGTGTTATGTACTCAGTAACTGAGAGATGATATTATATATTTTGTTAAACGCAACTAGGGGGAGTTATGCACAAAGCATTACTTTTAAACATCTCTTTACCAAAAAATGCAGAAACTATGTATTTAAATCAAGAATTCATGCTTTAATTTTAAAAGAAAGATATTTATTTATTTATTTATTTGAGAGAGAGAGAGAGAGAGAGAGAGAAAGCATGATGGGGAGAGATTAGAGGGAGAAGTAGACTCCCCGTCGAGCAAGGAGCCTGATGTGGGACTTGATCCCAGGATTCCAGGATCATGACCTGAGCCAAAAGATCCTCCAGGAGCCTCAGATCAGGATCTGAGCCACTCAGATGTCCTAAATTTTTTTTTTTTAAATAAGAGTTATATTAAGATAACCATATGATTCCCCCCTTTATTTTATTGATGCGGGTTATTAGCTGATTGATTTTTGTGTATTCAGCCAACCTTGCATTCCTGGGATGTATCCTACATGGTATGGTGAATAATCCTTTTAATATACTCCTAGATTTGTTTGCTTGTAATTTATTGAGGGCTTTTGCATCTATTTTTTTTTTTTTTAAGATTTTATTTATTTATTTGACAGACAGAGATCACAAGTAGGCAGGGAGACAGGCAGAGAGAGAGGAGGAAACAGGCTCCTTGCTGAACAGAGAGCCCAGTGCGGGGCTTGATCCCAGGACCCTGGGATCATGACCTAAGCTGAAGGCAGAGGCTTTAACCCACTGAGCCACTCAGGCGCCCCCCCCAAAAAAGATTTTATTTGTTTATTTATTTGTCAGAGTGAGCATGCAGAAGCAGGCAGAGTGGCAGGCAGAGACAGAGAGAGAAGCAAGCTTCCTGCTGAGCAAAGAGCCCAATGTGGGATTTGATCCCAAGTACCCTGGGATCATGACCTGAGCCGAAGGCAGTGGCTTAACTGAATGAGCCAGGTGTCCCTTGCATCTATGTTTATAATGAATATTGGTCTATATGTTTGTGTTTTTTGTGTGATATCTTCAGCTTTATCTTTTTTTTTTTTTTTAAGATTTTTATTTATTTATTTGACAGATCACAAGTAGGCAGAGAGGCAGGCAGAGAGAGAGGAGGAAGCAGGCTCCCCACCGAGCAGAGAGCCCGATGCGGGACTCTATCCCAAGACCCTGGGATCATGACCCGAGCCGAAGGCAGAGCCTTTAACCCACTGAGCCACCAAGGTGCCCCAGCTTTATCTTTTCTTGAAGTCCTTCTCTATTCTCTTTGCCCCCATCATGGAAGAGGCTTATTTTACTCACCCATCTCTAGTTGTAGGTCAGAGGTCAGTTTCACTGCATAAGGCCCAGACAGCCAAATAATTAGGCAGTTATGGGGCCCTTTAAAACATTCTGGCTTTGGCAGCCCAGGGCAGGTGATCCCTGGCACAGGAGGATATTTAATAAGGCACATATGCTTTTGCAAGACTATTATGGTTCTATTGTGCCTTGCTGATAATAGGATGGCTATATTTTTAGTTATTAATTGCCCGTGGTAATTTAAGGTTTCAAGGCTCGTATGTGCTAGAGGCATAATTTCAGCTTTTACTCCAGAATTGTCTCTGTAGGGGCACCTGGGGTGGCTCAGTCAGTTAAGCGTCCCAACTGTTGATTTCAGCTCCGGTCATAATCTCAGGATCGTTGAGTTCGAGCTCTGCTTGAGATTCTCTCCCTCCCTGTTTTTTTTATCCCTCCCTCCACTTGTGCACATACTCTCTAAATAAATAAATTAAGTACATCTTTGAAAAATTCCACTAAATTATCTCCCTGCTTTATAGCACATGGCTATTCATCTGAGAAAGGGGAATAGTATTCTCCTATCAGTATTAAGATGAGAATTAGTGATAACATAGGTAAATTCCCTGGCTTATATAAGCAAGTACACAACAGTTGTTAGATTTTAATTTTCTATCTCTGTCTTCTATTCTCTACTAGATGGTATGGTGCTCAAAAGTCCAGACTTTGAATGCTTAAGTGGCTCAGTCGGTTAAGCGTCTGACTTCAACTCAGGTCAGAATTCCCGGGAGTCCTGAGATGGAGCGCCATGTCAGGCTTCCTGCTCAGTGGGGAGCCTGCTTCTCCCTCTACCTGCTGCTCCCCCTGCTTGTGCTTACACGCTCTATCTCTCAAATAAATCTAAAAAAAAAAAAAAAAGCCAGACTTCAAGTTTTATTCCTATAGGGTTGGTTATAACATTGCTTCTCCCCACCCTCCCATATTCTTATTATTTTTTTCTGTCCTTTATCCCTTTTCCTCACAATCCTGCTCACCATTTAGGAAGAATTTTGATGTCTGATTTACGTTCTTTCTAGGTCCTATAGATGTTGCTACTGAGCACAGTATTTTCCCTTCTGTCATCAGTATAGAATCAGTGGAAATCTAGCAAAACTGAAAAGGAAAATTGAAATTAGTCATACCTTTGGGAAGCCAGTTCTTTCTTGACCTGGGCCTGGCTATCTTGGTGAAGAAACTTAGCTGACTCCTGCTCTTAAGGATTCTGTATTTTTATCTGTAGATACCTGTAAAGTATTCACTTTCTTTCTTTTTTAATTCTCTATGGCTCTCAACTGATATTTGGACTATTAGTCTGGGAAGACATTATTGGTAGTTGTAGGAGAGTTAACGCAGACTTTTCTGCTGTCCTGGGGTTTTTACCTTGCATCATAAAATAAGCCAGTGATAATAGTCAACTCTACTATGAGTTATTGTGCACAGTCATGTGAATACATAGTATTCACGTCGCACTTAGCATACCAGGGACTCACAGTTTGATGCTGACAGATGTTCAAATAAAAATAACTTTAATAGCTTTATTAACAAAGATATATCATTAAAAATTTTCAATAATTTTGTAATTCAATGATAGTCTTATTTTAAGTTGGAGATAAATACAGAGTTTTGCAATAGGGATTAAATCCTGGGCATTTTTTAATAGATTATTTGAACAAAAAGTATATATTAATATGAGTACTAAACCAAAAGAATTTTGTAATTTGAACTATTTTTTTTCTTCTTACTTCTAACACTCATGCTGTAGGGAGGTAATAATAATGCCTCTCTTTCAGAGCTGTAAGTAATGATATTATAAATTATAATACATAGTTAAAGTGTGTGAAATGCCTTGTACGTATGTGCTCCATAAATGGTAGCTGTCATTCTATTCCTACTGTAGAGGGCGAGAATTGTTTTGAGTCATTTTTAGTTTGCATAAAAACTTCATGCTGGTAGAAATTTGTGAACATTAATTTAAAAATACTTGCAGGCCTACAATGTGCAAGATGCAGTGATTAATACAGAAGAAAATTAGTGATCATATTGTTAAATGCAAAGAGCTGTTTAAAGAGTCTGATCTGTGGCTAGGTGATTCTTTCCCAAATGCGTATATCCTCATATTATCTAAAGGCAACTATACCTCCAAAAAAACTATACCTTCAGAAAGAGGGCAAATGATAATGTAAGAAATAATGAGAAGTGGGTGTTGTTAGGGAGATGTTCTAAGAGATGCTTTTATAACTCAAGAATTCCTAAGTCCATATTATATCACTCCCTTCATACAAGATCCTCTTTCAAGAATGATGCTTGCATGTGGAACTTAGCAAGGCAGGATAACACTTTGTTAGCAAGAGTTTTGGCTTTGGACCCCATTGAAGAAATACAATTATGTAGGATCAAATTAATAGATCTTACCTCTAGCTGCATGAAAAGACTATACCTTCTAATAAGAAAAAAGAGGAGAACACAAGAGATGGGGAAAAGTGTGACTTACTCATTGTCTCGAATATAGTAAATCACAAGTCCTCCGTCTCCTTGATGGTTGAATTGGAAGCCAAGCTTCTGATTCAACTTTGTGAGAAAATGAAGATCTGGGAAGGGAGAGGGGAGCCTTCAACTTCTCTTTCACAAAGACCAGTACATAATTAAGCATGCCATTTAAAAGTAAAATTATAAGCTCATTAGACCAAATCTCTGAAACACTTTGGAAACTTTGCAGTTTCATTTTGACAGTCTGTAAGGACTATATACTTTTGCGCAGTTGGTATTTTGGCCATAAAATGGGTAAACTACTTCAGGAATGGATCACATCTTGTGTTTTATTTTAAATTTTGTTCATCTTTCAAAATTAAAATTGTTTTATAAATGTATAAAAACTACCTAATGTTGAAGTTTGCTTTGAAATTCCTTAAAACCATAACACTTGTACAGATCTTAGATCTTAGGGATCTGAATATCTAGAAATTTAAATGAGATAAATCAAATTTGCACATTTCCCAGACAAATCTGTGACTAAATTCATTCTGTTGCCAATTTCTAAACCTTAACCTACAGGAATTGGTAGGTTATTATTTAGCCTTAAGGTTAGCCTTAAGGCTAAAATTGCTGTGAGAGTATATAAGGGAACATCTTTAGGAAGGAAATGAGGAAAAGACTGTATTAAAATGTATGAACATTGTTGTCAGTAATTATTTCTGGGTGTTGGGATCATGGCTGCTTTTAATTGTCTTCATACTGTATCTTTTAGTTTCTAAAAAAAAAAAAGCAAGTTTTGGTTCTATGATTGAGAAAAAATGATATGTCAATAAGTGTTTATTGAATGCATGTCCTAGGCAAATAGATATGGATAAAACATAATCCCTTCCTTTACATGGGGGTAAGGCTGGAGTCATACATTGTAAATAATAGTACTTTGCATTTTTCTGTATTATGCAGTATTTTACCCCCACAAATAACTACTACTAATTAAAATCTGTGTGAATGTGATGAAGTGTAGAGTTACAGACTTTATTTTAGGGGAGAGGGAAAATACTTTTGAGAACATTGAACAGAAGGAATATGAATTGTGTTAAATGAGTTCACTAGGTAACTGGAAAGGAAGATTATGGGAGAAGAGAATTAGCAACAAAGGTTGAACAAATTGATATATTCAGAGAACTGTTGGGAGAGTTGTATATAGATGAACATAAGATTGAGGATCTGGGGGTGCCTGGGTGGCTCAGTGGGTTAAGCCGCTGCCTTCGGCTCAGGTCATGATCTCAGGGTCCTGGGATCGAGTCCCGCATCGGGCTCTCTGCTCAGCGGGGAGCCTGCTTCCCTCTCACTCTCTCTGCCTGCCTCTCTGTCTACTGTGATCTCTCTCTGTCAAATAAATAAATAAAATCTTTAAAAAAAAAAAAAAAAGATTGAGGATCTGGCTAAGTGCCAGATCATAGCTAATCTTTCTCATGGTGAGAAATTTGGAATTTAACTCTGTGCAGAAGAGAGCCCAAATCCTTAGAGATTTTTTTTTTTAAAGATTTATTTATTGGAGAGAGAGCACAGGCACAGGAGTGTGGATGAAGAGGGGCAGAGGGAGAGAGAGAGCGAGAGAGAAGCCCAGGCAGACTCTGCTGTGGAGCCTGACATGAGGCTCGATCCTAGGACTCTCACCACCAACTGAGTTGAAACCGAGTGTCAGACATTCAACTGATTGTGCCCCCCACCCCCCAGAAGCCCCTTAAACCTTAAAGGTTTTTTTTTTTGTTTTAAAGATTTTATTTATTTATTTGACAGACAGAGATCACAAGTAGGCAGAGAGGCAGAGAGAGAGGAGGAAGCAGGCGCCCTGCTGAGCAGAGAGCCTGATGCTGGGCTTGATCCCAGGACTCCGGGATCATGACCTGAGCTGAAGTCAGCGGCTTTAACCCACTGAGCCATCCAGGCGTCCCAACCTTAAAGGTTTTAAGTAGGAACATAACTCTAGGTGGTCTTGAAAGACCCGCGGATCCCCTTACCCAAGAATCCAACACTGCCACTGGATGCAAACAGCAAGAGGTTTATTGGGGCGCAGGTACCGGCGGGTGGTCGGCAGTTCCAGCTAACCGAGCACACCGACCGAGGGGAAAGCGGGGGTTTATATAGACAGGTACAAACAAGTTTTGGGTGGGGACGGCGCTGATTGATTGATCCTTTGAACAGGCATACTTGGCGTCAGTGGATTGGGTCAGGGGACCCCGCGCGAAAAGCAGACAAAGCAATCTTACAGAAGCAGAACTGGCCGGTTAGCCCACGCATGCGGGGGGGAAAAAAAAAGCACTACCAGGATATTGAAGGCCTGGTTACTTATCAAGTAAAGACAATTGGGAGTCTCCTGGTGGAATGTTACATTCCTGCTATCAAGCATCCTTGTTAATGAGATTTAGGTTTAGAAGAAATTGAACTTTATTTACTTTTCCTTCTACCTCCACAAGGGGAGGGTGACATTAGCGCTATTGATAAGGTAACTTCTTTGTTGTAATCTCAAGGAAATTTGTAAACCAAGGGAGACTCCTGTCTTGCAGGATTGCGATCTCAGCAAGTTAACTATTTATCATTTTATGGCAGTCAGGGGTGCCTGAGGAATGCTACACATATGGAGGGGAGCGGGTGAAGGGGGGGGGTGCAAGGCGCCAGCTTTTGCTTTGTCCTCAGCCAGCCTCCTGCTCCTTCAGTCTTGCCCTTTCAAAACTGCAGTTTAGAGGCAATGTGGGTATTAGATTGGAGCAGAGTGAAACTGAAATCAAGAAGATTAGGTGGATGCATGTTGTAGCAGCTCAGGCACGGAAATAAAGAGGGCCTAAATGAGGACAGGTGGTAAGGGAGTAGAGTTCATGGATTTGAGAGAGATTTAGGAGCTGGAATCTGTAGGATAATAGTGTTAGAGGGAATTAGGGAAGAAAGAGGATTCTAGAATGATGATGGGGTGTCCGGATTAAATACTTGGCTGAATGGGTATGCCATTAGCAAGAACACACATGCACATACACATGCTAAACTGAAAAAGAAATAAAAGCAGAAGTAAGAACAAAATGGGTTTTTGGTTCTTTTAGGATATCTGAGTGTACTTAGAGGCTCTAGGAGTCAACTGACCAGGAGAGAGATTAGGGGTTGGTGAGATTTGGGAGCTATGGTGGGGTGAAAAGTGCCCCCTCAAAAGATACCCATGCCCTAATCCCTGGAATTTGTAAATGTTACATGGCAAAAAAGTGGGGAGAGGAGATGTCTTTGTAGATGGAGAGATTATCTTTGTTACCTGAGTGAGCCCTAAATGCAGTCAGTATCTCTGTAAGAGGGAGACAGAGGGAAACGTCACATACATGATATGAAGCTGGAGCAGAGAGCTCTGAAGATGCTGATTTTGAAGATTGGAGTGATGTGGCCACAAACCAAGAGATGCTGGTAGCAACCAGAAACTAACAGGGCCCAGGGATGGATTCTTCCCCAGAGCGTCTAAAGGGGGCCGAAGCCTTGTTAACTACATTTTGTCCCAGTGATACCAGTCCTTGTGATTATTGCCACTTTTTTAGTTGATTAAAAAATGTCTTGATGAAATTCTGCTTTCCATTGCCTTTTGTATTAAATGTTGAACCATGTTGACAATTCCTAAAGTAATGTCCTTAGTGGATATACCTCATTTATATTTCTTGTCTTACAACTCTGGCTTTGAAATCATTTTGCTCCAAACTAGAGATAGATTTTTTAGTTTCCTTTCCTATATCCTCTATTACTAGATAATTGTCAACTCCCTTCTTCAAAACATTTCTTGAATATGTCTTGTCTATGCCATGAACAGGCTATTATCCCTGCTTAGTTTTCTGAGGCAAACTTTTAGTTGGTCTCTGTAAATGCAGGGGGTCCATCAGGAGCATTATAGAGCAGTCCTCTTCCCTTACTCTTTTATTTTTTTTTTTTTTTTATTTTTTTCCCTTACTCTTTTAAAAAAAGATTTATTTAGGGTCCCTGGGTGGCTCAGGTGTTAAGCATCTGCTTTTGGCTCTCCCTCTCGTACTTTCCCCTGCTTGTGTTCCCTCTCTCACTGTGTCTCTCTCTGTCAAAGAAATAAAATATTAAAAAAAAAGATTAATTTATTTACAAGACATACACACTCACTCACTCACTCACTCAGTCTGTATGCCTGTGTGGGGAGGGGCAGGAGGAGAGCATCTTCAAGCAGACTCCACACTGTGTGTGAACCCTGACACCAGGTTCAGTTCCATGAGATTATGACCTGAGCCAAACCAAGAGTTGGGCGCTTAACTGATTGAGCCATCTAGGTTCCCCAATTTCATCCCTCGCCCGAAGTAGGCCCCATGTCTGGTTTGAATCCAGGGCGTGAACTCATGACCCTGAGATCAAGAACCAGAACCTTAATTGACAGAACCACCCAGGTGTCTTAGACCAGTGTTCTTTAAATAGCACAGTCAGTGTGTTACTACTTCTCACAAATCTACAATGATTACTTACTGTATCTCAGTATAGTCTGAATTCTTCTTTTGTCTGGTTGTCAAGGTTGTCTGTGTCATTCGGCTCATAAATATCTCCCATTGCTTGACAAAGACACATAGATTTCTTGTCTCTTCTAATCAGGCCAAGTTTCTCATGCAGCAGAATCACTGAGCTGGATTAAGGATTGGGCCAGCTGGGCTCCTCTCCAGATTGTGTTTCTAAAGGTTCACCTGAAGTGAAACAAGGAGAAGAAATCGGCTTCTAAAAATCCTCTCATAAAGAGTATTATCTGTGGTGTTGGGGAATATTTTCATAAGCTGTTTGGGCTAGAGCCTTAGACCACGAAAGGGCATGGGAAAGTGCCTGCTGAGGTGGGTAATTCTGGTTAACTGCAGGGTCTCTTGCTGAGTCAGGACTCCTGAGTTTAGGGCTAGAGATGAGTTATTCCGGATCACTACTTTGTTTCTGTTTTCCCTTCTCCCTTAGCACAAACTTCAGACTTCTTGATGAGTAAATGTTGAATACATTTAAGGAGTGTTGTTTTGAAGCTGTATTAATAGCCTACCCAGGTTCCCACATGTCTTGGTCTGGTCTTGTAAAACTTAAAATGCTCAGTGCTTTTTCTTCTCTGCCTTTGTCATGTGTGCGTGCATGTGTGTTTATGTTCTTACCCCCTGCTTAGGAAAATGTGTTCTTCCTTTCTCTGTAACAGAAAACTTTGAGTCTGAAGTGTGTTGACATCCTTGGTTTTGCAGTTAGAGAAAGCTCTTACTCTAATAGGAACAAATGAGTCCTGTTCGGACCTTCAAGTGTTTGGAAGATTTGGTTAAGTATAGAACATGCATTCTCAACAGGGCTGATAATAACTTAGGTATTTACAGTGGTTTGTGACCCTCCAAATCTCAGTGCTACCTTATAAAATCTTATCCTTTAAATTTTTACTTTCTCTTGTTAGGGAGAAATTGAATTAAGCTAAATTATTTAGTTAATTTAAGTTAAATGTAATTTTAGTCCTTAGAGTAGTGGTAATGAAAAAAAAAGTTTGAGAAACACTAGTGTAGAAAAAGGGAAAAGATGCTCTTAATAGGTTTTATTTTTGTAACAATAAGTCTCACTGAATTTTTTAAATGAGTTAATCCTTTTTACCCATCATTATTTATTAGTAAAGTACTTTGCTGGGTTTCATAGGACAGAGAAACATAACATATACAGGTTCTATACCTGTAGAAACTTAATCATACTGGATGAAAAAAGACAAAAAAAGGAAGTAGTAAATTATAGTAAATACACTATAGAAGATGTCCCAATATAGTATGACAGTTGCTGTTCTAGGCAAAGGCAGAGAGTACTTAATCAGAAATGGTCAGAGAGGTAGGGTTCAGGGAGAAATCTGTGAACTTGAGCTACACTTGGAAAGATAATACAGAATTTGAATAGACAAAGGAGGAGTATAAGTATGGTCCTCATTAAAATAGCATTTTGAGTCTTGTGACTTTTTGTGATATACTCAAATTGAGAGTGTATGAGAGCTTGGGAGATCATCTATAACTACTATTACTAACTGACCTTAAGAGGGTTACTTTTGCAAAAAAGTTTAGAGTTGCTTACTTTTATTTCTGTACCTTTGACTTCTTGTTAGCTATACAGATCGTCTAACTCGAGCTCAACAAATGTATTCTTATCTTTTAGTAGATGTATTTTCCAGGCAGGAAGGTATACTTTCAGAACAGAAGGTACTAAAGTTTTAACTTACGGTGTCAGGTTTTCCCGTAAACACTTTACATCCATTTAATCTCATTTAAGGACTAAATAAAAGTACTTACCATTTTCTTTCTGTCTTATGTATGAAAACTGGACACTCAGATATTGTAAATAACTTAACCAAGTTGAAACCTCACGTTTTTTTTTTTTTTTTTTTTTTTTTTTTTTAAAGATTTTATTTATTTATTTGACAGAGAGAAATCACAAGTAGTCGGAGAGGCAGGCAGAGAGAGAGAGAGGGAAGCAGGCTCCCCGCTGAGCAGAGAGCCCGATGCGGGACTCGATCCCAGGACCCTGAGATCATGACCTGAGCCGAAGGCAGCGGCTTAACCCACTGAGCCACCCAGGCGCCCGAAACCTCACGTTTTGAATGGCAGAGCCCAGGGCTACTTAGAACAGAGCCTGAGGTCTTAGATTACAAAAACAAAAAACAAAAAACTTAACATTAGGGATTGGTTTTTGTAATGAGAGGCCAGTTTTTATTCCTGAAGCCTTGAATTCACAAAAGGAAAGGTAAGGTGGTGAACACCAAGAGTGAAGTAGCATGACATGGAATTGGTGCTCTGCTCTCTTAGAATTCTTAGCTGCCGTGTTGGGAAGTTGAGGGGTGAGGGTTAGCAGCAGGCAGGGCTGTGGCACCTGCCACACTAGAGATCATTTGGTTCTGACACTGGCTTTGTTTTTTCACTCTGTAATAATGGAATTGAACATGTTTTGAGGTCTACCATTCCGTCCCAAAATATTACTTGAAAAGACCCCTGTCTTAGAAAGTACCTTTCTGTGCATTGGATGCTGTAATGCTGTCTGTGTGATGCTGATAGGAAAAACAGATAGATGATCTATTGGGGATAGTTCATCTGGTGTGGCTGTCCACTCTAAGAATACATGCTGGTATAGAAATGACAGCTCCAAAAAAAAAAAAAAAGAAAGAAAGAAAAGAAAAGAAATGACAGCTCCAGTGATGAACTGTTTGAAATTGAGGGCCTACATAGGGAAGAATCAGATTTTTTTCTTTGTCATATCTAGAGGGAAGAGTGCCACTAGAAGTTATATATTTGTATATTTCCTGTTTATTGATTTTGATTTATTGCTTGTGCCTCTTAACAGCTTGAAAAATAGGAAACAAATAGCAAAAGAAACGAGAAAATATTTTATGTCACGAGGAATAAATTACTGTGTAGTTAGCCAAAGAAGTGGGAAGTAAATTGTGAATTTAAGCAAGTTACTTTTGTTCGCCTTAAAAAAAAAAATTATTTATTTTATTTAAATATTATTTATTTATTTAAATATTAAATTATTTAAATTTTATTTAAATAAATAAATATTTAAATGTTAATTATTTAAATATTAATTATATATACACACACATACATACATACATACATATATACACCTTGGTGAAATGAACATCTATACATTGTTATTAGTGTAAAGTGGTAAAATTTTTTGGAAATATGTACATGAGTTGAAAAGGTCCTTGGACTAGAAAATTTGTTTGTTTTTAACATTCTTAGTTTATTAATCCTCTCATGAAAAATCTGCACAATCACCACAGATAAAGCCACTGCAGCATCTTTACTCCTTCTGTTGTTCAGTCTCCAGCTTACTGCTAGACACTTCTTTTCTTTTTGCCGGCACCAACATTGGCTTTTGCAGTCCACTGACTTTATTCATTCTGTTCTTGGCATTTTTTTTTCGCTGTTTCCTTGAGGTCTTTTTCTTCTCATAGAGACCATGTCTTGCACGTCTGTCTTTGGGTTCATTTTTCTTTGCATAATCCAGGGAGTCATAAATCATGCCAAAGCCAGTTGCCCTGCCACCACCAAAATGGATTCTGAATCCAAATACAAATATAACATCTGGTGTGGTCTTGTACATTTTGGCTAATTTTTCCCGAATTTCTGTCTTTTACTGTTGCCTTTCCAGGATAAGGGACATCAATAACCATTGTTTGCGCTGAACTAGTCAGTTGGTCATGAACTTCCTGGTCCGCAGGGACCAGGTTGCCTGACCCCTGGCCCCTGGCAACCACAGTGGTTTTGTCTTTTGAAGAATCTATGCTTTTGAACTTCCTGGTCCGCAGGAAGTTGGTTTGTTT
This sequence comes from Mustela erminea, assembly GCF_009829155.1. NCBI lineage: Eukaryota > Metazoa > Chordata > Mammalia > Carnivora > Mustelidae > Mustela > Mustela erminea. Next base: position 23,621,413 of record NC_045630.1, read on the forward strand.
TCATACTGTTGAGTTTGAGAGTTCTTGATAACATCCTTTGTCAGAAAATGTAACTTGCAAATATTTTCTCCTGTCCGTGGCTTATCATTTGATGATACATTTCAGAGAACAAAAGTCTGAATTTGTTTTTTACCCTTTGTGCTTTAAGAAAAATAGCATTATTGAGCTATGATTTACATTTCATAAAACTTAAGTTTTAAAAGATATATAATTCAGTGATTTTTTTGAAAAATGTACATAGTTTTGTAATTCTCACCACAGTCTAGTTTTAGGATATTTCCATCACCCAAAATGTTCCTTGTACTATTTTATAGTCAGTCAGCATTCCTGCTCTAGTCCCAGGTAATCACTAATTTGCTTTCTGTCTATATATACATGCTCTTTTGGGGTATTTCATATGAATGGAATCATGCAACATGTAGACTTTAAATCTGGCCCTTTTTCCCATAGCATAATGTTTTTAATGCTTTATGAAATACAGATCCACCCTCTTAAAGTGTATGGTTTTTTTTTTTTTAAAGATTTTATTTATTTATTTGAGAGAGAGAGATCACAAGTAGGCAGAGAGGCAGGCAGAGAGAGAGGAAGGGGAGCAGGCTCCCTGCCGAGCAGAGAGCCCGATGCGGGGCTCCATCCCAGGACCCTGAGATCATGACCTGAGCTGAAGACAGTGGCTTAACCCACTGAGCCACCCAGGCGCCCCATGATAAAATGGTTTTAGTATATTCAGAGTTCTTCAACCATCAGTACAATTTACTCTTATAATATTTTCATCACCCCTGGGGTGCCTGGGTGGCTCAGTGGGTTAAAGCCTCTGCCTTCAGCTCCGGTTGTGATTCCAGGGTTCTGGGATCAGGCCCCACGTCGGGTTCTCTGCTCTGTGGGGAGCCTGCTTCCTCCTCTTTCTCTGCCTGCCTCTCTGCCTACTTGTGATCTCTGTCTGTCAAATAAATAAATCTTTAAAAAAATTTTTTTCATAACCCCCCAAAAAGAAACCCCATAGCCTTTAGCAATCATTCTGTATTCTTCCCCACATCCCAACCTTAGGCTACCACTAAGCTACTTTCTGTCTTATGGATTTACCAATTCTAGACCTTTCATCTAAATGGAATCATACCAACATGCGTTCATTTTGACTGGCTTCTTTCACTTGACATGTTTCCATGGTTCATATATGTTACAGCATGTATTAGTATCCCCCCCCTTTTTTTTTAAATTTTTGCTGAGCTGTTTTATTTATCCATTCATTAACTGATGGGACATTTCGGTTGTTTCTACTTTTGGCTATTATAAATAATGCTATGAAGGTTCATACACAGGTTTTTCTGTGGACATATGTTTTCATCCTTTTATTTTTACCTACTTCCATAGTTATATTTGAAGTGAGTTTCTTTTAGATAGCCTGTAGTTTTATCATACGTATCTATTAGGACAAACTAACTTATAATTGTATTTAGATCATTTTCATTTAATGTTAACCATTGATATGTTTGGATTTCAGTCTACAATTTTTTTTTTCTGTTACTTCATCTCTTTGCCCCTTTCTGCTTTCTCTTGGATTATTAATGTCTTTTTAATATTCCATATCACTTACCTGTAGTTTCTGGATTTATCTCTTTGAATAGGTTTTCCTGTAGTTGCTATAGGGATTTCAGTATACATATTGAACTTTTCACACTACTTAAATTCAGTATTTTGCCACCTCAAGTGAAATATGGGAACCTTGCCATCATACAGATTTTTCTTTTCACTGTGTTATGTAGTCGTCATATATCTACATGCATTGAAAAGTTCCTACAGATGGCGTTAACACTGTATGCTGTATGTCTGTATCCTCCCCCTCCTCCTCCTCCTCCTTTCTCTCCTCCTTCCCCCCTTCTTCTTCTTATAAAGATTTTATTTATTTATTAGAGAGAGAGAGAGATTGAGAATGGAGCAGGAAGGAGTAAAGAGAGAGGAGCAGAGGGAGAGAGAGAAGCAGACTCCTCCTGAGCAGGGAGCATGACATGGGCTTTAATCCCTGGGATCATGACCTGAGCCAAAGGCAGACCCTTAACTGACTGAGCCACCCAAGCACCCCTCACCTTCTTTAAAGTAGTGAAATTCCTCCCCTCTCCAACCCATTATCTTCATCTGTTACGGACTTTATTTCTTGCCTAGCACCTGATATTTAAGGTGAAGTGCTTTGCACATAGTAGCCACTCAAGAAATAATTGGCTGAATGAATGAAACATGCAGATTAAAAGGGCCAAATGCAAAGGTATCAATGTTATTTTAATGATATAACAAATGGGGCTGTAGAAGTGGGTGATATGCTGTTGTCTTTTTATTTATATATTGTTTCCAAATTTTCTGTAATAAGCATGTATTACTTTTATAAACTGAAAACAAAGAATTTTAAAAAGAAGAACTTGTCTTTCTAATAGTTTTGTTGAGTTTAATCTCCTTAGGTTTCATATACTATTTTTTGGTGATTAGTTTTGCATGTGTTCTTTTTCATTTTATTTAAAATATTTAGAAGTTATTAGATAGTTTAGATAGTTAAAAGCAGCATAGAATCACAAAAGTATTTATTTTCTTTATATTATACTTTTGTAGTGTCTTAATTTTTCTGGTTTTCTGAGTTGTAGCTATTATTAGTAATTTGAAGAGCAGATTTTCTGGCTAAATAATAAATTATGTGGTATGGAATATAGGTGTGTATAGAATATGGATTATGGAGCTCCTTTCTGTTATATATTTTTAAAGATATTATTTATTTATTTGACAGAGAGAGAGAGATCACAAATAGGCAGGCAGAGAGAGAGGGGGAAGCAGGTTCCTCACCGAGCAGAGAGCCTGATGCGGGGCTCTCCCCCAGGACCCTGAGTTCATGACCCTAGCGGAAGGCAGAGGCTTAACCCACTGAGCCACCCTGGTGCCCCTTACTGTTATATTTTTAAAGATTATCTAGGGAAGGAGAAATTCAACCTGGTGTTTGAAACACCTGGTATTTGAGTCATTAATTGAGGTAACTATTAGTCATTTAACTCTTGCTTTTCCCATGATGTTAACAATACTAGCTTTATAAAAGGTTAATTTCATTGAAAGTATAAGCCTTGTTTTTTTTTAAGCTCTTAGTAATTCAGAGACAGTCTTTCTCTAAGGTTACATTGTAATTTTGTTTCAACTTTATAAAACACTGTTTCAGTCCTGGTATATTACAGTACAATGGAAACATCCATTATGGACCTGAAACTTAGCACAGTGGCTAGTACATAGTAGGTGCTTATTAAATATTGATCAATGAGTGTTCTTAGAAATACTTTTTTTAAAAAAAAGATTTTATTGTTTTTTGAGAGAGAGTAAAGCAGGGGTGAGAGGCAGAGGGAGAAGGAGAAGCAGACTTCCTGCTGAGCAGGGAGCCTGATGGGGGACTTGATTCCAGGACCGTGTGGTCATGACCTGAGCCAAAGGCAGATGCTCAGCTGACTGAGCCACCCAGGCACCCAGTTAGAAGCATTCTTGTGTTAGTTTTGTAGATAATACCACTGAATAATTTAGTGTACTATTTGCAGATTTACTAGTTTAATTCTCAACAAAGTACTCTCATCTCAGATTTTTACATTTTATTTAACTTTGTTCCTATATATTAGTAAAGATTTGCTTTTTCAAGTGTTAACATTCAGAAATTTTCAACACTGTCATGACATGTTTTTATTTTTCAAAAAATTTATTTTTATTTTGTTTAAGTTTATTTATTTTATTTTGTTTAAGTTTATTTAAGTAATCTCTACATCCAGTCTGAGTTCAAACTTACCACCTGAAATCAAGATGGCTCTTTTGGGGCACCTGGACGGCATAGGCAGTTCAGTGTCAGACTCTTGGTTTCAGCTCGGGTCATGTTCTTCGGACCTTGTTGTCTGTCAGTCAGGGTTATGAGATAAAAGCCCTGCCTCCAGCTCCACACTCCACGAGTAGCATGGAGTCTGCTTGAGATTTCCTCTCCCTCTGCCCCTCCTGCTCATGCTCGCTCTTTCTCCAATGGATAAGTAGATCTGTAAAAAAAAAAAAAAAAAGTCACATGCTTTTCCAGCTGAGCCAACCAGGTGCCCCTAAAATTTTATTTATTTTTTAAATTGAGATATAATTGACACACAATGTTGCATTAGTTTCAGTGATTGAACAAATTTATATGCTATGCTGTGCTCCCGCAAGTGTAGTTATCTGTCACCACACAGTGCTATCACAGTGCCATTGATTGTATTCCCTACAATATAGCTTTCATCCCTGTGACTTACTTATTCCATAACTGGAAACCTGTGTCAGCCGCCCATCTCCCCAACCCCCCTCTCCTCTGACAGCCATCATTCTCTGTATTTATGGTCTGTTTCTGCTTTTTGTTTTATTTGTTTGTTTCCTTTTTTAGATTCCACATTTAAATGAAATCATATGATATTTGTCTTAGTCTGAAAATTTCACTTAATGTAATACCCTCTAGGTCTATCTGTGTTGTCTCAATCATGCTGTATTTTTTTTTTTTAAAGATTTTTAAAATTTATTTGCCAGAGATCACAAGTAGGCAGAGCAGCAGGCGGGGGTGGGGGTGGGGGTGGGGATGCAGGCCCCCCACTTTGCAGAGAGCCCGCTGCAGGGCTTGATCGCAGGATCCTGAGATCATGACCTGAGCCGGAGGCAGAGGCTTATTAACCCACTGAGCCACCCAGGTGCCCCTTTATGCCATATTTTTAACTTTATTAAGCTGTAGAGCCAAAATGTTAGTGAAGGCAGTTATTTCCTGGCTTCTGTGCTCATGAATCAGATTGTAACTATTTCTTTGACTTTGGAGTTGTGGTTACTTGAACTAATTTAAGGGACGCAAAAGATGAGTCTCCTTAGGGCGTTTCCTCTTTTAAAAGTATATTTGGTATTTTATTGTAAACAGGTTTTCTCCAAGGAAACTTTTCTCTACAGCCTACATCATCATCCATTTAGGAACAAAATCCCATCTATATATACTGATCCCTACATATTTTATTATTTGTTACTCTTATGTGTGTTGGTTTTTATTTTACTTATTTTTTTCTTTTCCTTCAAAACATTCCCAGAGGTTCTTCTGAATAACCCTGTTGTGACTCAGTCTTTGCTGATTACTAGACATTTTCCTTTAGGTTACTCTCCACCCACTTTGGGACTTGTAAATGCCTACCCTCCTATTGGTTCCCTGAATACATGAGTAAATGCCACATGCATGTGGTATGGCTTGTCAGGGAGTGGAATTCTAAGACTTCCTCTACATAGAACAGTTTAACTTTTGTGCTTCTGGTCAGAAGAATGGTCCTTGGAACAGTCCTGCTTTCACCGAATAGTTATGGCAGGGATCAGGACACGTCTTCACTTTGCTGCCTGTGTAGTAGTGAGGCCTCAGACACTGCTGTACCCAACTTGACAGGTATGGTTCAGAGGTGATAGCTTGGGTGGGGTGTGAATATTCACAGTAATCAAGCGTGAATGGAGATTTCAGAAAAATTCTCTCTACTGTTAACTGTCCTCATTGGCAGGGAAGTTTTATGTGCTTTGTTTCTGGTATTTCATAGGTAGGGTCTCAGTAAGTACTTACTGAAAGAAAGAATAGTGAATAATATGTAATATTTTGTGATGTTCAGATATGTCTTGCTTGATATGAAGAACTTAAGCTATACTGAGAGCTGCTGAATGATTTATCCACCTACCTTACATAGTTGTTAAAAGAGATATTAAAAAGTAGTAGCTTCTGGGCGCCTGGGTGGCTCAGTGGGTTGAGCCGCTGCCTTCGGCTCGGGTCATGATCTCAGAGTCCTGGGATCGAGTCCCGCATCGGGCTCTCTGCTCAGCAGAGAGCCTGCTTCCCTCTCTCTCTCTCTCTGACTGCCTCTCCGTCTGCTTGTGATTTCTCTCTGTCAAATTAATAAATAAAATCATTAAAAAAAAAAAAAAAAAAAAAAAAGTAGTAGCTTCTTAGAGAATAAGCAATCAGATAAAGTGGAATTCTGGCAAGATACAGATTTGTAAATGCTTGGAAATAAATGCCTCAAGTGAAAAATGTTTGTATTTAATTCTCCAGTTACTTTCCTGATGAATTTCTAATTAAAATGATAAAAGTTATTGAATGACTAATTGGTGAAAGTGTTTTTTAATAAAATTAAACATTAAATTTAGGAATTGTCTCTGAATTTGAGTCTGAGTCTTATTCTGGATTTTTAACTTCTTTAATCCTGATAATTTACTTTGTACAAACTGCTGTTTCTGTGTTTTTGCCTTATTTTTATTGTCTTCAGCAAGTCTTTCAGATAAAAGTAATAAAATTACCTTTACTTAATAGTTATATTTCTTCTAGCTGGGTCCTGTGTTGCATTGGTGAAAATCAAGTCTATTGTCTCATCTTAAGTCCATGATTACCTCGGTAATATGTGATTAATGAAAGATCAACCCGCTAAGGCACCTAATATATAGTAGTCATTTCACATTGTTTTTTTTAAAAAAAACAAAAACAAAAACAAAAAACCAGAAACCCATTCCCAGCTTTCCCGCTTGGATTTGTGAGGGCACAGTGCATCTGAATCATCCAGCTGTGTCTGTTTTAAGCCCACGAGTAAAGTGGCATAGACTAGACCCACTGAATAACATGGTGACATTTACTTGCCCTTCCTGTGGATTTTTTGTTTGTTTGTTTGTTTTTGCCCTTATTCCTTAGCTTGTTCTCCTGCATTTAGTTCTTTAACTCTTCATGATTTAATACATGTTCATTCTTGGTCTTAGGAAAATGTTAGGATGTTTTTTGTCTTCAGAACATTTTCCCTTTTGTTTGGTGCTAGTGGATAGGATGGTGTTTAAGTGGATATCCTGTGCAGACGGATTGTACAGGAAATTGACCCTTAGTTCTATGAGAACAAAAGCATGAGTGAGAAGAAAGAAGAAAGGAAGGAAGTAAGATTTTTGACTTGACCAAAAAGATCACAGAAGCAGAGATTGGAAGAAGGGGAGTGAGAAATGAAAAGGATTGTTTTCCAAGTCATGGTTCTTTTAGTACTTTGGCTTCAAAGTACTATACACAGTATTGTTTGGCCCATAATAATCTTTTCACATTTACATAAAATTGTGCTCATTGCCTTTTGTTTGTTTTTTTAAGATTTTATTTACTTATTTGACACAGAGAGAAATCACAAGTAGGCAGAGAGGCAGGTAGAGAGAGAGTGGGGGAAGCAGGCTCCCTGCTGAGCAGAAAGCCCAACGTGGGGCTCGATCCTAGGACCCTGAGACCATGACCCAAGCCAAAGGCAGAGGCTTAACCTACTGAGCCACCCAGGTGCCCCTGCCTTTTTTCAAGTAATGTGGTTTTTAAGCTGAACTTGCCTTTAACAAACCTTCTTTGAGCTGATGGAGCTTGTCTCCAGTACCGATGAGTCACATGTTGTAGACATGTCCTTACGCGTTGACAGCCTGTCAGCTGTCTCATCAGTGCACAGATCCTGCTTATCTAATATAAATGCTTTCTCTTCATTGAAACCTTTTGTGATCCAGAGTTTTGTTTTCTATCCTGTCCTCTCATAGCACCATAGCATGTGAATATAACACTACACATGATTCATTATTCAACAAATGTTTTTTGAGAGACTCTTACATACATGCACTATTCTGGGTGCTTGGAATTTATTAGTGAACAAAGCAGGCAAAAATCCTTGTCTTCATAAAATCGATATTCTAGTTGGGGGGAGTTAGGTAATATACATGAATATAATAAGTAAATTATATTCTTTGCGGTAGTAAGAGCTATGGAGAGAAACAGGGAAGGAGACGTGGGGGGGAGGTGGGAGTGTTGTCAGGAATAGCCACATTTTAAAATAGGGTAGTCAGAGAATGCTATACCAGGAGGGACACACTTGAGTGAAGTGTCATGTGAATGTCTTGGGGAAGGAATGTTTTAGAAGAAATAGCCAGTACAAACGTCTTGAGGCAGGAGCGTGCCTGCCTTGTTCAGGTAATAGCAGGGAGGCCAGTATCCAGAATGAGGTAAACCCGCGGAGGAGTATAGACAAATATGGGCAAGACAAGTTGTGAAGAGCCTTGCAGGCTCTCGCAAGCCTTTGGCTTTTTACTCTCTGGTAGGGAACCATCAAAGAGTTTGAGCAGAGAAGTAACATGATCTGACTTAAGCTTTATAAACTGGCTGGTGTGTTGAGAATAGACAGAGAACAAGGGCTAGAAGTGTGGAAATCAAGAGTGTGGTGAAACCCAGGAGAGAGATGATGGTGGTAACAGGGTAATAGTGGTGAAGGGCGTGAGAAATGAATAGATCCTGGGTATGTTTTTGAAGGCAATGCCAATAAGGTTTCCTTACGGATTAGATGTAGTATGTGAGTGCAGAAAAGGAGTCCTGAGGGGCACCTGCGTAGCTCAGTCAGTTAAGGGGCTGCTTTCAGCTCAGGTCATGATCCCAGGATCCTGGGATTGAGCCCTATGTCAAACTCTGCTCAGTGGAGAGCCTGCTTCTCCCTTTCCCTCTTTCGGCCGCTCTGCCTACTTGTGATCTCTGTCAGATAAATAAATAAAATCTTAAAAAAAAAAAAAGACTCCTGAGTGATTCTAAGGATTTTACTTTTGGTCCCCACCCCCAGCTGTATTGATATAATGGACATTTTGCGTAAGTTTAAGGTGTACAGTGTGTTGATTTGATACTTAGGTATTTCATAATGATTACCACCGCAGCATTAGCTAATACCTGTATCACATCACATAATTACTTCTTTTTTTTGTGGTAAGAACATTTAATATCTACTCTGCCAATTTCCAAGTAGATAATACAGTATTATTAACTATAATCACTGTGGTATATGTTAGATGACCAGAACTTACTCATCTTATAGCTAGCTTTTAAAAAATAAATTGTATATTTATTTTTCTTAAGAAATTATTTTATTATGTTCAGTTAGCTAACATACAATATATCATTAGGTTTTAAAATTTTTTAAATTTTATTTATTTGACACAGAGAGACATCAAAAGTAGGCAGAAAGGCTGGCAGAGAGAGAGGGGGAAGCAGACTCCCTGCTGAGCAGAGAGCCCGATGCAGGGCTCGATCCGAGGACCCTTAGATCATGATCTGAGCCGAACGAAGGCAGAGGCTTAACCCACTGAGCCACCCAGGTGCCACCATTAGGTTTTTTTTTTTTTTTTTTTTTTAAGATTTTATTTTTCAGAGAGAGAGAGAGGCAGACAGAGGGAGAAACAGGCTCCCTGTGAGCAAGGAACCCAGTGTGGGACTCGATTCCAGGACCTTGGGACCATGACCCCAGCCAAAGGCAGATGCTTAACCAACTGGCCATCCAGACATCCCTTATAGCAAGAAGTTTGTATTTAAACTTCACGGTTTTTGGCCTGAGCAGCTGAGAAGAGGAAATTGTTGTTAAGTGAGATATAGGGAATTGTGGGAGAGAAGCAGATTTGGGGACAGAACAGAGAGTGTTTTTTTCTAAGTCCAAATAGTGTTATTAGTGATTTATAATTTTTATATTCGGAAACTCAGAATGATGACATATAGTAGATGTTCTCTAAAATTATTAGATTTGTAAACCATAAAGTGTTCATATATTGGGTTTCACAAGGTATAATTGTATGACGTTGCTGGTTTTGGTCTGCTAGGATTTAAGAGTTGGCTTCAGTATCTGCTTAATTATTGTTTCTAACTTTGTCAATGATAGTAGAGAAGTTCTTATTACCCTTGATTTTTGTTCCTTGTATAGCCTTAAACAAGGGGGACTTCTGTTGCAAAAGAGGAAAATGTTCTTGAACTGTTTGATAATCATTAAACAGGGTAATAATCACAAAACATTATAATGTTAAACACCATCATTGACAAGAAACATTTATTAATGAGGATCATGTGATACTCAGTATAGAATCTAATATATATTACAAATATTCTCTATACTTTTTGGCAGTCTTTTTTTTTCATTTTAATAAAAGATTGGCATTTTGTAGTCTCATGGAAATTTTGCTACTAGAGTGGATATTTTCTCAAGCATAAGGAAAAACAGTACATGTGACTTGTTTGGAGTTTGTTTCATAGAATATGGTGTTTTGTTTGGTAAGCCTAATTGGTTATCTTAATACATAATACAGCTGTTTCCATTCCTTGTAACTGCATTTAAACAGGGAGCATCTGATTCACATTAGCTTTTCAGGGCATCTGGGCATACCTTCAGATTTGTTATAATAATTTTTTTTTTTAAAGATTTTGTTTATTTGGCAAAGACAGGGAAAAAGCACGGGGAGTGGGAGAGGGAGAAGAAGCAGGCTTTCAGCTGAGCAGGGAGCCTGATGTAGGGTTTGATCCCAGTTCCCTGGGATCATGACCTGAGCCAAAGGCAGGCGCTTAACGACTGAGCCACCCAGGCGCCCCAGTCATAATATTCTTAATGTGAAACAAAATTTAATTAGCTCTGAAACTGTAAAGATACATTCTGTTTAAGAGGAGGAAGGAATGTGATGAAGTGACCTCTAAACCTATTAGGAAAATTATGATCCATCCTACCGCAGGAATGTCTGTAGACTGTTGTGAAGCCATTTTTAAAACAAGTTAATTCTGTTTTAAGATTAAAATACATCTGAGTGTTACAAAATGAGACGTGAGCCAGTCAAAAGAAGGGTGGGTTGAGATCCCATTCCATGTAGCCAGGACTACATGAGCAAAGGCACAAAAAAGCAGGAAGCATCATGGTGTGTGTTAAAGTTTAGAATTTGAAATTTGGAGGGGGGAAGGTAACCTGGAGAAGCAGGTAGAGACCTGACCATAAAAGACCTTGAAGGCAATTAAAGAGATTTTAGCTTGATGGTGAACTATTCAAGAATTTTAAAAAGAGTGACCTGGTCAAATTTTTGTTTTAAATAGATCACTTTGCCAGCTGTGTGGAGGATGGCTTTGAGGGAGACAAGACTGGAGGCAGTAGTCCAGGTGAGAGATGGTGGGGGTCTGATCTGCGGTGTTGGCAGTAGAGATGGAGAGGAGGGTGTGGGTTTGAAAAGAAATGAAACCACAGATTCAAGGTTTTTCTTCTTCAGGTGTAGTAAAGTCCATTTTAAATTAAAAATGAGTGCAGGGAGGAGAGAGAGAGATGATAGTAAAGTGTTACATCACAGTGGGTAGTTGGAGAGTGGCAGAGAGCCACTATAAACAGTTCCTGTGATCAAGAAGATCATTGCTGAAGGCATGGTGTATTTTTTGTGTAAATGACCTGAACTGCAAAAAGCAGGTGATCTTTATAGGGATCACCTGTTTGTGTAGTGTGACTAAATTTAGGAACCCATAAATCCTCGAGGTAAAAAAAGAATAGGTCTTAGAAGGCTTCAACATTACACATTGTAGATACTCAAATGGCTATTGCTGGTGATATTTTCTAGAGCTGTCAATTAAGTTCTCAAAATATTTTAAAAAATGTACCACCTAGGAAAAGAAAATAAGGTAAAAACTTTTTAAAAACAACAGTTGGAAGCTGTTACATTATACACCGTGCATAGTAATGCAAAGGTATTTTGTAGTGCCAAGAATATATTAAGCCAAAACATTTTTTTGTTGTTTAACAGATAATTTTAGTATTTTTGGTTTTTTCTGGAAGCACTGTTTCTATAATTTTTCTGTATGTACACAGAGGATCTGGATTTATGAAATATGTACATATTTCTTAAAGTTTCTGTTACCTTTTCCACAGTTTGTTTTGTGTGGAGAGAGTCAGTGAAGAAGGGTAGTTTGGGAGGATTTTTAAAAACAGAATTTAAAATCACCACCACCACAAAGTAGCCTATATGTTTTATAAAATGAATTGCCGTGTTTTTGAGTGTGGGGTTTTCCCCCCCATTTTGAGAAACCCTGCTTTTTCTGTTTATTTCTGATTCTGGTTTGAGTGCATATGAATCACAGCTGAATGCTCCTTTGTGATCTCTTCTCTGTCTTGTTGCGTTTTCAACAAGTAGACTTCTCTCATGTTTAGGAGACGGTGCCATTTGCTCATTCTTCATGGCTCCATATTATACAGTTCTTTTCCGCCCTGGAGCCATCAGTATACACATGCCAGCAGCTAAAATACTGTGTATGTACTGAATTAAATGAACTTAATTTAACCATTGAACTTACTGTGAATTCCTTTCTCTGTTTGTCTTTCAGAAGCCTTGCACCGTCCCTATAGTTGTGATGTTGAACCCCAGGCACTGAATGAAGCCATCCGGTGGAGCTCCAAGGAGAACTTACTTGGAGCTACTGAGAGCGACCCTAATCTCTTTGTTGCACTTTATGATTTCGTAGCCAGTGGTGATAACACACTCAGCATCACTAAAGGTGAGCTTCACTTTCCAGTTTTCATGTGGTTAAGAAATAAAGGGGTCTGTTCTAGATTCTGCCTCTGACCAAAATTAGGTGATTTGGGCCCCAATACTTTAGGGTTCATTGTCTTGGTTTGGTTTTGTTTTTTAAAAAACCTGTGTCTCCTTTATCTGTCCTATTAAGGGTAAGAGGAGATAAAGAACTTTAGAAAAAGCACCACACGGTCTATACTAAACTTTTCTCACTCTCAGGATTCACTACTCTCTGTAATAGGCCAGCATTCATCTTATATGGCGGTAAGGTTCACTGTACATCCCTTCTAATGGAGCCATGGCTAACACGAGTCGTTCTGCCAGAGCCGCTGCTACTTGGAGTGCTGTCCCTGGGCTGACTGCCTGTCTGAGAACCTTTCGTTACCAGTCCTCATTGTTAAGATATAGAACTTGTTCCCAATATGTAAATGAACTAATCACTAGGTATACTAATTATTTTGTTTAGAGACATTTTCTTTTTTTGGGGGGAGCAGGACTTTCAACAAGAAGAAAGTAGTCTAGTGATTCCATATGCTAGTGCGAGTGTCCTGTCACATTGTGGACCTGCTTCAGGTAGCACTGGCGGAGACCATCTCTCATCTCTGTTTAAGTGCCTTACTGAAAGGGGTCATAGGAAAGGTTTCTGTTGTAGTAATACTCTCAAGAGAGCAGTAGTTTATTTCGGTAGAAAATTCTTATAAAAGGGAGGATTAAGAATATGACCAAGTAAAATCATTCAATATTAGTGTTTCTGAACAACGATAGAGAATGTGGAACTTTTATGAGAAAGAGCGTCTGGCTGGCTCAGTTGGTAGAATGTGTGACTCTTGATCTTGGAGTCATGAGTTTGAACTCCTCATTGGGTGTAGAAATTACTTTAAAAAAAAAAAAAGGAATGAAAGAAAGAAAGAGGCATGGACCATTCTCATTGTGTCCTTGGATTGGAATGCTAATCTGCCCAAGTTTGTTCTTTTGAACCTATGAAAGCCTCCTCCTGGAAAGAACATATTTCAGGATAACTTTTTTTAAAGATTTTATTTATTTATTTGTCAGAGAGAGAGAGAGAGAGATCACAAGCAGGAGGAACGATAGGCAGAGGGAGAAGCAGGCTCCCTGCTGAGCAAGGACCGCCCCCCAACCCCTTATGGGACTTGATCCCAATACTTTGGGATCATGACCCCAGCCGAACAAAGGCAGATGCTTAGCCAACTGAGCCACCCAGGCATCCCAAGGATAATTTTTTTTTTTATTAAATATTTTGTTTATTTATTTGGCAGAGAGAGAGGGAGCACAAGCAGGGGGAGTGGCAGGCAGAGGCAGAAGCAGGTTCCCTGCTGAGCAAGAAGCCCAATATGGAACATGATCCCAGGACTCTGGGATCATGACCTGAACTGAAGGCAGACACTTAAGGACTGAGCCACCCAGGCGCCCCTCAGGATAATTTTTGACTTAAATGAAATTGTGCTTTAGGTGATAATTTGTCAGACATATGCCTTTTATTTATAAGGTTCAGAATGAGGTAATAAATGGGAGTGAATATACCAGATTAAGACAGGCCTCCATTCAGGGATTGTTACCCTTTTATAAAATTTTTATGTGCTTCTATTTTTTAAGTCCAGAGCAGAAACCTGTAACTCAAACTGGGGCATAGATGTGTTCCAGAGTGGGTGGGAGGCACATACATAAATACTTGTGCCAGGAGGTGTCGGAGGTGAAGGAAAAGTAAACATGTGTGATCTCCTAGTTGCAAGTTACTTGAAAACTTTGGGTAGTTTTGGGGGACGGGATGGTGATAGTATTTGTATGTATGTGAGGTTTATGTATCAGGGGAAAATTTTACACAAAGTTTTAGGATAAAACAAAGGATTTCAAAGAATTTTATACTGTGCGTAGTCTCTTTGGGCTACAACACGCTCTTTTACCTTTATTGATACTTCAGGAGAGAAGTTTGTGAAGCAGTGACTCAGAACATTCTTTCCTAGATACACTTTTCATGTCACTGTTTTCCAAGATAGCTCTGTCACCAAGGAAATACCAGTCAAGACTGTGTTGCTGCCTCAGTTACCAGTTATGGCAGCTGCTGGTGTGCAGCTCAAGGGCTGGGATTCTTGTTCTCTCATGGCGAACAGTGATTTGTCTCAAAACCCCTGAAATGGGGGTGCCTGGGTGGCTCAGTCGGTTAAGCCTCTGCCTTCAGCTCAGGTCATGATCCTGGGGTCCTGGGATCGAGCCCTACATCGGGCTCTTTGCTCGGCAGGGAGCCTGCTTCCCTTCCTCTCTCTCTGCCTACCTCTCTATGCCTACTTGTGATCTCTCTCTGTCAAATAAATAAAATCTTAAAAAAACAAACCTGAAATGTCAGATTTTTCTATCAGGTTCATATTGATATAAAGTGATGTCATGCTAAAGCTATCTTACTATTTTATTTTATTATTATTTTTTTAAAGATTTTATTTATTTATTTGACAGAGAGAAATCACAAGTAGATGGAGAGGCAGGCAGAGAGAGAGAGAGAGAGAGGGAAGTAGGCTCCCTGCTGAGCAGAGAGCCCGATGTGGGACTCGATCCCAGGACCCTGAGATCACGACCTGAGCCGAAGACAGCGGCTTAACCCACTGAGCCACCCAGGCGCCCTATCTTACTATTTTAAAGGACAAGAAAGTATATTTGAAAAATAATGATTCCTACTTTACTTCCTTCTTTGAAGATTTTTTTTTGCTTGAATTAAAAAATAAGAGTTCTCCCAACATTCCTGTCAGTAGAGCCGATGTGTACATCCCCATTAGTCAGACTCATCAATTTCCGTGGTACTCAAAACTTCCAGAGTAGGAAATTCTCCTAACTTCCAAAAGAGAGGAAAACAAAAACCTAGGATTTTTTTTACTGTATCCTACTTATGATGACTTGCTGTTACCAGAAACAACGGTATACTTGATGTTTACATTTTCTGGTTTTTGTGGTACAACAGGAAAGCTACACAGGAACGAGTTTTATTTAGCTTTTCTAGTAGCATTGAGTTTTTTGTTTTCCTACAGATATGGCTGGGGAGTATTTCTCTGCATACTGGTGCATTTCCACAGCCACAGGACACACAGTCCTATCTGTCCCTCTATACATATGTATATTGTATGAGTACATACTCCTAGGTTTTTGTCATTAAATGTCTCAGGTCCAGGTGTCAATGGTGAAAGAGTGATAAAGTTATCCTATGGTAAACATTTCTGTGGGTTGCTGGAAAGATTTGATGACTGCCAGAATAATGATTTTGAGCTTTTCCTCAGTGGCTTATGTCTGACAGCTAGTGGGCCATATGATTTTAATTGGTTTGGTTTTCTTCTGCCGACACTGAGAAGTAGGTGTGAACTCTGTAGGAAGGTGTGCATCTCTCAGAGATAGGGGCCCAGGGCCTTTTCCACAGTCCCCCCCCCCCCCCCGCAAAAAAGGTTTAGGTTATTAGTTATTACTAATGATACCTATCACCTTTCCTGTTTTGTCTGAGTTGCACATTCAGGGGCAAAATGTATATTAGTGAGTTTAAAGTTCACAACTTGAACAGAAATCAAGGGTATTGACGTTGATAGCAAGCAAAGGCATTCTGAGTAACTTGTCTTAGGTTCCAGCTTCAGTGTCAGCTTCCCTTCCCACACACTAATTTTGGAGGAATGAATAGGACTGACTCATATTCTTGGGAAATGCGAGGGAAGTTGGGAAACTATAACTGTTAAAACTTGAGTCCTGGAATGTGCTTTGGGAGTTCTACCTGCCCAGCACCCCCAGCAGTTTTTGTTCTGAAAGCATTGCCCAAAGCCCTTTGGTCTGCTTCTGTTTTGTCTTGTTTTCTTATTTGTTTTTTTACATAAATGGTTTTGTTGCCTCGGTGCCAACTGGAGGCAACAAAATTTAGAAGTAACTTTGTATTTCTTGATTCTCATACCAAAGCCTTGATTATTACTAACATTGAACCATATATAAGATATATTCCTTGACAGACTGTTATATGAGAAAAAAAATGAATTATTTTTGAGGGGTGAGGCTGTGCCATTTTCCATTTTCCATTTCTTTCTGTTTTGTTTTTTTTTTTTTAACTGAAGGACAGTTGACATATAATATTACATTACTTTTAGGTATACAACATAGTAATTTATTCTAAACATTATGCTATGCGCACCACAAGTGTAGCTACCATCTATTATCACACAGTGCTGTATAATACTATCAGCTATATTCTCTATGCAGCTGTACCTTTTATCCTGGTGATTTATTCATTCTCTAAGGGGCTTTAAGCCTGTATCTTCTACTCCTCTTAACCCATTTTGCCCATTGCCCCTCCCTCTCCCCTCTGGCAACCATCAGTGTCTACTCTGTATTTATAGGTCCATAACCTTTCTATCCTTGTATGCCTCTGTACTATACCACACATGGGGTTGCATGAAGACATTTTTTTAGTTGGTGTAAAAGCCATTAGTCAATGCCAGCAGGTTATTTCTAACTATGCTGCTTCTGTTTAAGCTACACTCTAAAGAGATCAATCAGGATATGATGAACAGCCAAGTTTGTTTTCATTAATTTTTAAAAAAAAGTTGGCATAGGAGTTACTGATTGATTTTTCTCTGAGTTTGACAGTAGACTGCTACTGCTTGAGATAAAGTCCTAACACCTTCTCTTTTCTTCTCTGATGACTTCATGGCTAGGTGAAAAGCTTCGAGTCCTTGGTTATAACCAGAATGGTGAGTGGAGTGAAGTTCGCTCCAAGAATGGACAAGGTTGGGTGCCAAGCAACTACATCACCCCAGTGAACAGCTTAGAGAAACATTCCTGGTACCATGGACCCGTGTCACGCAGTGCAGCAGAGTATCTACTCAGCAGTCTAATCAATGGCAGTTTCCTGGTGAGAGAAAGTGAGAGCAGCCCCGGGCAGCTGTCCATCTCGCTCAGGTACGAGGGGCGTGTATATCACTACAGGATCAATACGACCACAGATGGCAAGGTAAGACGGGCCAGCTCTGCCTCTAGGTGTGGACTGTTGTTTTTTAGAAAAAATACTCAGAATGACTAAAGAATATAGTTTTTATGTCAGACATAAAACGAAATAATCACTGATGTGAATTTGGGTTATTGGGCATGTGGAACCTTACTTTTTTCAAAAGAATATGGTAATGGGATTTAAAAACAGTACTACATTAATAGTTTAATGATGAGATAGAATTGAAGGTGAGTGAAGGGAACTGCTATATAAGTTAGTGGTTCTAATCATCATATACAGATACATAACACACACGTGCATCTAGTACGTTGTACAGAATTGACAAATTAACCCTTTTTATTTTTTTAAAAGATTTTATTTATTTGACAGCGATCACAAGTAGGCAGAGAGGCAGGCAGAGAGAGAGAGAGGGGAAGCAGGCTCCCTGCTGAGCAGAGAGCCCTATGCGGGGTTTGATCCCAGGACCCTGAGATCATGACTTGAGCCGAAGGCAGAAGCTTTAACCCACTGAGCCACCCACATGCCCGAGAATTGGCAAATTAAGCCTTGGATCTTTGAAACTTATAATAATCTCTACCAGAAAGTTTGCAGAGTAAGAATTTGGGCTTCTGAGACTGGGATTGATGGGTAGTATAGATAGATTATTTGGATATTTAGCAATGTACCTGTTAGAAAGACCAACCACTGTAGAATGGTAGTGTAAGAATGGAGCTGTTTTACTTTCTGAACTGTGAAGCACAGATTTATGTCCATTCTGTAGAACAGTAAATTTACATTGAATCATTTGTTCTTTCCTTGTATGTGATCTGCATAGTAGGGGAAAGCACACAGACTTTGCCAAGAGCAAGCAGACCTGGTTTGCTGGACAACTCCACCGTTTCTCTTCGTTAACTTTGTGACCTTACTATAAGCCTCAATTTCTCATCCCACTTTATTGGATTGTCATGAGGATTAAATGAAATGATTTCCTTAAAACATAATAGCTGGTACAAAGTAGGAAGTAATTATTCTCTTTCTCTTTTGCATCATCCTACAGACATAACTGTTCCCTGATGAAACCACATTGAATCAGATTAAGTGATAATGTAGGAGAGACCTAGCAGCTCTACTTCTGGTTACATACCCAACAGAAATGAGTGCATGTGTGTACAGAAGACATGTCCAGGATGTTTGTAGTCGCATTATTTGTCATAGCCCCAGATTAGAAACACTTAATTGTCTAACAACAGAATGAATTAATAAATTGTGGTATATTCATAAAATAGAATCTCATACAGCAACAAAAAATGAGTGTGATACTGCTGTGTACATTCTGAGGAAAATCTGTGGCCCACCTAGTTTCCTGCTTTTGTAAATAAATTTTTATTAGAACACAGCCACATCTGCTTGTTTATGTATTGTCTATGGCTGCCTTCTCATTCTTACAGCCGCTTTGAGTAGTTAGCACAGAGGCACCATGGCCACAAACCTGAAATATTTACTCTCTGGCTCTCTGCAAAAAAGTTAGTTGACCCATGTCGTAGGTGAGTCTCACACCTATGTAAAGTTGAGTGAAAGGAGTTAGTCATTGTTGGGGTGGGTGTGAGGGGAGTGGCAAGGGCTGCTGAGGATATGGGATTTCTTCATAATGAAGGCTGATGTAAGTGTTCTGGAGTTACATAGTGGTGATGTTGGACAACTTTGGGAAGGCCACTGAATTGTATACTTGAAAATGGTGGGCATTATGGTATGTGAATTCTTTCACAATAAAGAAGAGTGGAATGGAAGAAAGCAGACACAACAGTGCATGTAGTATGATTCCATTTGTGTAAGTTCAGAAGCAGGCAAAGCTATTGTAAGTTGTGAGAAGTCAGGAGAGTGGTTACCTTTGAAGGAGTGAATAGCTTAGCTGGGATGGTGCTGGTAGTGTTATAATTCTTGGTGTGGGAGAGGTTTATGTGGGTGAGTTCACTGTATAAAAATCATCAGTTCTGTATGTAATATGTATCTGTATACAGCACAAGTCTCTTTTTCGGTAAACAATAAACAGGCTAGCTCCCACAGGACATAGGGTTCAAAGACTGCTCATCTTTTATACTTTAATTACTTGCCACAAAACAACTACTGTTTTGCTAACAACCCTGAAATAAAATTGTGGCTCTTTTTTTTTTTTTTTTTTTTTAAAGATTTTATTTATTTATTTGACAGAGAACACAAGTAGGCAGAGAGGCAGGCAGAGAGACAGGAGGAAGCAGGCCCCCTGCTGAGCTGAGAGCCCGATGCGGGACTCGATCCCAGGACCGTGAGATCATGACCTGAGCCGAAGGCAGCGGCTTAACCCACTGAGCCACCCAGGCGCCCTGTGGCTCTTTTTTTAATGGCCTAGCCACTCAAAGCACATCCTAATTAAGTAAAAATTGTAAGATCCTTAAATATTCTCCTCCTCCCAAAAAAAAAAAAAAAAAAAAAAAAAAGGAAGCCAGTGGTTCTCAAATTATGTTCTGTGCAAGATTCCGTGCAAGATTTCATGACCTTTCAGAGACCAGGTCTCCCCTTTCCACTTAAATCAGAATTTCTGTCTTTATCTTATGAATTTGGGTTTCACAGTCTTGTTGCTTCAACATATTCGAAGACCAGTGATCTTTTTTTTTTTTTTTTTAAAGATTTTCTTTATTTATTTGACAGACAGAGATTACAAGTAGGCAGAGAGAGAGAGGAGACAGCAGGCTCCCTGCTGAGCAGAGAGCCGGATGTAGGCCTCCATCCCAGGACCCTGGGATCATGACCTGAGCCAAAGGCAGAGGCTTTATTTAACCCACTGAGCCACCCAGGCACACCTCGAAGACCAGTGATCTTGATGATCCAGAAAGATAGCTTGGAAATCTCGTTCCCCCAGTCTGCCTGGGAAGAGTGGTATAAAGAGGGTTAAACCGAAGTTGTGTTTTCCTTTCTCCTCATCGCTTAATTCTTTCACTTACCTCCGTAAAAGAGCCTCTTATCTTCATATCTTCAGACCAGTGAAATAATGGGCTTTGAATTTTCAGACCTCTCTTTAAGTTGCTAGCTTTTCTCCTGCCTTTCTCACCAGGTTTACGTCACTGCGGAGAGCCGCTTTAGCACCCTGGCAGAGCTCGTGCACCATCACTCCACGGTGGCTGATGGGCTGGTGACAACGTTACATTACCCAGCGCCCAAGTGTAATAAGCCCACAGTCTATGGTGTGTCCCCAATCCATGACAAATGGGAAATGGAACGAACGGATATTACCATGAAGCACAAGCTTGGGGGTGGTCAGTACGGAGAAGTTTATGTTGGCGTCTGGAAGAAATACAGCCTTACGGTTGCTGTGAAGACGTTGAAGGTGGGTTGCTGAGAATTACAGTTTCCAGGCCTTTTTTTTTTCCCCCTTTTGTGCTGAATCACTTGGAAATATGAGCGCGCCCCTCTTTAACTTTGGAGCACTTTCCACCCACTGGTGCCAAGCACATCAGCAAATTGATGAGTAACCTCAGTGCCCTTGCTGACAGTGCGGGGACAGATTGTTCACTGCGACAGAGTGAAACCCACATGTGGGGAAGGTTGGTTTCTGGAGGGTGTTGATGTAGGTCTTAGTGGAAGGTTAGAGCGGATTAAAGAAGTTATAAAAGCCAAACAAGCTGTTTTGCTTCCTGAGAATGACCCCTGCTGGACGACATTGTTCATGCAGTGCTCAAGAATTTTGTGTTCTCTCTTTTCTCCTTGAGCTCTCTGCCTCGTGCTCCCCCATCTCTCTGAGATTAGATCACTTCTTCTCCTAATAGTCAAGGAATCTTCTTTCTGATGCCACTGCCTTCTTTAAGCGTCCCAGTATCTAATTACAAAGTTGTCACTCATTCCATTCTCTGAAGATCTCCCATATGCCTCGTAGCTCTGGCGAATCACGTGTAAGGGCTGCTCTTCGGCTTCCTGAGTGTGATCAGTTTCAGTCAGCAGATATTTATTAAGCATATTTTGAGTGTGAGACAGTATACGTGGCTTTGCACACATGTATTGCTCCTTAAGGAACTTGTCAGGAAGACAAATGCGTGAACAGCTAACTCTTCTGTCTCCTCTTTGGAAGGCTGAGGTACCTAGGGAAGTAAACTGTCAGAGAACTGAGTTATCCATCCAGGTCTCCCAGGCCTCAGTTGTGATGGGATATGATGGCTGAATTATGCTTGCCCTGATAATTTTCACTCCAGTTTCAAATATTGGATAAATTTAGAGACACTCTTTCTTAATCCGATGTCTCTGGAGCCTATTATTAGGTTCTGATAAAGTTTCTGTAAGTAATCTGCTAGAATATTCAAAAGATACCTCCTTTTAAAACTGTAGTTTTAGGATTATAAGTTGACTCAAATTATTAAAATAGGGGTTTGTCCCCTGTTCTGGGTTTTATTTATTTATTTATTTATTTTTTTTTCCTCCTTACTTTTCCCTCTTTCCAGGAAGATACCATGGAGGTGGAAGAGTTCCTGAAAGAAGCTGCAGTGATGAAGGAAATCAAGCATCCTAATCTCGTCCAACTATTAGGTGAGGAAGATTGCCTGAACCATAGGTTTCCTCACAGGTCCTTGTCTCCCAACCCCATTATTTCCAAATGCTGCTTTTGTATCACCATGGTGGAAGCTCTAGGTACAAATCTACTTCAATAAGTGGTTGTCATTTTTAATGACACTTAATTTTAATCAGCAGGCTCTCTGTTTAAAAATTGCCCTGAAATGGGGTCCCTGGCTTGCTCATTCAGTAGAGCATCTTATTCTTAATCTTGGGGCCATGAGTTTGAGCCCCAAGTTCAATGTAGAGATCACATAGATACATACATAAGTTAATTTTAAAAAATTTTAATAAAAATTGCCCGGGAAAGTGGCTGGGTTGATTATAATATATAAAACTGGCCAACTTATGGTAATTGCCTCAGAATCAAGGTTCAAGAATACTCAGAATGATACCACACCAAACATTGTCAAAAAATATTTTACAAAATAGACATGAAACAAAGAACTGTTGAGAAGAAGCAGATTCCAAATTGTGGCCACACACATTGGTTCACCTTCCTCAGCAGCAGGTGCTGTCCTGTTGCAGAACAGCTCCTCACCCATTCAGGTCGCGGAGAAACTAGTGACTGAACTCTCGGCCCTTCTTAAAGGAGGACCAGTTTCTTTGTTCACCTTGAGCCATACTGTCCCAAAGGAAGTTTGGGACAGTTTCTTTTTGAATCTTTTCAAGGAGTCTGCCATGTATCAGTAAAATCCTTGACTGTGGAAACATTCTTTTTACAAAGCATGATACGGACTGGGCTCACCTGGTCTTCAACACAAAATTGCTGTTACTTAAAGATAAACATTGTTAGTGTACAGGTGAGGATGGGAATCGTGGGCATATATTGAACTAAGGACATTTTGGTCTTCTTGACCCCTTATGAAATTAATGCTTTTCCCCAAGCAGGCAGATACTCAGATGTAGTGAATGATGTAGTGAAAGCCTAAGGACATTTTGGTCTTCTTGACCCCTTATGAAATTAATGCTTTTCCCCAAGCAGGCAGATACTCAGATGTAGTGAATGATGTAGTGAAAGCCTAAGGACATTTTGGTCTTCTTGACCCCTTATGAAATTAATGCTTTTCCCCAAGCAGGCAGATACTCAGATGTAGTGAATGATGTAGTGAAAGCCAGGACTCCCTTATCAACCACTTTTATCTGAACTTTGCTCTGTTATTTTAGGAGAGAGTGGTGGCGAGAAGGGAGAAGATTACTGCTGAGCTAGACTTTAAAATGTGTCTGTTAATCTTGTCCAAGTGCTTGGGAATTTTTGGAAATATCTTAATAAAACAAGCTCTGTTCTTCCACTATCAGGTGTGTGTACTTTGGAGCCACCATTTTACATCGTGACTGAGTACATGCCGTATGGCAACTTGCTCGATTATCTCCGAGAATGCAGCCGAGAAGAGGTGACTGCAGTGGTCCTGCTGTACATGGCCACTCAGATCTCCTCTGCAATGGAGTATCTAGAGAAGAAGAATTTCATCCATAGGTGTGTAAAGCCTGATTATGGCCCGTGACTAACCATGAAGCTACCTTGCTTGATGTGCAAATAAAAGAATGTGAGAACCTTACTGGAAATTTCCAGATGACCCAGAAAAACAGTTTTCTCTTTTACAGGACCCACCCACTATAATGTCATTTCCAGTTTATAAACCTACAGTATTTTGGTTAAAGTATTAATGGGCCTTTGCTGATTCTTAAAACAGAATGCTCTTTATTTTGCCCAGGACCATTTCCAAGGGCCTTTTGCTCTACCTAATGGCTTAATTGTAAAAATAGCTTGCTGTCTTAGTAAAGAACTTAAAGTAAAGCCTTGTAGAAAAGCATCTTTTGCTCACCTCTGAAACCTCTCCCAGCGTACTGGTAAATAGGAACCCATGTTCTGAAGTGGGCTTTATTCTAGTATCAGATGACTGTTGCCTCTTGGAGATGACTCTACAAGTGATACATAATTAGTGGCTTTCTCCTGTGTTAGCAGCTATCATCAGGTGCTACTGTGTCTGTCAGCATGGACTTAACCAACTCTGTTTACAGCACAGAGGACTAAGAAGAGACTGTTCATGGACATTTTTCTCAACATCTGAATGGAATCATATTAGGGTTCTCTTTTCCACAGAGATCTCGCAGCCCGTAACTGCCTCGTAGGAGAAAACCATGTGGTGAAAGTGGCCGACTTTGGCTTAAGTAGATTGATGACGGGAGACACCTATACTGCGCATGCTGGAGCCAAATTTCCTATTAAATGGACAGCACCAGAGAGTCTTGCCTACAATACCTTCTCAATTAAATCTGACGTCTGGGGTAAGGTTGGAAGGGACTTCTTCTGTATCTGTCATTTTAGGTTTTTAATGTTCTTAATTCTTTAGAGCTTCTCGTTTATGCAATCAGTAAACTCTGCCTTGGCCCCCATCTTAAATTCAGGAAGGATTTATTAAATACCTATTATCTGCCAGGCATTGTGTTAGGCACTTAGCATAGAAGTGTAAAGAGGAAAGTGTTGGGGGGAAGTCCTCACTTTCAAAGAGCTCACAGTCTAGATCTTGGATTGCATTGGAATTTTACTGATCTTCTCTTTGTAAAGTCCCTGTTTTCCATATTAAATTTATTGCTCATTTTTGAAGTGCTGTGACACAGAGTAGCCTCTTCTCTTCAAGGAAGGCATGATGGAATTGCACCTAGAGTTTGTCCTTGTAACTAACTCATCTTGTTTCTGTTATCCTGGAAAGCAGTCTGATTTAGCAGAGGCTCTTGGACTGAACAAGTCTAGAAATTTGGGTTATAGGCCAACAGAAATAGTTGAAAGATGGCGAGTCACTTTTTACAGAAATCTCAAACTCAGAAATAATGTGTGACAAAATCAAGCAAATTTTCTTTGCTAGTTTGATTTTTTCCCCCCTCTGACTTTTTCTATTTTCTATTTTACTCCTTCAGTATTAGCTGATCTAAAAACTGGAACTCATTAAATAGATTATCAATTGTTCTAAGAGTAGTTTGGTTCTGTCCCAGACTTTTTATGGTCATAATTTATTCTCCCTCATTACAGTTAAATCTAAAAATTGGGAAATTAATGGAGCACCTGGGTAACTCGGTTGGTTGAGCGTCGGACTCTTTGGTTTTGGCTTGGATTGTGATTTTGGTGTGTCGGTGATGTGGGATCAAGCCCTGCTCGCACTCAGTGCGGAGTCTGCTTGGGATTCTCTCTCCCTCTCCTGTCCCTCCCTCCCTGCTCCTGTACTGTGTGCTCAAGCGTGCTCTTTCTGTCAAATAAAAAATCTTAAAAAAAAAAAATTGGGAAATTTATAGAAAACAGTCTATCTGAATCATTTTGTGGCAGATACCTTAGGACAAGTTCAGCTGTAAAAATTAGAATGTTACTAAGAATTAGAACAGTTTACTAATGTTGTAACAGTGTGGATGTTAATCCAAAACTTGAAAGAGAAGTCACCTAATAGTGTAAAATAGATAACAAATCAGAAGAAACATTCAGCTTTTTTTTTATATCCCCTTTGCAGCTTTTGGGGTACTGTTGTGGGAAATTGCTACATATGGAATGTCACCATATCCAGGCATTGACCTGTCTCAGGTGTATGATCTACTGGAGAAAGGATATCGAATGGAACAACCTGAAGGATGCCCTCCTAAGGTTTATGAACTTATGAGAGCATGTGAGTGTTTTCTTTCGTATTTTAATTTTGAAGACTTAAGTCAGTGATTCAGGATGATTAAAGAAATAAGAAACCGTTTTCCTCTCAGTGTGAGGTTGACTCCAGCCTCCTGACATATAAAGGATTGGTCAGGCACTGAATGGCTTAGTCAGTTAAGCTTCTGCCTTTAGCTCAGGTCATGATCTCAGGGTCCTGGGATCAAGCCTCTGTGCTTCTCCCTCTGCCTCTGCCCTCCACCGCCGCCTTCATTCATGCTTTCTCTCTCAAATAAATAAATAAAATCTTTTAAAAAAAGAAAAGAAAAGGTTGATCATTGATCATCCAGTTGGCATATATGATAAACCATCAAGTTTAATTGGAATCCTGACACAGTCATCCATGGCCCATATATTGACTAAATTTTCCCAGCCCACTTATATGATAAAGCTAATAAGAAACTCCTGTTTTTGTCAAAGTGAACTCTTAAGTTCCTCCTTTTGATATCCTGTTATATTTCTGAACATGGACAGCTGATTGTAAGGTTAGAATAAGTTTGAAGACAGGTCTCATCATGCCCTTCATTTTCCCAGTAGAAAACAACTTTCCATTTCATAAACCATCTCTCTACCCCTCTTTATCCCTATAGAAGAAAAACAGAAGCTGGGGCTACATAGAAGGACCAGCCCTGGGAAGTGGGTTTATTACACCTGAGTCTGGAACTGAGAAGCAGCTGCCTTGCTCACTGTGAACCTGCTGTACCTCTGCCTCAGTAGCCTCCCTTGCAGGTGTGCCCCCGGGTATTTAGTTTCTGCAAGAAGCTTTCAGCACTTCCTTCTTTTGTTCCACAGGCTGGAAGTGGAGCCCTGCTGACCGGCCGTCTTTTGCTGAAACACATCAGGCTTTTGAAACCATGTTCCATGACTCCAGCATTTCCGAAGGTGGGACTCTGGCAGGTTATTGGTGATGACAGGGGTCATAATAACATTGCAAAAATGATAGACTCCTCTAGTTTGGGACTCCATTTCAGAGGACTGAATTAATTCTTGGCCTTCGTTAATTCTTATTTTGCCCTCTGTTTTGCTATTTTTAAATGTGTCTCTATGTCTCAAGCTCATTTCTAATATTGAAATTGTATTTTAATTAGAAATTCAATCTCATCATAGAGAAGTTGGGTAGTTCTTAAACCACCAACATTTAACCATATATGGAAGGGAATTAAAAATGAGTAGGAAGAATATTCTGCCTCCGTGAACCACACCTACAAAGACAGAATCAAATCATAAAAGCAATATCCAGAAATTTCATTTCTGGAAATAGATCTTAAGGAAATAATTAAGGGTGTGAATAAAGATTTAGCTACAAGGATGTTACATCAGCATGTAGTTTTTAATATTGAAAAATGAACAATTTTAAAATCTAGTGGGCTAATTGATATATTCATATAATTGAATATTTAAAATGATACTCTTAGATATATTGACATGGAAAATAGTTTAAAAATGAGCATGTTAAGCTATGAACAGTGAGAACCCTTTTCATATCCGAAAAACGAATGTATGGGCACATACAGGCAGCTTCCAACGTCAGTATCACAGTGCCTCTAACAATTATGTGCTGAAGTGAGACAGTACACTTGTTACAGAGACAGCCTATTCCTAGGAGCTAAAAACAGAATTCTTAGTTATGTGTGCTGATTGGATTCTCTAGTATAGCTCCAGAATTTTGCACATATTTTTCCAATTTCTTCTTTCCTTCCTAATTGAGCATAAGAGCTTATGACTTAAGTTCAGGTTTTAAAATACAAGAAGAGGAAATCAGGCAAGTTGAATTTTGTTGTCTTCCATTAGCTATTTATCATTTTGGACAAGAAGAAAGGGAAAAGTACAACCCTGAAGTTGAATGAAAAGTATTTTCTTCCTAGTACTTTGCTAGCTCAAACTTGTGCACATCAGCCTTTGGGCCAGATTGAGCAGCTGCCCCTCACGACCTTCTTCTTTCCTCTTTGTGCTTTACTTCGTGTGGCGTTCAAGTGGTAGAAATCACAGGCTCCATTTCTTTGATGCTTCTGTGTCAACTTTTAACTTCTGTTGACTCCTTAGTTAAGTATTTGTTTCTCTTGAAAATGTTCTGTCCTTTTAAAAAAATCAACCATTTTCAAAGGTAACTGCAATTCAAAATTGCTAAACAAATATATGATTATTTAACCCACATTTTATTAAGCGTTTAATCTGTGGGAAGCACATTACTGAAGAAACAGAGATAAGACACAGTACCTACCTTAAAAGGATGTACTTACTGGTTGGTTGTGAGTGGAAAAAACCTAACTCAAGCTTTCTAAAGCAATAAAAGGAGGATTTACTTGCTCATATCCAAACCCTGGTTTGGTTCAAAGTCAGTAGAAGCCACAGACTCAAGTAGCTTTGGGACTTCTTCCTTCCACAGCCTCTCCCACGCAGTATCACTTTTCTTTTGTCTCTGCATTGATGTCATCCTTGGAATCTTCCAAGAGGCGTGGGGCAGTTGCTAGCATCCTTGAGGTCATATCCTCATAGTTTATGTCTCTCTGCCAGCTGCTGTATATAGCAGTGTAGGAAAAGAGTCTCGCTGGCATGGCTTGGGTTATGTGCCATGTACCCATTCTTGTGAGGGAGCCGATTTTTGAAATAGTTACCCAGAAATTTAATTGCTCTCACTTGGTTCATTTTTGTTCCGGAATGAATACCAAAGTATGTCTTTGCCCCAGTAGGTGCCACAAAACACATAGCCATGTTCAAAAGGGTGAACACTTCTTCACAAGCCTCATTTGCTTCATTTGCATGAAATGAAATGTATCTATCCTCCTTCTTTGGGTAAGGTGCAACCTAAAAATGAAAATAACTCCAGAAATCTGTTGCCTTTGTTCAGCCTCTGAGCAAGCACTCAGTAAACAAGGCTAGCCAAATGATTTGAAAGCCTGTGAAACCGTGCTTACTTAACATTACTCCTCATCAGAGAAGTCCAAAATAGAACAGTGAGATGCCACCATATACCAATACCAGAATGGCTAAAATTAAAATCGAGCCCCCCAAACGGATAATACCAAACTCTGGCGAGCATGCAGAGTAACCAGAGCTTTTACACAATGCGGGTGGGAGTATAGATTGGTACAGCCGTCTTGGGAGACAGTTTGGCAGGACCCAGCGAAGCTGAGTGTTGTGTGCCCCGTAACCCACCAGTCCCGCTCCTAGGGATGTACCTAGCAGACATACACGTATGATTCTGAAGCAAAAGACACGTAGCCAGGTGTTCCTAGTGGCCTAGTTACAGTAGCCCCAAACTGGAAGCAGCCTAAATACCCGTAAAAGAGAGATAGATTCATTTTGTTTGAGTCACACATTTGAACGATGCACCCTGAGAGAAAGCCCCCGCCACAGATCACATCGTGGATGAGGCTATGCTCAGTGTTGGACCACAGAAGCCCGGCGTAGAAGAGTCCGTACTCTGTGATTCCATTACATATTTGAGTGCTCTTTTCTCCAGTTTTTTTCTCCGTTGTGTATCTTTTCTGAGAAGAAAACCTTTTCTGTGTCACGAAATGGTTTTTTATCAGTACCCTTGTCTTCACAGAGGTAGCTGAGGAGCTTGGGAGAGCTGCCTCCTCCTCATCTGTTGTTCCATACCTGCCCCGACTGCCTATACTTCCTTCCAAGACCCGGACGCTGAAGAAACAGGTGGAGAACAAGGAGAACATCGAAGGGGCACAGGACGCCACAGAAAATTCTGCTTCTAGTTCAGCACCAGGTATTGGTCGCTAGGCAGGTAGCAGGAAACTGTCTTCGTTTCCAGAACCTTGGGGATGATGCTTTATCTCCACTGTGCTGCCCGTCTTCCCTGAGGAGAGAGCGGCCGGCATTGAAACAGATCCTGCTCTTGGGCTCAGCCCCGCAGTGCTGGCATTAGTCTTGACCTCTCCGTCTGCTGCTCAGCTCAGCCTCCTGCTCTCTTTCCTCAGCTCCCAAATCCCAGCCGCTTACCGTCCTTACAGTTCTGGCAAAAACTGCCTGATAGATGAGGCCAGGGCGTGCTGTCATTTTTAGAGAAAAGACAGATGCCGAGGTGAAAATCAGCGGGTTGTTCCTTTGCATTTATAGCCCGTGTTGTATTTGGGACACTCATCGGTGTGAAATAGTATTATCGGTGATATTGTATTTATTAGTTTTCTCTGAGTCCTGCTAATGTCTTGACATTTAAGAGATCCTGAAAAAACTCTTAAAATGTAACCTTATTTACTCAAGTGTAATGGAGTCACTGTTTGTCTTTTACATTACTGACTGGCTGTTTCTCATCAGGGTTCCTTAGAGGTGCACAGGCCCCCACTGGGTCCCCAGCACTGCCTCGAAAACAAAGAGACAAGTCACCCAGCAGCCTCTTGGAAGATGCCAAAGAGACATGCTTCACCAGAGACAGAAAGGGAGGCTTCTTCAGCTCCTTCATGAAAAAGAGAAATGCTCCCACACCCCCCAAACGCAGCAGCTCCTTCCGAGAAATGGAGAATCAACCCCACAAGAAATATGAGCTCACGGGTAACTTCTCATCTGTTGCTTCTCTGCAGCATGCTGATGGGTTCTCTTTCACTCCTGCCCAGCAAGAGGCGAATCTGGTGCCACCCAAGTGCTATGGGGGGAGCTTTGCGCAGAGGAACCTCTGTAATGACGATGGCGGTGGGGGCGGGGGCAGTGGCACCGCTGGGGGCGGGTGGTCTGGCATCACAGGCTTCTTTACACCACGCTTAATCAAAAAGACACTGGGCTTACGAGCGGGGAAACCCACAGCCATTGATGACACTTCCAAGCCTTTTCCAAGGTCAAACTCTACATCTTCCATGTCCTCAGGGCTTCCAGAGCAGGATAGGATGGCAATGACCCTTCCCAGGAACTGCCAGAGGTCCAAACTCCAGCTGGAAAGGACAGTGTCCACCTCTTCTCAGCCAGAAGAGAATGTGGACAGGGCCAATGACATGCTTCCAAAAAAATCAGAGGAAGGTGCTGCTCCAAGCAGGGAGAGACCAAAAGCCAAACTTTTGCCCAGAGGAGCCGCGGCTCTTCCTCTCAGAACCCCCTCTGGGGATCCAGCCATTACAGAGAAGGACTCTCCAGGGGCGGGGGTGGCTGGAGTGGCAGCTGCCCCAAAGAGCAAGGAGAGGAATGGTGGGGCGCGACTCGGCATGGCTGGAGTCCCAGAGGACGGCGATCAGACGGGCTGGTCTTCTCCGGCCAAGGCTGCAGCAGCCCTCCCAACCACTCACAACCACAAAGTGCCAGTCCTTATCTCACCCACTCTGAAGCACACTCCTGCTGACGTGCAGCTCATTGGCACAGACTCTCAGGGCAATAAATTCAAACTCTTATCTGAGCATCAGGTCACATCCTCTGGAGACAAGGACCGACCCCGACGGGTAAAACCAAAGTGTGCCCCACCCCCACCCCCAGTGATGAGACTACTGCAGCATCCGTCCTTGTGCTCAGACCCCGCGGAAGAGCCGACCACCCCGACTGCAGGACAGCCCGCACTAGAAACACAGGACGGAGGGAAAAAGGCCGCTCCGGGGGCAGTACCTGGCGGTGGGAAAGCCGGGAGGCCAGTGATGCCTCCGCCTCAAGTGCCTCTGCCCACATCTTCCATCTCGCCAGCCAAAATGGCTAATGGCACAGCAGGTACTAAAGTGGCCCTGAGAAAAACCAAACAGGCGGCTGAGAAAATCTCAGCAGACAAAATCAGCAAAGAGGCCCTGCTGGAATGTGCTGACCTACTGTCCAGTGCCATCACAGAACCTGTGCCCAACAGCCAGCTGGTGGACACTGGCCACCAGCTCCTTGACTACTGCTCAGGCTATGTGGACTGCATCTCTCAGACGCGCAACAAATTTGCCTTCCGAGAGGCTGTGAGCAAACTGGAACTCAGCCTGCAGGAGCTGCAGGTGTCTTCGGCCGCTGCTGGGGTGCCCGGGGCCAACCCTGTCCTTAATAACTTATTGTCATGTGTGCAGGAGATCAGCGATGTGGTGCAGAGGTAGCCACTGTGAGCCTCGTGGGAAGATGCTCACAGTTCTGAGGGAGAGGGGGAGGGACTTGTTTTCCTGTGTTCTTGTTTTCAAAAAATGAAAGACTGATACTTGAGTGTGTTTATGTGAAGTACCTCAGATCTCTGAGTTCTCACGTTTACAGGTTCATCTCAAAAATAACAAAAAACAAAACACGTAGGACAGGGAAATGAGATGGGGATGGAGCAGTCGTGGACAGGATTGGAAGGTGCCCCGGAACATCAGGGAACGTATGTATGTCAGGCCGCGAAGAACCCAGTGCAGGCCACTCCTACCCAGGATGCTACGCCGTGATGTCGTGGGGCTGCTCTCGGCAGGGCTGCAGGCCCGCACCTGCTCGGGGACTGGCCGTGCCACTCACTCTGCACCTCACACAGGAGGGTTGACTTGCGGCTCCACTAGGTACTATTGGTAATGTCACTCCACCTTGTCAAGTGAATGGGGTGGGACAGAAGAAGGGAAAGCTGGGAATGTACCAAGGGACCTTTTCTTTGAGGCTGCTGAGCGCAGCTGTTTCTGCAGAGCGCCCTGCAGTAGTAGGAACTGCAGATCAGATCGCTGGGTGTGCTCCCATCCTCTCCCCATGGTGTGCTAGTTGGTGCAGGAAGTGAAAGAATGCTAGGAAGTAGTCAGGGAGATTGAAACCTCCTCCTCACATCTTCTCCACTGATGAGCAGAAGTCCTTTCTCCCAGTCTCGTGATTTCCTGATGGACCAGGATTGGGTTTCTACTTGCTGGTGCCCATCTATAAATCATAGGCATGGGGGTAGACCTTCGTGGTTCCTCTCTGCTCTGCGCTGGGCAGGCTGTCTTCCTTTATCTCTGGCAGTATTCGGGGCATTAACCATTGATTTTGAAAATAGTGGTCATGTACAGGTTCTCTTGGAAATCCTTTTCTGATACGGTGTCCCTGCATACCAACATACTGGCCAAGGAATTGAGCAGCTCTGTATTTTTTTTTAATCAGCTAAAATACCAGGGAGGGAGGTCTCTTCTTGGAATCCAACAGCGAGGTTCAGATGTCTGTGACAGAGTTTTCGAGAGGCTAACTTGGTCCCAATCACCATTTCTCTGTACCTTTCTCCTCCCTTATCAACTTAGACCCAGGCTAGGTATAGGATAAGGAAAAACATTCTCTCACTCTCTGTGGATTTCAAGTGAATCACCCCAAATTATTCTTCTATGCTTCTCTCATCTCACATATCCTCCTCCCCCTTGTTGTTGTGCTTATCTGTAAATAATCTTTTTGGGAACACTCTTTGATATTTATTTTGTCATTTCACCTCTCCTTGAAAAATGCGTAATTGAGGGGGCAGGTCATTTCCAGGAAACACTGATTAAATCCTAGAAACCTAATAACTTAATCCCCAAATGTGTTTTGCCTTGAAAAATGGGCCGTTTCCTTTCTGTTCAGTTACTGTTATGGAAGCTAATTAAGATCATATGAACTGAACCTAATCAGTTAGATATTACTAATATCCCTGATATCAGGTCTAATTTTAATTAACACTTCATTCTCTTTTTAAAGCTTTACAACCACCTCTCACACCTGCCCAAGGAGAACCTGATACAAGAGAATAAATACATTATTTTACTCCCAAAGGAATATTAACTTAGGAAGATAGGAATTGAACACTGATGGCCTGTGATTTTTCTTCCTGGCTGTGTCATCGATCCACTGTCAAGCCACAGCCCCATCTCTTAATCTGTTGAATGAAGGTAATGCTTCATCTTCTTAAGGGCCATTTGCAAATAAGTGTATAGCTATCCCTTTGAGAGCCGTTTCAGTGCAGTCTTGTTACGTTGAATGATTTGCATTCTCTTCTTTGCTCAGTAGCAGTCGTGGAAATGTTGAAGTGCTGAGATGATCCTAACTGGGCTAGAATACTAAGGAGGAAAAACTGTGTTTTGGACAGAGTTTGTCATCTTTGACCAAGGAGGAAATTCAGTTTTCATTAGACAGAAAACCCTGATTCTTACTGTGGCTGCTCTCAAGGAGGCCCAGGCCAGGAGCAGGGTAAGAAGGGAGGAGACAATCCCGGGCCTTCCTGGGAGGGTGTGGATGAGCTGTGGCCAGAGGTTAACAGGCAGCACAGGCCGCTAGCGATCCAGCAGAGCTTCCTGTGGTAGGTGGACGAGGAGACGAGTTCCCTTTAACCTGAACATGGGCCCGTGGTCCTCCCACTCTCTGCCACTCCCCTTCAGCAGTCATTTCCGTGAACTTGAAATTGTTTTAGCCATTAGCCTTTTTTAAGGGTGGGACAGGGAAAGCTAAAACTTTATAGAGTATTATGCTGCTTTTTAAGTTTATCTGTCATTGTGGGATGCAAGTTGATGGGTTAATGATAATTGTGTTTTTTCAGGGGACTTTTTTTTCTTTTTTTTTTTTTTAAAGCAAAGGATCTTTCCTTGAGAGCTCTGAAAATAAGCCTTGGAGGAACACTACTGAGTGTGTGTAAGCTCCCTGGTTTTCTCATGGCAGAACAGTCTTGAGGACGGGGACAGTGTCTTACTCAGGGGCAGCACCTGGCTCTGTCTTGCCTGCAGTAGGTGCTCAATAAGTTCATGAAATGAATTTGCTTTTTCTCAACACTGTCAAGAGCAGCATGAACGATTGTAGCACAGCCCAGCCACATGATGCTTGAACTGTGTGGGACTCCAGGGTCAAGTGAAAGAGGCACTGTCAACTTACTCTAAAAATATCATTTAGATTGCTCCTTTTTCTAATAGAAAAGGATCAGATTTTTAAAATAACCTTATGTAAATTTAAAAGTTTGAATTCACAGCAGAGAAAACTGCTTCTCCAAGACTTAAAACGTAGTCGTCTTTAAAAGCAAAGCCAGGAGCACGAGGCCTTCTGCAAGTGTTTGACGACTTTCTCACGTGGCTGATACATGTGCGCACCTTCGGGCTGGCACCGCCTTCGTCCTTTCAGCTCTGGATAACAGGGTTTCAGTGTAGATTTCTTACCTTAAAACGCAGTGTTTTGTGTAGAATACATCTTGATTATGCTTTACATGAAGTATTTTCTTAAAAGGCTTTGTGTAAAATTGAAGTGTGTATATTTTCCTACAGACTTCCATTGTGATTTTCAGAGATAATAGCCTTAAAAAAGATTGGCCCTGAGAAATTCATTCGGTGTTTTTCCAAGTGAACCCCTGTTCATTGATATCATTAGAGACCCTTTGCCAGTTGTATTTTGGGGTTTAAATTAGAATTTTCTTACAATGCAATTGAAATTTGGCTAGTAAGATAGTGCCCTGTTAACAAAACATATAGCCCATATTTATTTAACTAAAGTCATGGAGCTTTGGAGTTTTAAAGGATAGTGATTAAGAGTTGAGACTCTGAAGCCAGTCTAGAAGGCAAGTCATTTAACCTTCCTGAGCCTTAGTTTCCACATTGGAAAACAGGGATAATAATAGTAACTACCTCAGGGTTGTTGTAAGGATTCAGTGAGATAATGTATGTGAGATTTTCAGCTTGAGTGCCTGGCACTAACGAGCGCTCCGTGAGCGGGCGCAGCTCCTGCTGTCACTAACACTCAGTCTGGTGAGTCTTGGCCAGGGATGGGCAATGAAATCCCTGGCATTTAAAACAGTCTGATGCATTGGCTTACCCCAGACCAGACTTCCCAGTGGGGTAAGGTCCCAGCTGAGAACCCCTCCAGGTGTTTTAGACACCCAGTACTGTCTGAACACTGTCAGGACTCCAGCCCTTTTCATCACAGCTTCAGAAATTGGAAGAGAGCATGATGAAGTTACTTGCCCACTGTCTCAGTTAGTTAGTGGCAGAGCCAAGGCTATATTGGGTTCAGGTCTCTGGACTTTCTGGCTGTGGGGTCTTTCCACCTTTCCTGCTGCCTTGTGAGATACTGCAAAAACAAAACAAAACAAAACAAAGCGGCTCAGATAGACAATCAGTCTGCACAGTGCTGCACACTTTCTAAAGCACATGTGCCTGGCACTCTCTGACCTTAAGGGTCTTGAATGTTGAGTCATGGCAACACCAGTGAAGCAGGCATTCAGTAGAGCTCAGTATTTAGAAAAATGTGTGGGGTCATTCTTTTGGACAGACCCTGGCAACACAGCAGTAGTCTGTACTTTGTAATAAAAAAATACCAACTTGATTTTTAAAAAACCTAGTCCTACATTCCTTTTTCTTAAAAATAAAACTTTATTCCATATCATTTTAATGACTATGAGGTAATATATATGAAAGCACTTTGAGAAAAGTATCAAATGTAATTTATAAGGTTGTATTATTACTGTCTATATTTAGAAGATCAAACAGTCGGTTAGATGCTGATTGACTTAATAGGCTTTTGCCTGTGGGAGACCAGAAAATGCAAATATATAAGTAATCACCCCATGACTTACCACATTTGTAAATAGGAAACTATTAAATGAATATGTGCAGGCATAGTAAGTGTTTTGCTAAAATTGTAGCTCAGCCGAATTACTTCAGAAAACTGCGGACCAACTTTCTGGTTTAAAGATTTTATTTATTTATTTGAGAGAGAGAGAACAGGGGGAGGGGTTGAGGGAGAAGCAGACTCCCCGCTGAGCAGGGAGCCCAATGAGGGATTCGATCCCAGGACCCTGGGATCAGGACCGGAGCCGAAGGTAGCTGCTTAACTGACAGAGCCACCCAGGTGCCCACAACTTTCTGGTTCAGTTGTAATCATTAAAAAGTAGTAATGTGTACTCTGGAATATAGCAGCTCTTCCAGGGATCTTGACTCAGGAAGAATTGAGGCCCTCTTTTCCTTGACCATTTTTCCACAATGTGTTCAGACAGCATCCCAACGAGGTGGGCGCAGACTCGTACTTGTTGATGTTGACAGTGTCTTTTTAAACTGATGTCCAGTGTGATTTTGTTGGGGGCTTTGGGAGGGGAGGAGAGAGGGGTGGGATCAGATGGCTGTAGAACCAGTGCACTTTGGGAATTAGTTTTCTAGGATTTCCTGCCAGTTAGAAATGAGCTTGACATCCATCGTCTGTGTGTGTGTGTGTTTCTGAAATGAGTAGCCAAACAATTTGCCTATTAGATTATAAAATACCCCAGAGTAAATTGCATTGGTGGCCACTTTTGAGTTACAGCTACACTACATTCTGACCTCTCGCTTCCAGTTTTGCTGTTAATGTCATTGTTACTATCAGGCTCTGTCTCTACAGGAGTTTGCATTGGGCCGACAGGGTTGTCTATGTTTTTGTTCATCACGATTTTTGGGTTTCATCATCTTGCTTGGCATTAACTTGTTCTACCTGGATTTGGGTCCATTTCTAGTCCTAAGCATTTGTTACGACAGTTTTCTTATGTAGGTGGATTTATGTTTCTTCTTATGAATTAATAGGACCCCCCCCCCCCCTTAGCTATCTACAGCTCTGTCTCAGCTCTGTCAAGCCAGTAGCTCAGGTTTTTGTAAATGCTTTGGTTTGGGA
This sequence comes from Mustela erminea, assembly GCF_009829155.1. Lineage (NCBI taxonomy): Eukaryota > Metazoa > Chordata > Mammalia > Carnivora > Mustelidae > Mustela > Mustela erminea. The sequence goes on from NC_045630.1 coordinate 23,658,468, forward strand.
TGTGTGGGAGCAGGAAAGAGAGAGGGAAAGACAGCTTCAGGGGGGCCTCTACCCTTCTAACAAAGGTAGGCCAAGGCAGCCCCACAGAAGCCTGTCCCTTCCGTGTGACAACCCAGGAAATTGCCACTGGCCGTTAGCTTCACTAGTCAGAGAGGAGGGGTCTGGGGCTGGTTCTCAAGCTTGTCCCACTCTTAATAGTCAGGATAGTTAAATCTTTGGACAGAATTCCACATTTCCAACTACCAGAATTGAAAAATTCAAATGCAAGGCTTTCTTTTTTGGGCAAGCGGCCGGAGTAGCAGTGATTGTTGTTACCTGCCCTGGTACTGCCAGAACTTCGCTGCTGCTCCCTGTCCTCCTGTATTGCCAGGAAGTGTGGGTGGATTTCCGGGCTGTGCAATGGGCCACCTGTGCAGAGCGTCTACCCAGGTGACTAAGACAGCATCCAAGTCTGTCTCACTTGAAGTTTACTGCAGTGTCCAAAAAGAGTTTACCTGCTCTGGGGTTGCTGTTTCTCATGCCATACCGAAGATGTAGGTTTTGTCTTGAGATAACACGTGTAAAGTGGTATTTCCTTCATTTCTGACTCTGTACCCTAGAGCCCAAGAGCAGGACATTAGGGAAGTCTCCACCCTATGATAGGGTAGGAAGACCGCGTGCTTCTCCCTGGGTGAGGAGGCCAAGGCAGGTCATCCTGATTCTAGGATGACCTGGAGTGGTAAAGGTCACTCTGAGAATTGTGCCTTCAAAGATGAGTTTTGTGCATTTTGTGGAGGAGGGACGTGTAAGCTGGGTTGATGGTGTACAATTAGTGAGCTAGAACGGGCTAGGTGGGTGGTGGTGGCTCAGTGCCACAGTCAGTGAGAGTCCCTGCTTGAGCTGTCACCAACCCCCCTTCCACCCCACCATAGGATGCTGATGTGACAGACTGCACTTTTCTCCAGCCCACTTGGTGAGCTGGGGGAAGGCTGCTCTCCCTGCACCCTTCCCTCCCTCCAAGTACACATCTTTGCTCTTGTGTACAGTTAGGAATCTGAAACTGTTTACGTCTGTTAGAGAACTTACATCCTTTAACTTTCCCATTGTTGAGTACACATACTGAGCACAGTATGTGTACGGCCCAAGGTCACAGATGGCGTGTGAACAGATCTAACCTGCAACCCATCGGAAGGAAAGTGTGTCTCCTTTAAGTCGAAAGCCTAACCTCCACTTTGTCCTCAGACTACACCCCATACGTGCCCTCTGTATGTGTTCTGTGAAAACCTTTGTTCATCATTTTACTCAGAGGAGCAAGTTTCCGGGTCCTGCATATCCCTCCAAGTTGCTGAGCTGTACACACAGGGCTTGAGGTCTGAGAGGGTTGTAGTCAGTTCCTCAGGACATGGTGGCGATGAACTGTCCAACACTAGTGGGCTTCAAGAAAGGAAATAGTCCATATTGTTGAAGCTTGCTTATTATTATTATTTTTTTTCCTGAGCCTCAGGATAGGCGTTTCAGATGCTGTAATTAAGCAGCATAAAATTCAGTTGGAGAATGGGTTAATAAAGATTCCACATGTAAGGATAGTTTTCATCAGTCATGACACAACAGTAACACAGGTATGCCAAATAAATTTCTTCTTGATTCAGAAGATCTTGCAGGATCATGTAGGGCTTTATAAAGGGTCCTCACTGTTGAATCCCAAATACTGTTCTGCATGATTAAGAAGCACCATACCATGTATTGAGAGTTGGCAAGAATGCCCGGAGACTGAGATTTTTCTGGTAGGCGAGGGCCAGGTTAGCCAGCTTGCCTCCATTTTGACAAGCCATTTTTCACTGTGGCCACTGTTGGAATTCCGTTATGAGAGAGATTTTCTGTGATCTTAAGAAATCACCTTGGTTAGGGCAATTGTCCTTGGGAGAAATTAGTATTCAGAAACTAGAAAAGACAATGAGGTACTCCGAGTTCTTTAGGGTATGTTTGAAAACGCTCATCTCTCAGATCTGTGTAGAGGGTACGTGTTCTGTCCACATTCTGTACCTGCACCATTGTTGTGCTGAAAAATGAGGGGAGTCGGTGAAAGGGGAGTCACTCAGATCTTTCCCCACGGTGAACAGAAACTGTGCCCTGGTTTGGTGTGTTGGCCACAAGTAGGCTGACTGAGCTGTGTATGCATCCTCAGAACCCCCGTCTCCTGGGTAGACCCCACACTTTTCCCTTCTTGCAATCTGATTCTGTAATGACTATCAGTGGAGAAACCCAGTTTTAATGCTTGTCAAAAATAAGTTTGAACGTTTTATGGTGGTTGACAAACCTTTATCCTAAAACCCATGATTCAGTCTTTAAAACTTGTTTAGCGTTTATACCAAAGGTCACACTCCACAGATGTATGCGTGGTGGGTGCACGGGGGTGAGGCCTCGAGGGCCTGGCACTGTGCCTACCGCTGAGGGGACACAGTGAGACAATATGGGATGTCATTGAAAACACATCAATCATGGGTCACACTACCAGTGTTGTCAGGTGTTTGTTCTTGTAATATATTTTCAGGTGTTTTGTTTTTCTAATTTAATTCTCTCACCCTGTTGTCTGACTGTGAACTGCTAACAGTGTTAAACTTGATGTAAATAAATGAGGCCCTTGAAAGGGGAATGCTGTCTGCCTGTTGTCTCACAAGGCTTGCCAACTTGTGTTTTATTTTAAATAAAGGTTGCAATATTTTATTGGCAAAGTGGCTTCTGATTGGAGTGTTTCTCCCACAGTTTTAACTGAGAGGGAATCTGTGCAGGATGTATCTTTCCCCACAGGAAAATAGAAGTCTGTAAGGTAAAGAAGCTGGTTTTAGCAATGGCCCTCTGGCACATTGTTTCGATTGTCCTCTGTGGGAGTGAATGCTCATTCTTCGATGGAGTACACCTTTTGGAAATGGCCAAAGGCATCAATGGAGCCCAACAGGTACATACGGTGGGCAATGTGTGTATGTGCATGTGGGTATCTAACATACGGTGACTGTGAAGGGAGACTTAATTCTCTGAGTCCATTCTGGGGACACTCCAAATAGGTTCTGAAAAAGTGTAAGTGTGTGTGTTTTTAATTACTCTATCCAAGTGCCAATTGTGTTATTAGAAAGGTATTTTTAAATTTTTATTTATTTTTATTTTTTTAGAAAGGTATTTTTTTAAAAAGCTTTTTCATTTATTCATTTGACAGATCACAAGAGGCAGAGCAGCATTCCAAGACCCTGGGATCATGACCCAAGCTGAAGGTAGGCACTTACCCAACTGAGTCTCCCAGGCACCTTGTTTCTGAAAAAGTTTTGAGCCAAAGTAGCATTAATAAAGCACGTATAGAATGTCGGAGCATCCTACTCTTGCTTGACTTGGTCATCGCTTTTTTAAAAAAACCTTCATTGCTTTTAGGAGTACCACTGTAATTAGGTCGGAGTAGGCTGTATTCATGGAGCGCACATGTAAGGTTGGGTTGGAAGGGCTGTTCACCATCCCCTTGCACACCCGCTCGCGCTCCCCCTGCAGTCCTTTCCTCCTGCCCAGTTTCGGTTTAGTTGGGAAATCTTGTTTTAGAGTTTCTGGAGGAGAACCTTCCATTGTGATTTTCTTCCTCTTTTGTATTATTTGTAACATCCCACACAGCTGAGGAAATCTGTTGTAGGAACAAGTCACGAAAGCGTGGGAGCTGGAGGCAGACTGCCTGGGTTGAGCCCCTCCAGCCCACTGACTAGCTCTGAGACTTCGTGCACGATCTTTTACCTCTCAGAGCCTCGATTTCCTCATCACCAGAGTCAGCGTTAACGATGACATGAAATGGCTATGAAGTACTCAGCACAGGGCATGCGGGGCCCTTGGGAGGTCCTCAAGTGTTGGCTACCAACAACAGACTTCCGCTGGGGCTGTGCGAAATAGTGGGGCCAGGGGCTGAGCCCCACCTTGGCTTGGAGTGTGGTGTCAGCTGACAGCAGTTTTATTAGATTTTATTAGATTTACTAGACACCAGAGCTCTGTGTCCTGAGCACTTTATAGTGTATGTGCTGCCGAAGCGAGCACTCCTGAGCACTTTATAGATGGATTCGTTTGATCCTCACAGAAGCTCTTCGAGGGAAGTGCAGGGACAGAGGTAGAAAGCAAGGTTCAGCTGCGGTCTGTGGCCTTCTGTGGTCTCACGCACTAAGCAGCTGAGCACCAGGGAAATATGGCACTTTTTTGTGCCATATTTGGCACAAAAAATACGGCACCCAGGCCACTGTGTCCTGCTGCCTGCCTTCATCCCTCACGTGCAAACAGGTCACACCCTCTGTTTACACCATCAGCTGTGATAAGCCAGTGCTAAAGGATGGCAGCGGGTGTGTGACTCTGAGACTGGAAGATAGAAAGTTCTACCTTGTAAAGTGTCTATCATGGGGGTGCCTGGCTGGCGCAGTCGGTGGAGCCGAGTCATGATCCCAAGGCTCCTGGATTTGTCCTTGATCAGGTCTTGGGCTGCCTCCCTGCTCAACAAGGAGCCTGCTTCTCCCTCTCTACCACCCCGACTCCTGCATGCTGTCTTGCAAAAAAATCTAAAAAAAATCCTATTTACAGAGTGTGGAGCTGGGGTTGTAACAGGATCAGGTGGGCTGCATCTTCTTTCCAAAATAGTCTAGACTGAGACACCCAGCCAGTGGCTAACACTGCCCCCCGCCCAACCACATACCCAGCCCATGTTATTGTGCAGTGAAGCTGAGCTTTTGTCCTGTGGTTAGTGAGAAGAAATCCCTTCAATCACCTGTTTGCACACTGAGAAGGTAATGTGGCTCAGGCTGCAGGTACTCCCTGAGCTTGAGACAGTGTGTAAACGAGTGCAGTCAAGTGCTCAATGGGAGAGAGCCCGAAGCTTTGTTTTTCCAGGGCTAAACGGAAGAGGGTTGGGGAGGGCTTTAAGTAAGAGGCGATACTTGAGGTGATGACAAAAGTAAGAGAAAGACCTGTGTGTGATTCCAGAAAAGCAAAAGAACGAAGAGCAGGGAAAAGACACGACACATCCCCGGTGTCTAGAAACACAATGTTTGCATTTATACATGGCCATTCTAACCTCAAAAATGAAGATTTTTTACGGCTGGGAGCCCGGGAGTGGCGTTTCCACGTACAGGAGCACGATGCTGTGAGAGGCTCTTCAGTCAGAGGCTTTAGTAATAGCTTGGCTGCTGCATGAGGTGACGGGAAGTGACCTGGCAGAGCTGGGGTCACCCCGTCCGCCAGCACCCGCCACCCACTCGGAGTTTTGGTGAGTGAGCACGAGGACCAGGTCTCAGTAAGAGAAAGGGTTTTAGAAAAATACAAACTTTAATCTTTACACGTGACACAGCCATGTCAAAGCGCCTTACTTAAATTTTTCTTTTAAATCTAAGAGAGCAAGTCTTAACCTCCACTGACATCATATATATTATAAAAAATTATTCCTCTGTGTACTTTTCCTTTAGCCTGAGGCTTTCTCCTGATCTGCTCACAGACAGAAGCTGCTCAGCTTCCCTCTTGGAACAACTTGAAAGCTAAGCCCCCAGCCTGCACACCTGAGGCGCAGCCTGGCAGCTGCTAAGCAGAACTTGATTCTCCCTTTCCTGTCAGGGAGGACCCTGTGACCTCCAGCCTCAATGCCCAAGTCCAGGCATCTGCAGACAAGAGTGGAGATGCTAGCGAGGCCTTGGGACTCAATCTGGCCTGTGGCTTTCTCCAACCACCTGGCCCACGTTTTGGAATGTGGCTCTTTAAGGCACCAAGTGATTATAAAGTGTTGGCTCTGTTTCTGATTTAAGGCCTTCCTTTTTACACGTTTTGTGTGTCAGTGATGGATGGAGGCCAGCCTACCCCTCCTGCCCTTAAGAGTCCCACACAGTGCCGTGACCCACCCCAGGGTCCCACTGGTGAAAGGCAGGCAGTTGCAGGAAGTCCTCCTCTAGCCCTCAAGGGAGGAAATAGTTAATTCTCTGAGAAATAGATTTGCAGCCCTGAGAAGAGAAGAGTTGTTCCTCCTTGGGGAGATACACCATCATCTTGGCAATTTGGTCCAGGGCTGCTTCTGTGTACGGGAGTCCCTGGCTCAGGAAAGCGTCTCGTGCGCACAGCCTCACGTGGCGGTACTCCAGTGGCAGGAAGGGGATGAAGAAGTCAATCAGATTTTCCTTGACAAGACAGCTGTGGCCAAAGCCAGTGTCTGAAATGGAGACCAGAGTTACATGGTGCCCACCCTGGTGCTGACCCCAGCTGGAGTTTTAAGGTGTCCGTCCCCAGCCCTAAAGCTCATGTCAGGAACTACAGAGCCACGTTTCCTTTGAGGGAAAATGTGCCCCGCTAACTCCAAATCATTGCGTGCAGGTTTATGGTTTTGTTTCACAGCAGAAAGCAGGAGGTAGCTAGAGGCGTGAACCACTGAGCTCACAGACACTCTTGCTCAAGAGCCAATGCCTGGGTTTCCAGGGCTGGGGCAACTACCATCAAAGCCTTCTCAGAAAAAGGAGTTTAGCTTTCTTAGACCGTCTCTTGTGAGGTGTTGTGAGGTATATCCTCTGGGCCTTGTCCCACTCAGGAGCCCACATCCTAGCCCAGAGGGCCCCCCGCCCACCGCCAAGCTGTCCCCAGAGGCTAGGAGCTACTTACCCGTGGACTCTGCAATCTCGGCCTGGAGCTGGGGCGCCAGCTGGTCCAGCTTGATTTCTTCCCGGGTCCCTCCGGCCTGAAGCAGATTCAGGACAGCTGCATTGATGGTATTGCCTCCAAGGTTACTGAAAGAAACAAGAGCCTGTGAACACATTTTATTCTTTTTATATTTAGCTATACGGACCACTGAGGCTGTGCATTAGTGATTGGAAGAATGGAGGTCAAGGGGCTTCTCCTCGTCCAGGAGATCTTGTCACAACCCAGAGTCACACAGAAGACACTGTCTTCCTGCCTCACTCCTCACTCCCTTTTGACACACACACACGCCACTCGGGCAAGGCGCACAGAGATGGGATGATGTGGGACTTTCCCTTGACCTCTGTAGGGAAGAGGAGGCTTGTGATTCCAGACTGAGTGGCAGGTGCTAAGGGAGGAGCACCTGAGGCCCAGGGCGATGACTTAAGAGGGAGGATGAGGCTTCTGAGTGCAAACAGACCCGTCAGTGATCTCCAGACCAGGCAGCGTGTGTCCCAGCCTGGATGACCAGAGGGCTTGTTGGCTTTGGGGCTGGGAGCAGCAGAGCCCCGAAGGCAGGTGGAGGCTACCGTCTGCCGCACACACAGAAGTCAGCTTATAAACTGACTAAAGAGAACCACTGAAGGGGTATGTACATGGGAGTGCAGGGTGGTGGGTTACCTGATTTGCTTTACCTCCTAAGAAGGTCATTTTAGAGCCACAGAGGTTGGATTGAAGAGGCAGGGTATTGTTACAGAAAGCAGGGCGGGAGCTTTCTGCAGCAGTCCATGTATAGAGATAGAGAGAAAGACTGAAGAATTAGTTTAGGAGGCCCAACTGCCAGGCCCTTGTGACTGACAGATATGAGAAGTGAGGGAAAGGAAGTCATCAAAACACACAAGCAGGGCGCCTGGGTGGCTCAGTGGGTTAAGCCGCTGCCTTCGGCTCAGGTCATGATCTCAGGGTCCTGGGATCGAGTCCCGCATCGGGTTCTCTGCTCCGCGGGGAGCCTGCTTCCTCCTCTCTCTCTCTCTGCCTGCCTCTCTGCCCACTTGTGATCTCTCTGTGTCAAATGAATAAATAAAATCTTTAAAAAAAAAAAAAAACCACACAAGCATCTGTCGGGAGCTGCCCGCTGTCCCCCAGCTGCTGACAAGTGGTGTGAATGTAGAAGAAGGGAATGGGAGGGACCAGCTAGGAAGGCCTAGCCAGGTCCTCTCTGCACACGCTGCAAGCGGCCATGATTCCATCAATGGAGGCAAGAACTGTCCCCTGCCGAGGGGTTGCCCCACCCCACATTCCCCATGGGCAAGGGGAGGTGGACACGGGTTGCCTGGAGGGCAGGCAGCCAGGGAGAGGAGTGGGGGGGGCACTTATCCAGTCCCCGGAACAGGGACTACCATGCTTGCTGCTTAGTAAACATTATTTAACGAATTGTGGCGTCTGCACATTTGTCTACACCGTTTCCATCTCTCTCAATTTCTCTTCTTGTTTTGCCCCACAGCCCATGTCTTCTTTTTCTTTGCAATGGACGGCTTTTATCTCAGACAGACAACTGGGCCCTCTCTCTCTTCACCTGTCCTAGTCTTCAGCTCCTCAGGGCTGTCCCTCTGGCCCCAGGATTGCTCTGTTAAAGAGCTGGGGCCTTCCCGGAGCACGTCTGTTCTCCACATCGTCCCAGGTCCGCAGCTGCTGAGGGGTCTGAAGGCCCCTCTGGAGCCCAGCCCTTCCCCTGGCTCTGGGCCAGGACAACAGGTCCTCCTCCCAGCCTTTAGTTCTAAAACTTCAAAGGAAGGGGACTTCAAAGGCCTCTCCAGAACTCTTAAACCCCAACCCTAATTGCTAAGTGTTTCTTTTTTTTTTTTTTTTTTAAAGATTTTATTTATTTATTTGACAGAGAGAAATTACAAGTACACTGAGAGGCAGGCAGAGAGAGAGAGAGGAGGAAGCAGGCTCCCTGCTGAGCAGAGAGCCCGATGTGGGACTCGATCCCAGGACCCTGAGATCATGACCTGAGCCGAAGGCAGCGGCTTAACCCACTGAGCCACCCAGGCGCCCTGCTAAGTGTTTCTTAAAGTGATGTAAACACTCTGTTACTATCTCTCAGCCTCAGTATCCTCATTTGTAAAATAAGAAAATTGGCCAATTTCAGATTGCCCCCTTATGTCACCTTAGGTTCATTGGTCAACAAATACACACTTCTACAGGACCTTTGATTCCATGAACAATTTATATTCATATTCTTTTAATTGTTCAAAGTCCTTCCTCTTCTTTCCCTGACAACAGCCCGAAGAGACATCAATCACCCTTTCACTGTACTGATTCACTGAGGACAGAGCTCTGATCTCCAGAGTTCCACAACCCTGTTCCAGGAACATCTTCTAGAATGGCAGGGACAGGTGAAAGTCCTCTGTGTTAGTGGAGGCCCTCAAGCCTGGTGCCCAGGACTCCCCTGCTCTGACTAACGCCGGCACAGGGGAGACTGCGACGCCCCTCGCACCTCACTGCAAGCAAGCAACACGGTTAGGAGTTCTCTCGGGATTACACTGCTGGCCTTCACCAAATGTGACTTGTTCTCATCAACCGTTTGAATCAGCCCCGCTTTCCTTTCAAACACAAAAGAACTCAGCACATGGATGAGGCCACCGCAGGCATCAAATCCAGAGACTCAAATATGGTCTTCCCAACCCATCCCTAGGATACAGACAGTCCCCAACTTAGGAATGTTCTACTTGATAAGGGTGCAAAAGCAGTAAGCATTCAGAAGAAATCTCACTCTGAATTTCGATCTTCTGGGCTAGCGACACACACGGTACGAACCTGGTTTGTGATGCCAGGCGGCAGCCGTGCACTCACAGGGGCTGGCCAGTGACATCTGCGCAACCACGCTGTTTCCGTCCATGTGGCTTTCAGCCAATTACATGAGACGACACTTGGTCAGAAGACAGGCTTTGTTTGTGTTGGAGGATTTTGCCCACCTGCAGGCTAATGTGTATGTTGAGAGCGCATTTACAGCAGGCTAGGCACAGCATAATGTCTGGTAGCTTAGGTGTGTTAAATACATTTTCAACTTACAATGAGCTCACTGGGCCACAATCCCACTGCAAACTGAGGAAGGTGTGTACCTGGAAACCTTCAGGGTTTAAAAGTGCTGCTTTCTGGACACATGGGGGCAGGGGTGAGGCTGGTGTGGAGCAGCACAGTCAGCCTGGCCGGCCTGAGGACTCTGGGTCGGGTCCCAGGCCTGTCAAACTCCACTGACTCTCCTAGGCTGGGTCCAGGCCTGCCCTGAAGACACCAGAACTGGACACCATGTCCTCGTGGGCCCTGTCACAGGTGTGCGTCCTTCCCAGGGGGTTCCTCCTGGAGGGCTGGCACGGCCTCTCCATCCCTAGCAAGTGTGGGCCCCACAGGGCGGCTTTTCCCCCAGCAGCTCTCTCCCCAAGCCCAGCCACCACCCCAGCCTCATGGCTGTTCCCTGGTGACTGCCTGGCTTCGGACAGTGCACAGAGGCCGGTCACTGAGGGAGAGGGCAGGGCTAGAGGGGACTAGGGCACTGCCCGCAGGCTAATGACCAAAATAGTACAAAGGCAAATGTTTGCCCTGAGAGCCCAAGTTCACCTGGGTCGCATTAGGAAATGCTGGTCCTGGCAAGAGTGAGGGTTTTCCAACCTGAGAACTGCCAGGAAGGGCAGCACCTTGGCATCACAGCTCAAGTCAGGGAAAGGTCAGATTCTCTCTCTGCTTTTCTTTTATAAATCACCTTTGGGGAGAGGGGGTTCCTGGGGGGCTCAGTCAGTTAAACGTCTGCCTTTGGCTCAGGTCACGGTCCCGGAGCTGGTGTTGGGCAACCTCCTCAGTAGGAAGTCTGCTTCTCCCTTTGTCCCTCAGCATGCTCGTGCTCTTGCTTAGTCTCTCTCAAATATTTAAAAAAATAAAAAAATAAAAAAATCCCCTTGGGAGCACCGCCCCCCAGCATTGCACCCCTCCACAGTGCACAGTTGAGTCCCATAAGCCTTAATCATAGAACAGGAAGGGCTTGCCATCACCACACTGAAATCCCAACAGGCCAAGTTCCAGCTGGTTTCGTCTTGTGGGTCCACAATGACACAAGCTCTGCCTCCACACCTGGCACCTTGACACGTTCCAGCTGGATGGAAATCCAGATTCCCTATCTCTCTACCTTCACAAGGTGCATACAAAACTGAATGAAAGCCCCTAGCTGGCGTATGGGCCTGTGGAAGGTGAGAAGTAGGTTGAGGGGGAGGGAGCAATGGGTAACCTTTCCACTCTGAGTGCAAGAACTTGCTTGTGAAGCATTTCAGGCTGAGCCAACAGGAACCCAAACTTGACCTCTAACAGACGTTGGTCAGGACTATCCCAGTTGGAGCCGCCACAAAGATAGGATTGGACAAGCTGATTTCTCAAGTCATTCTTTACAAAACCACTTCCAGAGCATATAGGCAAACAAAACAGGTAACATATAATGGCTAAGGGATGAGTCCTGCATGATCAGGGTACATCTCAGCACAGGTGAAAGCATGAGCTTTTCATTCAACACATCATACCCTAAGCTTAGAGCCAGTGACTTCCTCTCGTGATCAGAAAAGAAACCGACCTTCCAAGGCTGGAGAAAGAACAGGCCATTTTGGACTTAGTGGGATACCATCCTCCAACTGGGTCTACCTTGGGAATTTTCAAGGATAGTTTGTACTTAATTTTATTTTTATTTTAATTTAATTTAATTTTTTTAAAGGATTTTTTTAAAGATTTTTATTTATTTATTTGACAGGCAGAGATCACAAGTAGGCAGAGAGGCAGGCAGAGAGAGAGGGGGAAGCAGGCTCCATACCAAGCAGAGAGCCCGATGTGGGGCTCAATCCCTGCACCCTGGGATCAAGACCTGAGCCAAAGGCAGAGGCTTTAACCCACTGAGCCACCCAGGTGCCCCTGTACTTAATTTTAAATAAATATGATGGTGGAGGAGTAGGAGACCTAAATTTCTTCAGGTCCCAGGAATCCAGCTAGATAGTTGCAAGCCATTCTGAACACCTACAAACTCAACAGGAGATGGAAGAGAAGAAGAGCAGCAATTCTAGGAAGAGAAAAGCGAACACTTTCTGGAAGGTAGGACATATCGAGAAGTGAATCCGAGGTGATACATGGGAAGGTAGACCACGGTGGGGAGGGGCCAGCTCCCAGCAAGCAGCAGAGCAGCAGAGCACAAAATCGGAACTTTTAGAAGTTGGCTCCACTGAAGGATGTTGCTCCAGAGGCTAAGTGGGGAGTGGAGCCCTCTTAGGGACAGTGTGGTCTCAGGACCTGTGGGGTCATTAAAACACCAGGGGTGTCCAAGTGTGACAGAGCTCCCAGGTATAAGAGCAGAGAAGCTGGCTGCCAAGACGGAGCCTAGGAGTGAGGTCTCAGCTCAGGGTTACCATCAACCATGATCCGAGGCACAGTCAACAAGTAGCAGCAGATCTAGGGAGACTCACCTTCCTCCTCCAGGAGGAGCAGCGCAGCAAGAATCTGCTATGGATGGGTCAACCAGGAAATTAAAGAAGAATTTAAAAAAATTCATGGAAACAAATGAAAATGAAAACACAGCTGTTCGAAATCTTTGGGATGCAGCAAAAGCAGTCCTAAGAGGAAAGTATATAGCAATACAAGCCTTTCTCAAGAAACAAATATACAAGCTAACTCTACACCTAAGGAAGCTGTAGAAAGAACAGCAAATAAAGCCTCAACCCAACCAAAGAAGAGATATAATAAAGATCAGAGCAGAAGTCAATGAAATGGAAACGAAAAGATAGTAGAACAGATCAATAAAACTAGGAGCTGGTTCTTTGAAAGAATTAATAAGATTGATAACCCCTGGCCAGACTTATCAAAAAGAAAAGAGAAAGGACCCAAATTCATAAAATCATGAATGAAAGAGGAGATATCACAATGAAAGAGGAGATATCACAACCAACACAAAGAAATACAAGTAATTATAAGAACATATTATAAGCAACTATACACCAGCAAATTTGACAACCAGGAAGAAATGGATGCATTCCTAGAGATGTATAAACTATCAAAACTGAACCAGGAAGAAATAGAAAACCTGAACAGACCCATAATGAGCAAGGAAATTGAAGCAGTAATCAAAAATCTCCCAACAAAAGCCTTGGGCCAGAAGGCTTCCGAGGGGAATTCTACCAAACATTTAAAGAAGAATTCATACCTATTCTCCTGAAACTGTTACAAAAAATAGAAATGGAAGGAAAACTTCCAAACTCATTTTATGAGGCCAGCATGACTTTGATCCCAAAGCCAGACAAAGACCTCATCAAAAAGGGGAATTACAGATCAATAACCCTGATGAACATGGATGCAAAAATTCTCACCAAATACTAGCCGAGAGGATCCAACAGTACATTAAAAGGATTACTCACCATGACCAAATGGGATTTATTCCTGAACTGCAAGGTTGGTTTGACATCCACAATCAATCAGTGTGATACAATACATTAATAAAAGAAAGAACAAGAACCATATGATACTCTCAATAGATGCTGAAAAAGCATTTGACAAAGTACAGCATCCTTTCTTGATCAAAACTCTTCACAGTGTAGGGAGAGAGGGTACATATCCCAGTATCATAAAAGCCATCTATGAAAAAGCCACAGTGAATATCATTCTCGGGGAAAAACTGAGAGCTTTCCCCCTGTGGTCAGGAACACGGCAGGGCTGTCCACTGGTACCACTGCTATTCCACATAGTACTAGAAGTCCTAGCCTCAGCAATCAGACAACAAAAAGAAAAGGCATCTGAATTGGCAATGAAGTCTAACTCTCACTCTTCGCAGATGATACGATACTTTATGTGGAAAACCCAAAAGACTACACTCTAAAACTGCTAGAACTCCTACAGGAATTAAGTGTCAGGATATAAAACCAATGCACAGAAATCAGTTGCATTTCTATACACCAACAAGACAGTAGAGAAATGAAACAGCCGATCCCATTTACAGTCGCATCCAAAGCCATAAGCTACCTAGGAATAAATTTAACCAAAAAGGCAAAGAATCTGTACTCAGAAAACTTAAATACTCATGAAAGAAATTGAGGAAGACACAAAGAAATGGAAAAACATTCCATGCTCATGGATTAGAATAAGAAATACTGTGCAAAAGTGTATGCTACCTGAAGTAATCTACACATTTAATGCAATCCCTATCAAAATACCACCAATTTTTTTTCAAAGAAATGGAATAAGTTATCCTAAAATTAATATGGAACCAGAAAAGATCCCGGATAGCCAGAGGAATGTTGAAAAAGAAAACCAAAGTTGGTGGCATCACAATTCCAGACTTCAATAACAAAGCTGTCATCATCAAGACAGTATGATACTGGCAAAAAACAGACACACAGATCAATGGAACAGAACAGAGAGCTCAGAAATGGACCCTCAACTCTATGGTCAACTAATCTTCGATAAAGCAGGAAAGAATGTCCAATGGAAAAAAGAGAGTCTCTTCAACAAATTGTGTTGTGAAGAATGGACAGACACATGCAGAAGAATGAAACTGGATCATTTCCTTACATCACACACAAAAACAGACTCAAAATGGATGAAAGACCTCAATTTGAGACAGGAATCCATCAAAATCAAAATCCATCAAAATCAGAATCCATCAAAATCAAAATCCTTGAGGAGAACACAGGCAGCAACCTCTCTGACCTCAGCTGCACCAACTTCTTCCTCGAAATAGCGCTAAGGCAAGGGAAACAAGGGCAAAAATGAACTACTGGGACTTCATCAAGATCAAAAGTTTTTGTTCAGCAAAGGAAACAGTCAACTAAACCAAAAGACAACCAACAGAATGGGAGAAGATATTTGCAAATGACATGTCAGATAAAAGGCTAGTATCCAAAATCTATAAAGAACTTATCAAACTCAACACCTAAAGAACAAATAATACAATCAAGAAATGGGTAGGGGCCCCCGGGTGGCTCACTGGGTTAAGCCTCTGCCTTCAGCTCAGGTCATGGTCTCAGGACCCTGGGACGGAGCCCACATTGGGCTTTCTGCTCAGTGGGAAGCCTGCTTCCTTCCCTCTCTCTGCCTGCCTCTCTGTCTACTTATGATCTCTGTGTGTCAAATAAATAAAATCTTAAAAAAAAAAAAAAAGAAATGGGTAGAAGATATGAACAGACATTTCTGCAAAGAAGACATCCAAATGGCTAACAGACCCACAGAAAAGTGCGCCACATCACTCAGCATCAGGGAAATACAAATCAAAACCACAATGAGATACCACTTCACACCAGTCAGAATGGCTAAAATGAACAAGTCAAGGAATGAGAGATGCTGGTGAGGATGTGGAGAAAGGGGAACTCTCCTACACTGTTGGTGGGAATGCAAGTCGGGCAGCCACTCTGGAAAACAGTATGGGGGTTCCTCAAAAAGTTGAAAATAGAGCTACGACCCAGCAATTGCAGTATTGGGCATTTACCCTAGAGATACAAATGTAATGATCCAAAGGGGAACCTGCACCCCAGTGTTTTTGGCAGCAATGTCCACAATTGCCAAACTATGGAAAGAGCCCAGATGTCCATTGACAGATGAATGGATAAAGAAGATGTGGTATGTACACACACACACGCACACAGAGGAATACTGTGCAGCCATCAAAAAACTGAAATCTTGCCATTTGCAATGACATGGATGGAACTTGAGGGTATTATGCTAAGCGAAATAAGTCAGTCAGAAAAGGACAATTATATGATCTCACTGATATGAGGAATTTGAGAAACAAGACAGAGGATCATAGGGGAAGAAGGGAGGGAAAAATGAAACAAGACGAAACCAGACAGGGAGACAAACCATGAGAGACTCTTAATCTCAGGAAACAAACTGAGGGCTGCTGGGAGGTGGAGGGACGAGGGATAGGTGGCTTGATGGCCACTGGGGAGGGTATGTTCTATAGTGAGGAAAAAAAATTTTTTTCAACAAATGTGTTGGTTTGAAAACTTAATGCCCTTTTAAGAAGGGACTCACAGTATGAGAGTTATATTCCAAACTATATTACAAAACCACAATAATCAACACAGTACGGTACTGGCGTAAAAAGACACATATATCTTTTGTGTCTTGGAACAAAATAGCCCAGAAATAAACCCATGCACATATGATCAATTAGTTTATGGCATAGGAGCCAAGACTAGACAATGGGGAAAGGACAGTCTCTACAATAAATGGTGTTGGGAAAACTGAACAGCCACATTCCAAATAATCAAACTGGACCACTACCTCCACCGTACACAAAAATTAACTACAAATGGATTAGTCTTAAATGTGAGACCTGAAACCGTAAAAGTCTTAGAAGAAAACAGGCATCAGTCTTGGCAATGATTGCTTGGATGTGACACCAAAAGCAAAAATAAGCAAGTGGGACTACATCCTAAAAAGTTCTGCATAGCAAAGGAAACCAACAAAATGAAAAGGCAACCTACTGAATGGGAGAAAATATTTGCAAATCATGTATCTGATAAGGGTTAATATCCAAAAAATATAAAGAGCTCATACAACTCAGTAACAAAAAATAATCTATTAGAAATGGGTAGAGGATCCGATTAGACGTTTTTCCAAAGGAGGCATACAGATGGCCAACAGGTAGATGAAAAAGCACTGAACAGGGGTGCCTGGGTGGCTCAGTGGGTTAAGCCGCTGCCTTTGGCTCAGGTCCTGATCTCAGGGTCCTGGGATCGAGTCCCACATTGGGCTCTCTGCTCAGTGGGGAGCCTGCTTCCCTTCCTCTCTCTCTGCCTGCCTCTCTGCCTACTTGTGATCTCTCTCTGTCAAATAAATAAATAAAATCTTTAAAAAAAAAAAAAAAAGCACTGAACAGCAGTGTCATCAGGAAAATGCAAATCAAAACCACAATAAGATAGCACCTCACATGAGTGAGAACGGCTACAACCAAAAGACTGGAAATACCAAATGTTACTGAGGATGTGGAGGAAAGGGAACCCTTGTGCCCTGGGGTGGGAACGTGACTTGGTGCAGCCACTGTGGGAAATACCATGGAGGTTCCTCAGACAGCAAAAGGTAAAATCACCCTATCTATGATCTAGCAGTTCCACTTCTGGGGATTTATCCAAAGATAATGAAAATACTCAAGAAGATAATATACATGTCTCCATGTTCTTTACAGCACTGTTTACATTAGCCAAAATACAGGAACAACCTCAGTGCCCACTGATGGATGACGAAAATGTGCTACACACACACACACACACACACACAAAGTATTATTTATAAAATTCCATAAAACTTGATGAAATCTTGCCATTTGCAACAACAACCCTGACAGCAGCATGTGAGATGAAGTAAGTCAGTGAAAGACAAATTCTGTACGATCCCACTCATATGTGGACTCTTGGCGGCAAGAATAGCAGCGAACCAAGCTCCCAGAAACCGAGAACAGACGGCTGGTTGCCAGAGGCAGTGGCGGTGAGGAACGAGTAAGGCTGGGGGCTCAGAGCACAGCGTGGCTACTGTGGGTCACACCGCATGGAAGACCTGAAAGCTGCCGAGGGAGCAGATCACAGCACTCATCACAGGACAAAAGCTGTGTACTTATGTATGATGACGGTGTTAACCAGACTTACTACAATCATTGGCAATACACGTATATACAACTAGTGAATTATGTTGCACACCTGACATTATGCTGTCAATTATAGGTCAATAAAAAAGACCCCAAATCCCCAAAATGCCCTTCTAGGAGGGGAGGCCTGGCGTGTGAGCTGTCTCTCCCTGAGGAGGCTAGGTATTCTAGGGAGTCCGAGGAGAGCCTCACAACCCTAAGATAGCCATGGGGGACAGGGGTGGGGAGGAGAGACGAGGGACAGCTGCTCTTCCTCATCACCTGTGCCGGTGGTGGTGGGGGCGGGGTGGGAGGCAGAGTCTTCCCAGGTGCCTCAGTGGTGGAATCAGGGCAGGACCCGGGAGACTATGGCCCCCCACCATTGCTACCATCCAAGCAGCGAGGCTTCTGTTTCCTCTGCTGGAGTGTGTGTTGGTTTCCCTTGTGGAGAAGGGTCTGCAGCCCAGGGGAGCACGGAAGCCTCCCCTCCCCCCATCAGCTGCCTCCCAAGCTTGGCCCAAGAGGCACCTGGGCCAAGTCCTCCCTCCCCTCCTCCAGCCCTCCTGACTACTGTTCCTCAGACCTTACCTGAGAAAAAGAAAGATGGTTTTCGGGGACCCGACCCTGTGGTTCTTGGGGGTCTGGTGTGCCAGGTGTGGCCCAAGGGCCTCTAGCAGTCCCGGATGTAGCTTTTCAGCCTCATCAAAGATGAACAGGGTCTGGTGGCAGCGCTCCTGTGTTTCCTTGATCTCACTTGTTAGCTTCTCCTGCACGGAATACAGGGAGCTGCCGGGAGCTGGGGAGCAGGGGGAGGCCCAAACTCATCCTCCCATGGGGGACAGCTGGAGAGCCCTAAGGCCATGCTTTGGCATCTGCAATGCATCAAGGGCTCCCACCAGCTGCCAATCCACACTTCTGGGGGTGGGGCTAGCGCCCACACCTCTGATGAACTTCCCAGGAGATTCTCATGCACCCTGAGCTCTGTGGAGAGGAGGAGGGCTGGCCAGGCCTTGGAAACAGGCCCCAGCCTGCAACCTGCCTCATGTGGTCCATGGTGAGGTCCCATCCCAGAAGGAATCAGCCTCACTTGGGGTAGGAGTCAGGCTCTAATATTGGGGAGACAGGCACAGCAGGTTCACGTGCCCAGAGGTGGCCAAGTCCCCCTTCTTGAACTCCCGGGAGCAGGTGCTCACTAGTACCCAGGCTAGACTGAGACCTCAGGGGAGAAACCTGGGTGGGACCTGTCTGGGACTCAGCCAACTGGCCCTTGGGGTACCCCACCCCTAGCCAGAGAGTCGAAAGCCCTCTGCAGTCTTCACCAGGAGAATAGGGCCAGTGTCCACAACAGGTGGGTCTGTCAGCAGAGGCCCCTCCATCCACCTCTGGCCTTCCCAGATTCTGACCTCAGACCCATCTCCCTAATGTGTGTGTGTGTGTGTGTGTGTGTGTGTGTGTGTGTAAGTGGAGAGTCACAGCAGTTCTGCCACAAAGCCGGTTTGTTCTTTCTGCGAAGCCCTGGTAGACCAGCCACCAGTCACCAGACCTTAGGACACTTCACCTCTGCCCTCCAACACTGCACTGAAGCGGCAGCTGACTCAACCATCTCTATCCTCGGAAACTTACGTAATCTTCCCAGGTTAACACACTGCAAAGAGCAGAACTGAAAGCCAAAGACAGATGTCATGCAGCAATGACATGACATTTTGTTCATCATCTGGCTTATCTGAAATACTACATGTCTAAATGGAAGAAACCCACAAGAGCAGAGCGGCAAGGACAATTTTTGTCCCACTACTTGTTGGCGATTTGGGAAGATATGGAAAATCTTTTATGATATGCCTCCTTAAAAAGGGGGGTGGGCAGGATATGGGCACCTGGGTGGCTCAGTCTGTGAAGCATATGACTCTCCATTTCAGCTCAGGTCATGATCTCAGGGTTGTGAGATCGAGCCCTGTGATGGGCTCCATGCTGGGCGTGGAGCCGACTTCAGATTCTCCCTCTCCCTCCCTGTACCCCATCCTCCCAAAAAAGCAGGATCTGCAACTTTCTGTCCAATGTTAATCACAATGACATAAAACTCGAAGGAAGCACAACAAAATGTGAACTGTGCTTGTGTCTGTGTGTGGAGATTCTGATCAAGTTTTTGCTTTTCTCTGTTCCACATTTCCTGCAAAATTCCCACTACTTCAAGAACAGACAACCAACACTGGATCCTCTGTTTAAGCTCGGTGTGCAGGTGATAAGGAGACAGAGCTCAAGATGCACGGTGTTTGAGTATCAGTCTTTCCTCCACATGCTCAGGGCCTGATCTTTGTGGAATGGTGTCACCAGGGCCACCAACCCCCATAGCCAGGCTTCTTTGAGGCCACCTCCTTGCAGGGAAGGGCTGATTTCAGGCCTTCCATCCCATCCCAGAAGCTGCTGCTCAGGTTGTCAGAGCCTCGTTCCCGTCCCACCGGCCCAGGCCCCCAGTCCTGCCCGGCCTCACCTCGTACACGTCCATGTACTTCGGGTGAGGAAAGTGTAGGGTGGCGATGAATGTCTTGACGCAGTTGCTCCTCAGCCCATCCCGGTACAGGTTCTCTGCCAGCAGCCGCGCCACAAAGTTCTTGCCTGTGCCGGACCAGCCGTGGAACGACAGGGCCAAGGCCTTGCCTGGCTGGGGCAGCTCTAAGTAGCCCTTCACCGTGGTCAGGACCAGCTCCCGAGCCAGATGCTGGCCGTGCAGTCGCACACTTAGGTCCGATTCCAGGCCTGGGAGGGGGAAAGAGGCAGCCATGGTGAGGTCGCACAGATGTGGTCTCCCCTAGGCTCAATGACAGCAGGGAGACTGAGCCCCTCTGAACATCTATGAGGGGGTGCTGTGGGGATTATCTGGCCTCAGAATAAGAAACCACTGGACAGACCTTGCAGCCCAGAGGGATTCAAGGGCCATTTTTGAAGAGTTTGAGAAAAAAAAAATTGAATGTAGAGAGAGAAGGGAATCACCCTGAAGGTCCTGAAGACACCCCAGAACGGTTGACAGAGGGCGGCTGGGTGGCTCAGTCGGTTAAGCATCTGCCTTCAGCTCTAGTCATGATCTCAGGGTCCTGGGACCAAGCCCCCTAGGGGTTCCTTGCTCAAAGGGAAGTCTGCTTCTCCCTCTGCCCCTCTCCCCACTTGTGCATGCACCTGCATAAGCACGAGAGGTCTTTCTAATACATAAATTAAAAATCTTAAAAAAAAAAAAAGAAAGAAAAAAAAGGAATGGTTGGCAGAGTCCTGTCTGGAGGAGGAAGTCCATCCCCATGCCCAAGAAATTGCTCCCACCCAGAGATTTTGAGAACCCCTAAGTGCTTTATGAAGACAACCTCACGTGAATAAATTCAGTTCAGCAAACACTTATTGAAGGTGGCTAGTGTGTTCAAAGTCCTCTGTGAGGCCTGCCTTCCTTCCAGCCACGAGATCACAGGGTATGGAGAGGGGTTCTGGGAGTCCCAGCAGAGACGGGAGGCTATACTGTCAGCTGTGGGCAGGACGATGAAGGGTGCCTTCACCCTAGCCATTCCCCCTGGACTGCCTCTCCTCCCCAAAGATCCCCAGCCCCTCAGGGCCATGCAAGGTGCTACCTGTGAAGTTGTTGGAGATCCTGCAGTCCCCGCTGTTGCAGCAGGCCTGGAAGCTGCAGTACCACGAGGTCAGGATGTCCAGGTACTGCTGGCCCAACAGGGGAAGGCTCCAGCCTGGAAAAGAAGGAGCTGTGAGACAAGGACAGAGCCCAGGGCCACGGGGAAGGTAGACACGGTCTCCCTGCAACCAAGCAGAGAGGTTCTTCTTGTCCTTGGTCCTCCTTCCAGAGCTGCTCCTCACTGCTCTTCCATGGGCCTGGCTTGTGCCTGGCCAGGGAATGAGCTGGAGGGGGCACCCCCAGCTTGGAGGAAGTCGATGTCCTTGTTATGAATACAGCTCTGGCAAAGGTTTGATTTGTTCAACACAGAATGCCTTTGCCAGAAATGTAAGAAAGCCAGAGCTGCCCACAAGGAGTTCGTGCCAGTCTAGCAGGGAGACCAACAGCAGCTGGTGATGCTCATTCTGCCTACTTGCTGTGAATTCCAAAGCGATGTGATTACAGCCAACCCCAAGGGTCTCTCAATTCTTTTGTCAAATGTCAATTTGAACATACCCAGCACTAGCAAAACCACAACGAAACAAAACCCAACCACTGGGACTTCGAAATCTTTTGATTTCAATGAAAAATGTTCACAGTACCATTGTAGGACTATCATTAGAAGAGCATTAGGGACCTGGAATTTTCGACCCAGACTGCAAGAAGCCTCAGAGAGCATCTGGTCCATAACAGTAATGTGACAGATAACCCCGGCGCAGAATTTGTCACTGACTAGCGGGAACCAGAACGCAGGCGCGGGGCTCTCAGCAGCAGAAGAGAGAAGGTACTGGGGTCGTGTGCAGCCCGGGACTCTGCTGAAATTCCAGAAGGCGGCGGGGAAGAGCAGCTCGATGGTGGACTGGGAGACACAAGGAAGTGTGAGCTGTCTGGAGGGGTCAAGGACTGGCGCCGAGGGCAGGGCAGCCACCCAACCAGTCCCCTCGGCAGCCCCGGGGCCCGTCCGGGTGTATCCGGGGGAAGGAGATGACCTTCTTATGGATACAGGCCGAGGATGCGGCCCGGTCCCCAGAGGCGCCCCTGCCCGCAGCCCGGGCCGAGGCCAGGCGGGGCGGAAGAGCGGGTAGCCAGGCAGCCTACCTGACGGCCGCGGCCCGACGGCCGGGACATTGGTGCCCCGCTTCCCGGGCCGGCGCACGTCCCCCCGCCGCCCTCAAATCCCCAGTCCCCGAGCCGCGGCCGAAGGACCCCGGGCGGCCGCTCTTACCCAGGAGCCCCGCGCCAGCCTCCTCGGCGCGCTCACAGTCCTCGGGCCACACGCGGCAGCGCAGGAGCGCCCAGTACCGTCGGGAGAGCGCCGCGGCCGCCCTCAGCCGCTCGCGCAGGCCGCGGAGGGGCTCCTGGGCCCCGTCCGGCTGGCTCGCATCGTCGCCTGGTTCCGGCGCGCCCGGGAGCGGTAGGAGCAGCAGCAGCAGCAGCAGCGGCGGCAGCAGCGGCAGGCGGAGGCGCAGGCAAGGCATGGCTCTCCGGCCGCCGCTCTCGGTGGTGCCGGGGCGGCGGGCGGGTGCGGCCGGGGGAATGGGCGCCGCCGCGGGAACCCAGGTCCAGGCCCGCGGCCCGAGCGCACCGCGGGGCCGCCCGCAGGCACCGCCCACCGCCGGGGCTTGCTTCCGGCTGGGCGTTTCTCTGGGGAGCCTGAGGAGGGGCGGCCACCCGGAGAGTCCCCTCGGCAGTCCCGGGGCCCGGTGGAGGCCGGCCCGGTAAGGGCCCCCGTCTAGGCCTTGCCCTGGCGGCGGATGAGCCCCGGGCCAGCTCGCAGCGTGTCGCCGGGAGCCGGAGCCGGGGCGGCGGGGTGGAGAGAGGCCCTGGGGAGGCGGGGAGCTCCTCCGCCCCGGGAAGTGAAACCGCTGCAGGCAGCAGCAGGTCTCCACAGCTGGGAGTCCGCCCGCGGAGAACGGAGGCCTGAGGGCGCCAGGCTGGAGATGCTCGGCTTCTGGAAACCCCCGTCAGGGGCACTCCACTGAGGGAAGTTCGGCGACACTGTGTCCGCTCTCTTGGCTACGCTGGCAATTTTCAAGTGCTTGTGACCTCGAGCCGCTCCTCAGATGGCACTGGCAGGACTTGAGGGCGCCTTTCCTCCGGGACCCGGTCTCCACAGCATGAGCCTGCCACCTGCTTGTCGGATTTCAGAAGACCTTAATGCATTTTTCAGAATCACCCGAGTGACGGAAGCCACTTGCCTCGCGGGGCTCTCTTGTCCTTGGAACAAGGTGCTGTCTAGAGGTCGTGGGACTCGACGCATGAACAGCACAGGCTCTGTGGCTTTGAGGTTGGGTTCTCCAGGCCTCACGGTGTCCGTCTTTCAGATCACTCAGCAAACCGTGTGCTCTTTCCTCAACAGCTCCCCACATCTGCTCTCTCAGAACAGCTGCAGAAATCCCCCGAGCACCCGTTAAGACACCACCACAGTTACACTGCGGCACACTGTAGGTCTCCACCACTCAGAGTGATGGCAACACTGAGCCCAAACCTCCCACAGGGCAGCTTCCTCAGCCCTGCTCCATGTGCAGACAAGCCCGAGAAACCTGGCACGGACCCTTGACAAGGAACACACCTTTATGCTTATCCTGAAATTGAAGACATGAACTCAATCAGTGAATGAGCCTGAATGCCAACCCAGTAGGGCCTCTACCATTTCCTATGTGTGATCCTGGGTATTATTTGCCCTAGGCTTGATGCCCTACCTAGAAAATGGCATAATAAAACAGTCACTTGACTGGGGGCCATAAGCTCGTTCAGTTTACAAGTGAATTTATGGTGATAAAATTACTCATAGTAACACTGATTTCTTTTAAAAACCCAAGTTTTGGGACTGTGAAAATAACACTCTTACTGTTAACTTTCATGTAGGACTAACTGCTAATTTCTGAAGTGTTCTGATTGAATTTAGCATTTAGTGGCAAATAAAGTAGACAGCTGGAAAGTTCTTAATTTCAAGAGGACATTTTTTCCCTAAAAGTTTTTTCTTCACCTTTGTTAGTTCCACACAGAAACAATGGATCCAAACACCAGTTTTGAGACAAACCTCAGATTTCAATAAAACATTTCATTCTCAGGGCTCGGAGGCAGTTGGTTCCAAGTCTAGGAACGAGATCTCATGGATGATGGAGACATCTATAGGCTGTTGTGAAAACTACAGCCGCCATGATTCCTTAGCAGGCAACCCCCTCTCCAGGCTACTGAAGTGTGGTCAGGAGCTTGTTAGAAAGGCAGAATCTCAGGCCTCAAACCCACTCAATAGAAATCTGCATTTTAACAAAGGCTAAGAGAAAAATGGGCACATCAACATGGTACCAAGCTTTGCCACGAACCTCTTCTCAACCCCGGCTGGAGGCAGACCGAACTTTCTCTGCCCTGAAAACAATCTCTGAGTAAAAATCAAGCCTTTATCTCCAATTACACTTGACATGTAAAAAGCAAATTCTGAAAACATAAAATCAATGTTTCACAGCTCATCTATACATTGGTGGCCCCTTTGTTTAATGTTTATACTAAGGAGCAACTAAAACAACACATTGGACTCAGGGTCCTTTCAAGAGACAGGGCACGGCTGATGGAAACCATTCCATGGTTTCCCACACCCCTGAAGGAATGAAACAGGGCACAGGCCCAGGAGGCTGTGTACTTCAGAAATCGGGCTTCTCTATACAGGGCAGGCCTAGCTCACTCTCCCCGTCTTCCACGTGGGTTCTGCCTACCTCTCACCCTCCTGACCCCCTGGGATTCGTTCCTGCTCTGATTTCTACTGTAATTCATTGACATCATTCCTGACACACTTGGTGCTTCACAGTTTTCTTCTGTTGGGACCATCTGTTCTCGAGGGGACTCCCAAAGCCCAAATGTCTACTGAAGACCAAACATGAACTCTCCCTACTCCAGCTGCCTTTTCCGAGCTTTAATACCAGTCCTTCTGATATGCTTGAAAAGCAAACAAAGCCTGAACTGTATCTTAAAAAGATCACTGAAGTACACAAGGCTGCAGCCTCCCACCAGTATTGAAGTTCACGGGACAAAAGGTGGCACAAACAAAAATGCGACAAACCAAGTAAAAACTCAAGAAAGTCTGCTTCATTGTCTAGTTGGGGTTTATGATGCTGGATTTCTATTTCAAAAGTTAAAAAACTGGCTGTCTGAAGAATAATAATCAGGTCCTTGGTCTCCTCCACATCTGTACAGTACTGGGCTAAATTAAGATTTGTAATGCTTTACTTCTAAAGAAGCTGCAGGAATGGGCTGAACTACTAAGTATACAAAAAGAACCTAAGAATTATCCAATGGAAACTTCTGGTAGAGTCACAACCTGGAATTAGCCTTTTGGAGGCTAGTGAGTAAGTGCAAAGGTCTTACTCATCAGATACCATGAAACAGTTCCTGTGGAGGTTTAAGCGGGAGCAGGAGTCTTTTTCTGTCCCCTAACGAAACAGACAGGAAGCTGGAAAAGAGAACACTGAAAATAGCTTCAAAGAAGGGAAAAAAAGGAGTAAGAGGAAAAGATGATACATCGATACTTATTAAAATCTTTATTCACTTTTTTCTTCTTTTTCAGAATTGAAACCCATAGAACACATTAGAAACTTGGGTGCATATCTGTCCTGTTTGGTGTCTTACCAAGCCCAACCTCCTGCTGTGTGACAGCTCTGAGAGGAAATCTTGGCAGATTAAAATCGAGGGTAGCGGTTCCTACACCTCCCTTTTGAGCAAACTAAATTAGCTTCCCAGTAAGTTACTCCCCAGCTCCCCCGCTTACACTTTGTATTTGTGAGTAACACCTTAGTTCCTTAAAAACCTGTGGCAGTGGAGTAACCAGCCCCTGCCTTTTCAACCCAGGCTGGATGCATTGAAGGGAGAGAAACTGGTCTTCCCCTGGACGATAGGTTTCACGAAGTCAGGTCTGTCTGGCTCCTGCGTGTGCCTGGCCACGCCCAGCTCTCCAAAGGTGCCCAGAAAATGCCGGCTGAATGGTCTCTCTGTGACTTCAGAGACATTCGCAGCGACTGAGGAGAGACCCATTCACTAGCTTCAAGTTCTTCAGCAACATAAGTCAGTGTTTCCCTGTGTCAAAATAAATACGTTTTTTTCTCTTGCTACAATAACAGATACGACTATATACATACATATGCCTTTACTCATGTTTCCTGAAGCTCAAGCTCAAAAGATCACTCCTACAGGACAGCTCACTGACAGACGCGGTTTTTATCGCCACTGAGGTGTGGTCACTTACAGTCAAATAAGACAGGGACCATTGCGAATGGACACTGAAGGAATATGGGGGATGGGAAGGGAAAGCCAAAAGTCTTTCTTCTTTTCTTTTCTTTTTTTAAGGAAAAGAAAGATGAATTTCCTTGGAAGAACTTACTGTTCAGGAGACACTAAAAAATTGACATGTACAGGATTCATCCTTCCCCAAATAATATGCAATAGATGTACCTGAATTCTTCCATTTCCTCCTTAAATTTCATTTGATATATTAGTCCTGAGTGCAACAGGGAGAAATGCCTTATTAATATATTATCGAACAATACTCTGAGCAAATCACAGATCCTGTCTATTAATTTGTTTTGCACAGAAAATTATTTACACCCAAACCCACAATAGAGCCTCATATTAAAGAACAATTTAGAATAAAACTTCTATACCCATATTTCCCCATTCAAACTCTGCAACAGACGTATTTAAGAAGTGGGAGGAGGTAAGGAAATGGCATTCAGTTCTGATTTTCCTAGTTTGATAGTATTAAAACGTATCCACTTCTACCTTTAGATGTTGACTAGGCACACCCAACCTAGGACTGACCAAGACCACTTCTAGTGACTTGTCTAACGGTGCTAAAGAAACCACAAAGAGGACACAGTGACAAAACTTAAAAAAAAAAAAAAAAAGGTATCAGCCTCTGTTTTTCCAACAGAATTTGGTTTTTGTGACTTTCAGGGCTATAAGCTTTTGGTTGGTTTTCTCTAAGATGAGCTTAATCCAATCCTGATTAGAACATAAATCTATGTTCCAAGAGTCCTGTGACACCACCCTATTAGTAAACGACGTTAAACATGATAGATCTGAACACCTCTTAAGAAAATGAATTTTTAACAGCAGGAAACAGAATGAACTCATACATTTTCTGCCATGTTTTGATAAAAGGATGGGATATTCCTTCCTGCTTGTTTTCTTAGCAATATCTTCTGCTTTCAACATTAGGAAGCAAGCTCCCAGTTGGAGAACAAGTCTTACCCATTCCACTGCGCCACACAACAGGTACCATGTGTCTGCAAGGACACTGGGCCATCATTTGGTTGAACCAACATAAACCCAGGCGAGTCCACTGCCTCCCACCGTCTCCCTCCAGCCAGCTCCTTGACCCTCTGGGTGAGCACCATCCACGATATTCTCCAGCTCAGCTATGAATCCTGCTCGATGCACACAATAAATGGTCCTACAACTGAAATCTAAGGCCTCCTTCTGTTAACACCGTTTCAGTGTTTTGTGCTAACACCTGGCTCCTTAGACTCAATACCTTCTTTTAGAACTCAACCCATTCTTGTGGATGTCTCCAAACATACTTACAAAGTACAAAAGCATCCCGACCTCAGGCTGTTGTTAACACTTACAGGCTGCCCAGCTGCCTTTCAATGCAAGAACAAGGACCTAGATTCTAAGCTGTTTTTGAAAGGCTGGCTGCCCCACACTGGTCTCCAGAGGCTGGCACGGCATTTGCTCCCTCACACCGTTGAAACAGCAGCCTCTGCCTGACAGAAGCACAAGGCTGGACTGGCCCCTAGACAGGATGCAACGGCTTACAGGTCTGGGAGGCTCTGCAGGAACACAGACCAAGCTGAGCCTGGCCTTCTGTCACTACCAGGACAGGGACAGGGACAGCGGCGCTCCACCACCAGTTCTGAACACCCGATGAAATTAAACAAAGAAATCAGGGCTTGACATAAACCAAAATCTTAAGGCTCTTCCTGGTAACCTCCTTCGTTTTGAGGCTCAGAGAGCTTCAACTCTTTGTTCCCAGTCATCGGCATGGCCCACATCACAAGACTGGTCCGGCCACCAGCAGAACGCGTGGTCGGCTGAGCGCAGGAGCTAGCTCTTCCCACGAGAAAGGCACAGACAGGAACTGCCAATCTCTTGGGAACAGCAGCTTCAGTGACCGAATGCCTTAAAGGCTGAGGTGGAAATCATTTCAGATGAGAAATTGGGATGGTGGAGATCGTAGGCAACTTAACTCTCATCAAGGTGTTAGCTCAGTTTGCTTTGTTAATTCAGAAAGGATTTGCCTGCTTTGGGCAAAGGGAAAAAGAAAAGTCTCCATGAGAGCATCCTGCTTGGACAATTTGCGGGCTAACTGGGATACCGCTGTGAGCACACAGATCCACTGAGGTTCAAGTCCTGTTTGCTTTCTCTACACCCATGGAGCTCAAATACCGGGGGGCCTCCCCGCTTCTGGTGCCGTCTCTTCCTCCCTCCTCTAAGAGCTCACGGAAAGCACTATCAGCCAATCGCTTAAAAGCCCAAGCATCCTTCCTGCTGTTGTCGTTCCCGCTAATTCGATCCTGAACATGTATCCCTGCCCACAGAGCATGCTATCGGGCTCAAGAGGTCCGGTTTCCCCGGCTGCCACTCCGCAGGAGGCGGTCAAATTCCCAGCTGGATCGGTCCTGGTGCAAAAAGGACTCCAGAGATGGCTGAGGGTTTTCAGAAACTCCATCGGGGTGGAGAAAGGATTCTAAGGATGAACTCAAACCACACACTCCAGAAGCAGGCCCAGCATTCACCTCTCCGCACGTCCCCCCTCTATCTGTCCCGTGGCATGCGAGCGAGGCCCGACCAACCAGGAGGCCCGCCGCCGGGAAGTCGGGGGGTCGGCGGGAGCGCTCCCGTGGTCTGAAACCTGTCATCTTTGCCTTCGTTTCTCCTACAGAAGTCGCCAGAGGCATCCAAGGCCACCCTGCCCCTCATCACCAGAGCTTGCTGCCGGCTGTCTCCGATCCCCCTCATCCCGTTCAGAAGTGATTGTGCTGTTTCTCTAGCTTTGTAAAAAGGAGTCTCGCTTATTCTGTGGAGCGGATTACAAGTGGGAGAGAGGCATCCTGTCCTCCACCAGCACGGTGTCTGCCCCGAACTGGTCAGTGCACTGCTTCACCGTGGCCAGCACGCTCAGGAGCCGCTGCTCCGCGGCATCCAGGTGGGGCTCAGACAGCACGGGGGCGATGGGGTCGTGGGCCATGGCCGACTTTAAGGCAGACTTCAGCACGCCGTTCTTCAGGTAGTTCAGTCTGTTCCAGGTGGACACCCGAATGCTGGAAGAGAGAGTTGTAAGGGAGATGACGTGAAACCTCTTACTGTCAAGGAGTTTAAAGCCTGCTCGGTGGGCAAAAGTCAAGAAATAATTATGTAAGACGTCTCAACTAAGGAAAAAAACAAATCTGTTTCCAAAGGACCTCTACATTACCACATTTTGAGATTTTTTTTCTAGGTAATTAATTAGAGGTATATGCAAAGATTTATCAATGTTCACTCCAATGTGCAACTGAATTTGTAACAGGAAAAATGTGAAACAATACGAATGTTCATCTATTCAAAAACAGTTAAAAGTATGGCTTACCCATTCAAGGAAATACCATGCAGCCATTAAAAACAGTTCTGGGAAATTTAATGGCTTGAAAAATACCCATGATATAATACTGGGTGGGGGGAAAAAGTTGGTGGGAAAAAAGTTTTACTCTAAATCTATGGGAAAAGAGAATGTGTGTGTATGTACACACACACACACATATATAGCCAGACATACACATACGGTTAGAACGAAGTCACTATGATGTTAATAGGAGTTAGCTTTATATCTTAGTAGGTAGTTTTAACTCTCTTCTTTCCATGCTTCTGAATGTAAAAAATTCCTACCAGCAATATTATAACTAAACTGCAATATCAATATTACAATCCTACCCACTTCCTGTGGGTAATGAGAGGATTACGAGGTAGGCACAGAGGTCCAACTCTGCAAGAGGCAGCCGGGTCTGCATCTACTAACAAAGGAAGAGCGACCTTTGGACAAAGCACAGAAGGGGCAGACAGGCACAGAGGTGGTACGATTTTACTATTCTCAAGTCCACGACAAGCGCCCCCAGCATCAGAGCCTCCCCTGTGTAACTAAGGCCTCACTTGTCTGCCTCTCAGTCCCACACCCGTCCTCCTGAGATGTACGCCCTGCTATGACGCAGAGAATTCCTGAAAGCATCTCTCCAGTCCAGCTTTCTCCGAAGCGGTCACTGGAGGGAAGTGCAGACACCTCAGGCTACTGCACAGGTGGGTCGATAGGGAGAGCAGGTCATCAAACGGTGCTCTGCCCTGGTCCACACTGCCAGAACGAGCAGGCCCTCTTGACATGGAAACCCGAGCCCCGAAGACAGGCCCTCACACGTGCCCTGCCTGTGACAGAGGCGGTTTCTCCTGAGCTGTCCCTCCCTCTGTTGCCCTGACCCCAATGCAAGTCACTGCCTGAATGTGCATCCCAGAGGGCTGCTTCCTGCTTGTGCAGGGCCTGCAAATTAGCCAACTTCTCTGCTATCCCATGAACTGAACTATCCTTCTCCATGGAGGTCCACACCCTAGCCTTGGTGACAAGGTTCCCTTCCAAGTTTGTCCTTCCTTGGGTACCCTCTCTCAGCCCTTTTATAGTTATGCTTGTATCAGAGCTTCTTTATATAAACTTTTCCATTTATTTTTTTGAATTTATTTTTTAAAAATTTTTATTAACATATAATGTATTTTTTGTTTCAGGGGTATTTTTTGTTTTTTTTGTTTGTATTTTTTGTATTTTTTGTTTCAGGTCTGTGATTTATCAATGGTCTTACACAATTCATGTACTCACCATAGCACATACCCTCCCCAAAGTCCATCACCCAGACACCCCATCCATCCGACCCCCTTCACTCCAGCAGCCCTCAGTTTGTTTCCTGAGATTAAGAGTCTCTTATGGTTTTTCTCCCTCTCTGGTTTCATCTTGTTTCATTTTTGCCTCTCTTCCCCTATGATCCTCTACCTTGTTTCTCAAATTCCACATATCAGTGAGATCATATAATTGTCTTTGATTGACTTATTTCACTTAGGATAATACCATCTAGTTCCATCCATATTACTGCAAATGGCAAAATTTCATTTTTTGATAGCTACATAGTATTCCACTGTATATATACACCACATCTTCTTTATCCATTCATCTGCTGATGGACATCTGGGCTCTCGTAGTTTGGCTATGGTGCACACTGATGCTATAAACACTGGGGTACAGGTGCCCCTTCGGATCACTACATTTGTATCTTTGGGGTAGATACCCACTAGTGCAATTGCTAGGCACAGGGTATTTTCAACTTTCTGAGGAACCTCTATACTGTTTTCCAGAGTGGCTGTACCAGCTTAAACTTTCCCATTTAACCTACTGTGTCTTTTCTAGCTTCTGACTGGATCAGACAGATAATACTATTATTACAAAAACATCTTCCTTCATAGATGTATGTGGTTTTTTTTTTTTTTTTTAAAGATTTTATTTATTTATTTGACAGAGAGAAATCACAAGTAGACAGAGAGGCAGGCAGAGAGAGAGAGAGGGAAGCAGGCTCCCCGCTGAGCAGAGAGCCCAATGTGGGACTCGATCCCAGGACCCTGAGATCATGACCTGAGCCGAAGGCAGCGGCTTAACCCACTGAGCCACCCAGGCGCCCGATGTATGTGGTTTTTGACTGGCCATACTACTGCCTCCTATTGATGAAAACAATTAAGGGGCTCTTAGGGCAACACTTCCTGCGGAATATCGTACTGCTGCTACTAAAAACAGAGGCCAGAGAAACAGCCTGGCTGTGATGAGGGGCAGTTGGATGGGATCTGAGGGTCTCAGGCGGTGAGCTCAAAGTAGGACACGGTGCTCCCACATTTTTTTTCTGTGTGACTCTGCAATGTGCAACCCAGCAGATTCTTAAGGCTCTCCTTCAAACTGATACCAGCCATAATGCTTTGAAAAGGAGCTCCTTAGAGCCCGCTCTTTTATCTCATTTTGATTTACCTTCTAATTTCTTTGTTCTCGAACACAGACTTTAAAAAAAATACGAGGCTAAATGCCTCTGAAAAAGTTACCTTTGGCTTACACACTTTCAGACTGAGATCTGCAAACCACAGGTGGTCTGTGGTGGGCAGTGAGAGGACTTCAAACCCCAGGGTGAACAAGGTACAGGGGCCAGGGATGCAGACTGTACTAGAGTCCTGGTGGGGAGAGGACCGTATCCCGATATTAAAACAAACACGAATATGTACTGAATAGACTGAAAATTTCTATTCATACAAAATTTGAAATGACTTTTGAGCTCCAGGGGTTCTGGCCTGGAAAAGCATGAGAAGCATTTGCTCAGGTCTTAGGAAGTTTTAAGGCCTGGAAAACGGATGTACTGTTAGGTGAGCCTGGAAAGGAAGATGACACAGGCCAATGTATTTGCTGTGAGGAACTTACATGCAACACTGATAGAGGGGGGCAAGAATGCTTCTCTCATCCAGCGATGGGTTCCCAAAGCTGAAAATTAAGATTAAAAAACTTAGTGAATTACTTAGTGGCTCCAGTTGCCTTCTTAGCATCAAAGCACGAGCAAATTCTCTAAGACGACCCAAATGTGATCCTAGATAATTTCATGCTCCCACGGCTCAGATCACTTAAAAATAAACAGGGCGTGACCAATCTGACACAGGATTCCTAACAGTCTGTACTGCAGCATCAAACAACAAATGTCCTCATGTACAAGCCTCCTGTGTCCCACTGGCTATGGCACGGTGCTGAAGCAGAACCACGGCACATGGTGTGGAGCCCACGGGCCACAGGGAGGACCCGAACCCCTGGAGGTTTTACGGGCACAGGGGGGAAAAGGGTATGCCCACAGTTCCCACTAACACACAGATGGTCGTCACTTGTAACAGGTTGTTCTACCTCGAAATCACCAATCAGAAAAGAGCAGGATTATCCTTTCCCTACAAGTAAGTATATGGCCAGATTCAAACAGGACAAGCAGCTCACGGAGGCTGAGAAAACGGTGATTCAAAGCATCTGTAAAAATGACTTCAGCAGTAATTCAAAGGTACACGAGAAGTGGTTCTGGAAAAACTCAATCTTCTACTTCTCTCCTGGAAGCTCAGCCTTAGCTGGAAGGTCTGGGAGCTCTGAGCACAGTGCAGCCCTCCAATAATTAACAGCTAAGGCAACTATTTCCACAGCACACACAATCATTTAAACAAACACACAAAGATCATTTGTATAAACCAGACAAATTTTCAGGAATGCATGTAGCACTGGCCTCCACCCGCTCTGCTGTGCGTGCCGGCCCCCGCACTCTGCAGGTGGCAGCCCCCTTCATGGAGCACGAGGCCCCGGGGCTCGGGGTAATACAGGGTGCCACCAGCAAGCGCCCCTTGGGCGTTCTTCGCTGAGGACCCCTGGGTCTCAGGTGAGCCTCAGCACCAACGTGGGACTGACCCACGTTGACCAACGGCCTAGAGCCTGGACGATTCTGGGCTCCAAGGAAGTGTTCCATTTAACACTTATTAAATGTAACTGCATGAAATTCTGAAATGAAATTCTGTAAATGAAATACTGAATCGGGCACCATGGAGAATGCAGGGGGCACAATAAAAATATAATATGCTCTTCAAAGAGCCCATGCTGAAAAAATTAAGGACCATCCATTTATTCAAAATAAATAAGACTGTCTTAGTCAAGATAAAAGTAACTTGTTTTTATGTATCAGAAGGAACTATTCTTCTTACGATCACAAAAAGTCTGGGCCTAGACTGCCATAAATATAGCAAAACATCCTATCAAACGGATATTTAAACTACATGAACCTTTGGACAGACTCAATTTAACAGGAATTAAATTTCATGTTCTATTAAATATGTATTTCTCAAGACTCTAGACACCATAGTCAAGGAAGAATGACAGAGGTAGTGACACATCAAAGACCTGGGCATCCAGCTGTCTGTGTTGAGAGTCAGTGTTAGACTCCTGGGGGAAAAAAACCCCACTTTTCCATTATTTAAAGTCCTCAGAACCCTGAGGGCAGAGGGAGTACGAACCCTGAGCAAGATGGAAGGACGGGTGCCAAAAGCAAAGACCCTGACCAGAAATGGGAAGGACACCTTCCATCCACTGAATCCTAGACATTTCCCGGGATGTCCTAGAAAATGTCCTTCTTGTATACACAGAAAGCCCTAACTGACGAGGATGGTCCTATGGTCCTACCTTTTGGCATTATCGAGAAGGATGAGCATACTGGCACCTTCGTCATCTTGAAAACTCTCATAGTGATGGCGGTCCGCGTTGCCGATCAGGTAATCAAAGACAGCGGTGTCAATGATGTCCAAGAGGCGGGGGCCCGAGTCATAGGGGGATGTTTTCTTGACAGCATCACAGTAGCTCTCGTCGTACTCCCACCTAGAGGCAAGGAGCACCCCCAGCATTACAGAGTGCCAGCACTGTACCTGGCTCTGTTTTGTTTTGAGAGAGAGAGAACGCAAGTGTGGGGCAGGGGCAGAGGGAAAGAGCGAATCTCCAGCAGACTCTGTGCCCAGCACGGAGCCCCACGTGGGACTTGATCTCACGACGCTGAGACTACAACCTGAGCCGAAATCAAGAGTCCAACATATAACCAAGGGAGCCACACTGGTGTCTCTGTAGCTGGCCCTGTTTACAACATAGAGAAAAGATGTCCTTGCCTGGCAGGTTTGCTCCCAGACCCACCTCCTGGGACAGAACAAACTGGAGGTTTGTGGGAGCACTCACCTGGCCAGTTTGCCCTCGCGGTATGTCCTGCCCCATGGGTGTCGGTGTTTCTGCAGAGGCCACACATCTGGAAGCCAAAGCGTGACAGATCCCTCCATCGTGTCTCCATCGGCACAAGCTGGCTCTGTTTCTCGGCAGTAATAACACTTCCCATAGAAACAAGTGTTATTTCCTACGGGACAGAAAGGAGCCAAAAACACTTAAGGGAAAAAGGAAAACTCCAAATTCCCCCAACAATGTAGAAGGGAGCAGCTAAGTGAATAGAACCTGCAAAAACAATGATCCTGAATGATATCTGAACATTTATTTATTTTCTGTACATGTTATAAAAAAGCATACAGTGAAAAAAAAGTCAAAGGGCAGGAAAGGATGTATATAAAAGTCTCCTTGCCCTTGGGGCCCCACCACCCAGTCCCTCTCCCAGGAGTCAAGCGGCATCACCACTATCTTTCTGAACTCACTCTAAAGTCTACGGCCATACCACCCTGAACGTGCCCGATCTCGTCTGAACTCACTCTAAGGAAAGTCATGCCCCTCCTCTTCTGTCAGGGCCGACACTTTGGCCAGAGCACCCAGGGGAGGGAAGAGTGGGCCCATCCAGGGACAGGCTCGGGCTGGGAGTGTGGGTACTGGGGGGGGTGCCAAGCAAATAAAGAAATATATTGAGGATAATGGAAACCAGGTTTCTCACAGAGGGAGAAGATTAACACACAGAAAGGCAGAAAGCCAGGATAAATCTTGTGGTGTTGAATTAGAATTGGACTGCAGCTATTGGTTGGAACAGAGATACAGAAAAAGACAGAGTGTGTGTGTGTGTGTGTGTGTGTGTGTGTGTGTGTGTGTGTATACAGCTTTCCTCCCTCTGTCCCTCAAGAGAGCCTGGAAGCAATGACAACCAGTAAAAAAAAAAAAAGGCAGTAAACACCCAGCACTCACATATTAATTTCTAAATATCATTTTACTACTGTATTAAAGGGACTCAGGGCTCCTTGGAGAAACTGGTGACTCTAGGGCTGGAGCAGAGAAAGGGTCTTACTGCTATGCCAGGGTAAAGAAGCACTCAGAGAATGACGGGAACATTCCAAAGGATCTACAAGACAGTGTGTAGGAGTTCCTGGGACAGTGTGAGCATCAAAATAAATAATAGCAAATCATAACTCTGACTCAATTAAGAGTCTAAGAGTTCATAGTGATATAAACAAACAAATAACTACATAAATGTGGGTCACACAGGGAGAGTTCTACCCTTTAATAGACTGGTGACTATTAAGTCTAGAAGGAATGAAAAACTAGCAAGTAACTATTGGACAACTATCACAGTAGCAATTGATCCAGGCAAGAGTCATCAATGAATGCTATAACTGGTGGGTAAAGGCTTGATGCAGGTGTAATATTTACATAGTTCTAGACTATATCATTCCAAAGTATCCCGTTAATAAAATACTAACTGGACACTAGAGAAACCTTACAGAGACTTACCATCTTAATCAAGGGATACAAGTTAACATCACCAGTAACGGGCCACGGCAGCAAACCTCCACCGCGTGCCTCCTGACAGGACATGCCAAGAAGGGCACAAGAGCACTTCTCTGGTGTTCCCACCGGCATGGATAAGTCACGAGCAAACGTCAGACACACTCAAATAAAGGCATACTCTATAAAGTAACCAACTTGTGCAGTTACGAATGTCAAGGTCATGAAAAAATAAGGAGAGTGAGGAATTGTTCCAGATGGACAGAGACTAAAACGACATGACTACGAACACATCATGTGATCCTAGACTGAGTTCTGGACTTCTACATGGCGTTACAGGGACAAGTGGCAAAATCTGCACTCTAGGGCCCGTGGGTTCGATGCGGGGCTGCATTGTGCGAGGTCGGTCTCTTGCTGCTGATGACTGGATGTGGGTGTGGAGGCGTGGGCCCTGGTGGTTGGGGGTACTGACGTCTTCCCACACCTGTGTGAGGAGCATTCATGTCACACACTGTTCTCAAATGTGTTAACAGTCCGAAGGTGTTAACAGTTAAGGAATCTGGGGGACTCTGAACCGTCTCTGCAACTTTTATACAAATCCAAAATTATCTCAAAATAAAAAGTTTAAAAAACAAAAACAACTGAAAAAGCTTAAGTAATGCTTTTTTGGCACTCCATACCTATTAAATATAGCCATCAAAAGAGCGGACTTCCTACCTATAACCCCCTCACATACTCCTTAAGGACTGTTCTATTCTCACACACATGTCCCTGAAGAGATGAGCAGCCCTCAAGCCTCTTAAGTATTTCTAACCCCAGCACAGCACACACTCCACACCCAACCGCAAAGCTGATTCTGTCACTCTTCCATCTTAAAAACATTTTTAGGTAAAGAAAATTTGAACTAATGGAACAATATACCACATATATAATGTTCATAATTATAAAAATATAAACTTATAAATTTAATTTGACCCCAGAAAAAACAGCAATAGATCTTTTAAAGGGTAGGGAACCTGACGTGGGGCTCGATCCCAGGACCCTGAGATCAGGACCTGAGCTGAAGGAAGACACTTAACCGACTGAGCCACCCAGATGCCCCTGAATAAGATTTTTTTTTCAATTAATTTATTTTTATTATTTTTTTTCTTCCTGTCATTTTTCTTAAAGATGATTTCTAAGGTTACAAGGAACAAGAAAGAACTGCTAGCAAACTCTTAAATAGCAGAAAGAGGGGACTAATCTTACCAGGTATCAAAACATAGATCAACTCAGTAACAGATAAGAGAATAGAAAACCCAAAAACTAAAACACATAGAAACACAAATTTATTTCAGTGGGAAAAAAATCCCCAACCAGTTAGAGCCATACTTCATCCCACATACTAGGATAAATTCTAAACTATGTCAAAAACTTAAATGTGAAAAATAAAACTATAAAAGTAGTCAAAATAAAAAAAGGTGGAATTCTTCCATAATCTCTGAGTGAGCAAAGCTATGATTCACAATCAGGAAGTCTCTTAAGAAAAGATGGATTACATTACAAATAAACAAAAATGTCTGTAAGGCAAAAAAAAAAAAGAAAGAAAAAAGAAAAAATACCATTAGCAAAGTCAAAAGAAATTAAAGACCTGGGGAAAAATATTTATATCACAAAGGACTATTCTCCCTGTGTATGAGCTCCTATACCTTGAGAAGACCAGAAGCAGAGCTGAAAATGAACAAAGGATACAGAAAGACAGGTAAAAGAAAAATACAAAGGGCTCTTAAATAAAAAGCTGTTACGTGTGAAACAGACAAAAGCCAAAGTTTGGAAACACACAGTTGATGCCGCTGGCGGAACAAAGGCATTCTCCCACGTCACCACCGGCAACGTGAACTGGTTGAACATTCATGGAAAAACACATATGCCCTCTGACCCAGTGCTTTCACTTCTGGATATATGTGATCATGTCTGAAGTAACGTATGTTCACATTAATTCTGGGCAACACTGGTTGTAAAAAAAGGATTGGCCCTTGTATGTGTAATAAAGGTCTGGTTAGATGAACTACGGTAGAGCCATACGACGCAGCACTTTGCAGCTGGTGACACAACAGAAGAATGAAGACGCTTTTAATGTGATAATAGATTTCCAAGATCTGTTAGGTAAAAGATTAGGTGAAAGAACAAGATGCAGAAGTAAGCAAATTGTGACATACGTTTCACAGAATGGCAGTTAAATAAAAATATATATTCCTATTTCGTACCAAAAGGACAAAGAAATTACCAATAGAGATGACCACTGGGAGGAAGGAGGGAATGGAGGGAGAAAGGAAAACTTTGCACTGCAATCTTTCTTTCTTTTTTTTTTTTTTAAATTTTTTAGATTTTATTTATTCATTTGACACAGAGAGATCACAAGTAGGCAGAGAGGGAGGCAGAGAGAGAGAGAAAGGAGGAAGCAGGCTCCCCGCAGAGCAGAGAACCCGATGTGGGACTTGATCCCAGGACCCTGAGATCATGACCTGAGCCGAAGGCAGCGGCTTAACCCACTAAGCCACCCAGGCGCCCAACAATCTTTCCAATATTTTTTAAAAATTTTGAGTTAGGTGAATGTATTACTGATTCAAAAAGCAGTTAGAAAACAAAGCAAAACCCTGCTGGGTGCAGGAAACCTGCGCCCACATGACAAAATCCGAAATCCTGAGTCTGGTAAGACCCTTCAATAAGTGAACGAAGAATGTGTGATGGTTGAGTGGGAAGCAGGATCAGGTTTCTGGGGTTAAAATATGGACCTTCACCAGTCATTAGACATAAGACTTTGGGCACATGATCCTAACTCTCTAAGCTTTCTCTGTAAAATGGGTATCAGTCCCCTACCACTGGGTTGTGAGGGGTGAGATAAGCCACAGGAATGCTCAGCACAAAGCCCGACACAGTGTCAGAGACCAGTCAATGCCGGCTATTTATTATTAATAATCTCACTCCAATCTCTTTCCAGACTTCAATATCTAATTTGCCTAGGCTCTGAAACTTTTCTCATTTCCTGGATTTTTTAACTTTTATAACTGGCTTTCTGATCACCCTGGTCTCTGTGCTCTTCTTGGATGAATCACCACCTCTAATAACCAAATCTAACCCTCTAGCCCAGACTTCTCTCCTAAGCTGTAGACTGTCTAAAGCCCCTAAATGACTCGTCACCATTCACTTCTGGATGCTCCTGTCACGGTAAGACTCTGTACCCAATTTCACTGTGGAGAACTGCATTCTGCAACTCCAGCTGGGCACCCTACAATTCTACTCAACGCTGACACTGTCCACCCAGAGGAACCGGTCCCAGCAGTTGAAGGCTCAGTCCCACGAGACTATGCCCCACTTCAGAGGCCAGCTGTAAGCCTGGGTTGTCACCTGCGCTTCTGACTGGCTTATATATCAGGGGTCCATGAGCCCCATCTTGGGGTTTGATTTGCTAGGACAGAAGAATATATGATGGGGAAAGGACAATCTCTTTAGTAAATGCTGTTGGGAACACTGGACGGTCATATGCAGAAGAACAAGAACTATATTACACCACAGACAGACATTAATTCAAAATGGACTGAAGACCTGAAACCATAAAACTCCTAGGACACACCAGCAGTCAACTCCCCGACGTCAGTCTGGGTGATGAGGTTTTGATTTTTTGGATAGGATACCAAGAACATAAGCAACAAAAGCGAAAATGAACAAGCTAAAAAGCTTCTGCACAGTCAAAGAGACCATGGACAAAATGAAAAGAGGCTAGTACCCAAAATATAAAAAAAAACAAACTCCTACAACTCAAAGGCAAAAAACCAATCTGATTAAAAAATGAGCAGAAGATCTGAATACACATCTTTCCAAAGATATACAAGTGCCAACAGTTGCATGAAAGATGTTCCACATCACTGGTCATCAGAGAAATCCAAATCAAAACCACAATAAGATACCATCAAACACACAGACAAATAGTGCTGGTGAGGATGTGGAGAAAAGGCAAGTCTTGGGTACCACTGGTGGGAATGTGAATTGGCATAGTAAGGTATATATCATAGTATGGTAAACGCTATGGAGGTCCTCAAAAAACTAAAAAAATGGAACTCCCGTATGATCCAGCAGCTCTACTTCTAAGTATCCGAAAGAAAAAAAAGAAAGAAAGAAAAAGAAAAGAAAACACTTTAACTCGAAAACCTATCTGCACCTCCATGTTCACCGCAGCATCATTTATGACAGCCAAGCCGTGGAAACAAGCTAAGTGTCCGCTGATGAGTGAGTGAGGATGTGCCATATATGCACAATGGACTATGACTCAGCCATAAAAAGAATGAAATCTTGCCATCTGCAACAACATGGATGGGACTTTGAGGGCATTATGCTAAATGAAACAAGTCAGAAAAAGACAAATACCATATAGTTTTATTATATGCAGAATCTAAAACCAAAACCAAAACCAATGCAAAACCAAGTTCTTAGATAGAAGTCTGGTAGCTGCCAGAGGTGGGTGAAATGGGTGAAGGGGTCAAAAGGCACAAACTTCCAGTTAGAAGATAAATCAGCCCGGAGATGTGAAGTACAGAAATGCGCCTATTAAGTTAGTAGACCATAACGAAAGTTGCCATGTGAAAAGATCGTAAGAGTTCCAATCACAAGAAAAAAATCCCATAACTATGTATATAATGACAGATGTTAACCAGACATTGTGGTAATCATTTCACCATAAATAAAATTTCAAGTCATTACGAAGCACACCTGAGACTAATTTAAGTGTTCAATGTCAATCACACTTCAAATAAAAAAAGAAATGGCCAGGGAGGCTCACAGGACTCAGGAAACCAGTTTACTCACTGGTTACTAGGTGTATTGCAGAGGACACATTTCAAAAGCCCAGTGAAGACATACACAGGGCAAGGTCTCAGACCAATGAGCTTCTGTCCTCATGGAATTTGGGGCCTGGCCGGCGGCACATGGAAACATCCTGCTTCACCAACCTGGAAACTCCCAAACTCCATACTATTGGGATTTTTATGGAGGCTTTCTCCAGTAGGCACGATCTATTATAAACTCTATTCTCAATCCCTCTCCCCTCCCTGGAAAATGGAGGGCGGGGAGCTGAGAATTCCAGGCTTCCAGCTACGCTTGTCGTTCTGGTGACCAGCCCACACAGAGCCTCCTCATTAGAACAAGAGATACTCCCCATGCTCTTAAAGGCTTAGGAATTTACCAGGGTTTTCTGAGCTCTCCCTCAGGCACCGGGGGCAGAGACCGGTATATATCTTTCTTGTTATTTCACACAAGAAAACAAAATATCCAAAATTTGATTCATGATCTTCCTCCTCTTCATACATTCCTAAGACAGCTGACAGCTTTGTAATACACTGAGTCATCCAATTCAGGAACTGGGAGTCATTCTTAATTTTTTCCTTCTCTCTCTCAGTTGTCCCACTCAGCCCAAATGTTCACCAAATTCATTCCATTCTAATTGCTGAGCATCTCTTAACGCTTCCTACCCGCTGTCCGTGCTCGAGCTATGACTCGCCCTGTATATGCGCAGAGTACGGCGGCCACCACGCGCTCCCAGCTCTCACCCCACCCCCGTCCCAATGCAGCCTCCACGACACTGCTGTGGCTGGTTTTCCAAAATTCCAATCTGGTTTTCCCATGCTCCAGCCCTTTTAATGGCCTCCCAGTGTCTAAGGAAAAGGTCTCCACTTCTAAGCCTGGTGCACGAGGCCCATTGGACACCATCCTGACCACCTGCCTTTCTCTCTCACCAGCCCCGAGCCTCCCTTCACTGTAGCTCAACTCCCCTGAGCTTGCCACAGGCTTCTCTTGCTTCTTGTCACCCCTGTCTACACACTGTCCTCACCTGAAGCAGACTTGACTCCGGAGCCTGTGCACTGGATGGGAACAAAGTCACATTATTTTCATTAACAACTGTTTTATTTTAAAGATTTGTTTAGTTGAGAAAGAGAGAGCACACGCAGGCGCATGCAGGAGCCGGGGGAGAGGGGCAGAGCAAGAAGGAGAGAGAGTCTTAAGCTGATTCTTCACTGAATATGGGGCCTGAATGGGACTCAATCCGACAACCCTGAGATCATGACCTGAGCTGAAACCAAGAGTCGGATGCTTACCTGACTGAGCCACCCAGGTGCCCCTTTATTTTCATTAACTTCTATGTGAAACTTAGTGTTCCTTCAATTAGGACAGTAGGAAGCAAACCATGGCGGTATTAACATTACCTGTGACTCTTTCGCCGGAAGAAACCACAGACTTTTCATATCATATCAATCATTGTTGCAAAGTATCATTTATACTGTCTGAAATTATGACAGTTACTGGATCACTGCTAGATCTGTTATTTAATGTGTTAAATAATAATGAAGCACAAGCTTATAGATGGCAAGCTTCGAATTTTTGATAACGAAACTAGATTTCAATATTATTGATTTCATTTGTAAAAGTCTATGTATTCAAATGTGTGCCTTTAAAAAACACTAATCTTTTTTTTTTTAAAGATTTTATTTATTTATTTGACAGAGACAGAGATCACAAGTAGGCAGAGAGGCAGGCAGAGAGAGAGGGGGAAGCAGGCTCCCTGCTGAGCAGAAAGCCTGATGTGGGGCTCGATCTCAGCACCCTGAGATCAGGACCTGAACTGAAGGCAAAGGCTTAACCCACTGAGCCACCCAGGCGCCCCTAAAAAACATTATTCTTTTTTTTTTTTTTAAAAGATTTTATTTATTTTATTGACAGAGAGAGATCACAAGCAGATGGAGAGGCAGGCAGAGAGGGAGATAGCGGGAAGCAGGCTCCCTGCTGAGCAGAGAGCCCGACACGGGACTCGATCCCAGGACCCGGAGATCATGACCCGAGCCAAAGGCAGCGGCTTAACCCACTGAGCCACCCAGGAGCCCCCTTTTTTTTTTTTAAATTTTACTTATTCATTTGAGAGAGAGAGAGTGAGAGTGGAGAAGTCAGAGGAAGAGCAGACTCCCCACCGAGCAGGGAGCCCGATGCGGGACTCGATCCCAGGACTGCAGGATCAGGACCTGAGACGAAGGCAGTTGCTCAACCAACTGAGCCACCCAGGCGCCCCCAAAAAACACTATTCTAAGGAAAGATCCCCAAGCTTCTCCAGCATGCCAAGAGTCTGTAGTACAAAAAAGGTTGAAAGTCCCAACACCTAGGACGTTCTTTCCCACTGTACCGCCCTGAGGTAGTGCTACTCTCCCTTTAAGACCTGAATGAAACGCCACCTTCACCAGGAAACCACCACCCTGACCTGCACATCTCCCCTTTCCGTCCATGCCGTCACGGGCCCTCTGTACCTGTCTGGCTTCCCCATCAAATGAAGTTCCTTGGGGGCAGGGAGGTGTCATTCATTTCTAGATAGTTCAGAGCCCACCACACAGAAGGGAAATAAAATTGTGTTGAAAGAATATTAGCAGATGAAATATAGATAGTCTGAAAATCCAGGTCTGAATCCTGGCTAAGAGTAGCTACATGACTCAGGGAAGTCCTCCAACTCTTCTGAGATTTACGTGGGTAAATCTCCCTTATTCACTGCACTCTTTTGTCAAGAGGATCAACATAAGGTAACTGTATGAAAGTGCTTTGTCAAGTTGCAAGGGTTATGCAGAATTTGGTTGTTTTATCAAGTTATCTAATATTTTTAAAAACTGATGGGGCACCTGGGTGGCTCAGTGGGTTAAGCCTCTGCCTTCAGCTCAGGTCATGATCTCAGGGTCCCGGGATTGAGCTCCGCATCAGGCTCTCTGCTTGGTGGGGAGCCGAGTCTCTCTCTCTCTCTCTCTCTGCCTGTCTCTCTGCCTACTTGTGATCTCTGTATGTCAAATAAATAAATAAAATCTTAAAAAAAAAAAAACAA
This sequence comes from Mustela erminea, assembly GCF_009829155.1. Lineage (NCBI taxonomy): Eukaryota > Metazoa > Chordata > Mammalia > Carnivora > Mustelidae > Mustela > Mustela erminea. The sequence goes on from NC_045630.1 coordinate 23,702,581, forward strand.
CAACCCAAAACTGTGCTAAGGTCAGCTCATTATTTAAAACCTATCTCCAGTGCAATCCCTCTATCTGCCTTAATTTTTGTATACCCCCAAATTCAGATGTTGAGCTCTTAATCCCAGTGTGGTGGTATCTAGAGGTGGGACTTTTGAGGGGAGCACTCATGTTGGGATTAGTGTCCTTCTAAGAAGGACTCTCTGCAAGACATAGCAAGACAGTGGCTGACTATAAACCAGGAAGAGGGTCCTCACCAGAACCCAAGCATGCTGGCACCCTGACCCTATACCCCACCTCCAGAACTGTGAGGAATAAGTCTCTACTGTTTAAGCCACATCATCCATGACGTCTTGTGATGGCAGCCCACACTCAAACACTGCGTGTGCTGCAGGCTGTATCCAGAAGCTCATTCCCCAAAAGTACCAGTCTTGTGTACTTCCAGGTTTTTAGGCTCTCGTTCCCATGATGACTTCCTATTATTTTGCCTCATGCCCCTTCCTTTTGCTGCCGGGGTAGCTCTTACTGATTCTTCAATACTCAGTCTAGTTGCTAATAGCCTCCTCTACAAACTTTATCCTGGCCTCTCCGACCCCCACACTCGGCACCATGTAGGAGAGTGAACCTGTGAGTCTCCAGAGAGCGGGGCTCTGGCCTACTCTTCTTGACCTCCTCTCATCCATCAAAAAGTCATGTCTGCCAGAGCACAGAACTGGACCAGCAAAAGTAATTAGAAAACACATGAAACAAATCACTGACACTGTTCACTTTGGGTTATTTGTAAGAACAGCTTAAGCCTTAGCCCTGTAGGTTTAAATTCTGAAAGATGACTCCGTCACCAGTCCTTTAAATATCCAATTTCAGGGGCACCTGGGTGGCTCAATGGGTTAAAGCCTCTGCCTTCGGCTCAGGTCATGATCCCAGGGTCCTGGGATCGAGCCCCGCATTGAGCTCTCTGCTCAGCAGGCAGCCTGCTTCCTCCTCTCTCTGCCTGCCTCTCTGATTACTTGTGATCTCTGTCTGCCAAATAAATAAATGAAATCTTAAAAAAAATATATTCAATTTCACCTCATTTCAAATATAAATCCATTCATTCTAGCAAAGCAAGGTGAAATTCATCTGGCAATGTCTGTTTCAACAGTCATATTGTAACGCGGAGCACCGTGTCATTGAGAATGTCACCACGAGGAGGCTGAGACAAGAGACCATGGCACCTCTGACTTCTTCCCATTCTCACCGTGCCCACGAGCAGAACAGGAGTGAGAAAGTTAGCTCAGATGCCTGACCTCAGAGTGAGAGAACAGAGCACAGAGGCCAGGGACCAGAGTCAAGTTCATGCACAGTGGGTTACAGGCTGACCCTTGCGGGTTAGAAGGCAGTGGTCATCTTCCAGGCCCAGATCCAACCTTCCAAGGGCATTTCTGACCCTCTTTCAGAGCTGCCTTATAGTTCCCTCAATTCTAAGGAGACAGTTACCAAGAAAATACATGTATATGAAAAATCCACCAAGTCAAAGATACACATACAGTAATGGATTTAGGCCAAAATCTGAGTCTGAGATTTACTTTAGGATCAGGCAGAAGAGGAGGCGCCTGGGGGGCTCAGTTGGTTAAGCCGCTGCCTTTGGCTCAGGTCATGATCCCAAGGTCCTGGGATGGAGCCCTGCATCGTGCTCCCTGTCATCGGGCAGTCCCCCCAATTCAAGCTTGTGTTATCTCTTAAATTAATAAAACATTAAAAAAAAAAAAAAAAAAAGATCAGGCAGAAGGAAACAAAGTTATTACCTATTTACACTATCAGTAAATGACCTCACTTCCTACCTTCACACAGCCAAGTACATGTCAGGGAAAACTCTCACTTTCTGGCCATCTACCTACCGTTAGGATCCATATCCCCCAGTAGCCTAAAAACAAGTGGCCCAATATGTTTTTGTACTCCCTTGAGTTCTTCAATTCTTAAAAGTCACAAACCAGCTTACTCAATGATGTCCCACTTAACTTTTTAACTACTCCCCTAGTTAAATGTCCTCTATAATCTTACCTACGGTTAGGAAGGTGCTCAAGAGCTGCTCCGTGGCAACGGGCTTGATCTCTGTCCGTAGATTAACAAATCTGCCAACCACCAAGGGGGCGCGACGGAAACCCAGAATCCTGGTTTGGGAGGTTGAAGAACAAAAGAGAAAAATCTTTGGGGGGTGTATTTTATAAAGAAAATATATTGCTGATTGGTAGGTATATATATGTATATTTCTATTTATACGTGTTTAAAATTTTTTTTTTTTTAAGTAATCTCTACCCCCAGTGTGGGGCTTGAACTCACAACCCTGAGATCACAAGTCCCATGCTCTACTGACTGAGCCATCAAGATGTACGTAATGTATTTTAATATGCACTTCAGCAAAAAGGGTGAGGCAAACCTAGCAAAATGAGAGCAACCGTTAAACTTGGGGAATGAGTATATGGATTCATTAAACTATTCTAATTCTTTAGATATTTTTCATAGTAAAACTTTTAAACCAATTTCAACAAAGCATTAAAAAAACAGGCTTATTCCTATACATGTGTTCAAAGCTTTGGATAAAACAGCACATTGGCAGAAAACTATACAGATTAATCTAAAAAGATAAACCCAGGGAACAACTAAATACAGATATATTTGAAGATGCTTCTCTCTGATGGTCTAAAAGATCAACCTAATGGTTGAAAAAAATCATTTTTAAAAAAATGAATTTTCCTGGCTACAAAATACACTCACTGAAGAAACGTTGGAGGGGGCAGGATTTGGACCACACAGAAAAGTTACAATGAAGAAAATAAAGATCATCCATAACTGCACAGCCCAGAGATAACTACTGACATTTTGGTATATGAGCATTTTTTTCCTTTACACATGTATGTAAACACACACAAACACATTCTTGTGTATAGACACACAATTGAGATTATACAAACACAGTTGGGTATCCTGCTTTTCACTCATTATGAGCCCTTCCTCATGTCATGATAAAACCTTTCCAAACAGCTACATAAAGGAATAATGCATTGTTCAGGGCTGCTGATGGTCTTAAACTCAATCTTCTAAAAGCCACAAAAGTAGATCAACAGATGGGTCAAAATAACATAAAGATCGATAAAGCCTCCTATGGTCAGACAAAGTGGTTAAATCCTCATGTGGCGAAACAGCAACCCAGAGCAGAAAACGAGCAGGAGCCGTTGCTGGTAAAGAGAGCGGGGAGGTCCTTTTTCTCCCCACTGACCACCATCAGGCCAACCACTAGCAGCCAGTCCAGTGCCGAGGGGCCATGTCGTGGGGGCATGTGAGCCCGGCTGGGGTGGCAGTTAACAAAAGGGGTAGGGGGCCTGGCTAGAGAAGAACTTTCAGACTCTGAGGGAGGTTTCCCTTTGAAACGCAAGACCTCCCAGAGCACAGGTCATGAACTGAAACATTAGTAGATTTAATTAACATCAAAGGGAGTGATTTCTGTACAAAGACTACTTCACTCTAAGTAAACAAATAGGTGTTGTGGTGTGAAAAGATACAGACATGTTAAATTTTGCTAATAATGGCTGCGGAAAACCAAAAATCACTAAGAATGAGGTATCCCTTTACATATCTTAGATGAACACAAATTCGTGTGCTGGATGAAATACTGGTATATGAAATATTGGTATCGGTAGGGGAAAACGATCTTCACGTGCTGCTGGTGTCTGTCAACTGGGACATCAGGTTGGGAATGAAGAAAACGAAAAAATGAGCTCTTGGAAAGACTGATGCTAGCAGGCCTTTAAGTGAGGAACAAGATTTACCCAATTCTCTACCGCTAAGTCTTAAAAAGAGGCAGTGAAAAACTCATGGTATTGTGAACATTTATTTAACCTTTTCCATTATCACTGGATATTTAGACTGCCACTAGTTTTTCACTACTGAAAATTTCACGCTACGGCTAAGATCCTGGATATATGTTAACTCTGAATTCCATTATTTCTCCAGGTACTTCCTAGAAATACATTCTTAAAAATATCTTAGATATTGGCGTAAAAAGGTAGTTACTCATCTAAAGGCCAGGAGCATTCAGGTTTCCGATATATAATGCCAGAGTTCTTAAAAAGAAAGATGGAACTGATTAACAATGCCACAAGCTGCATCCAAATCTCAATGCATTCCTTCCAATATAGTACTACCTTTTTTTTTTTTTTTTAATCTGGCCATTCTCAGCAGAAGAATCCCATTGTTTCAAATGGATTTTTTGTTGTTGTTGTTCCTGGTGAGGATGAACCACCCCCCCCCCGCCATATTTATTAGCAATTGATCATTTCTATTCAGTCAACTGTGCCCTTAGATCATTTCCTATTAAAGTTTTAGCATATATACAGATTTGCATAAACATTTATATATTAAGGTTGCTAATGCTTGGATTACATTAGATTCAAGTATTTTCTCCTACTTTGCTTTCAAATTTCATTTGATGTTTCCTGACATTGGAGTTAATTGTATTTAGCTGTGTCTGCTGGAATAGCTTTTTCTTTGCAATTTTTCAATTATTGCTTTTATGCCTAGAAAATCCTTCCTAATCCAGAAAAGAAAAAAATCACCTTTATTTTCTTCTGGTTTCCTTTATGTATTCATTTAACAACTATTGTGAATAATTCTTCTAAAGTCTGTCAGTATGCCTGGACAAAGGAGCTGCTCAGAAGGGCAAGCGAGCTACCAGACACTCCAGTTACCAGGCTCTTGGCGAGGCCTGTGCTGAAAAAATACTAATTTTCCTAGTTAGCTTACATATTTTGAATTTATAACCGTTTTGCTTTTGGAATTATTCTGGTTACTAAAGCCAAGCATCTCCTGTGTGAAGGATAGTAAAATTGATTATATATGTCATGCTGTATGCTTCTAGGATAAGTGAGTATTACTTAAAACAAAAATAAAGCAAAACAAAAAAACCAGCACTGTCAGGCCCAGTTAATGATCAGTTCAGTTCAGGGACTTGAGTTCCAGCTCTGGTTTTCATCCTGCCATTTTCTTTACCAAGAATATCTTCACTCATGGTGTCAGAGGGCATACCAGAAGGAAATGATCTTAAAAAGTGGAGAGTGAAGATATGTACTCAGGTTTTCCGAGAACCACCCAGATTACGAAGGACTCGTGCGACTTGAATGGAATCCGTCAATCAGCTACCTCGAGTAGGTACCAAGTCAAAGTTATTCGAGTTGCTCGAAAGAGTCCACAAGTCCTCTCCAAGATGTTTTTAAATGGAAACAAAGCAAAGTAACCCTCCGGGATGACACATACCTGTCCAAATGAAAGGCTGCTACCTCTGCATTGTGTCTATCATAACCAGCATATGGCTCCCCTTCTACCACATAGTCTCGGTTATACCTGCAGAGTGAACGGGAAGCACAGATGGAGACGTGAATTACATCGGCACCGCACGTGACAGCACAGCAGAAGTAAACACGCCTGACTCCACCCTACGGAGGGCTTCCCTGCCAAAGCGGAGCGGGGCTGTGGACTCGGACGAATCTGGAAGAGGGGGTAAAGATGAAGTGGAGAAGGAACCTAGATTTCTCTATCTGCTTCAGCAATCACTCTATGAATAGAACACACAAGACGTTCTTTCTACTCCTCTGAAAGACTTTCCATGTAGTCTAAGTAAAACTCAAAGGTCGTTTTCTGGAAGGCAAGGACTATCTCTGTATCTCTACCATGATGTGAAGCCTACAGTTGGTGCTTATTGAATGTTTGATACCATTTTTATTAGACTGAACTGAAGAAATGAAGGGAACCCTATAATCAAAATGTCTGTATTACCAGAATGGCTATGGCAAGGCTTATAAGAGAAGTTTAAATTTCTTGGAAATAAATGGTCTTCATATGCCTCAGTGTTTGTTTAATGAGTAGGCAAAGGTGCATTTGAAAAAAGCTGTTTAACAAACCATCCTCTTTTTCTCTGTTTACATTTACGATGATGCTATAGTGGCAGGGATCCCAGACTGGCACAGGAGCTAGGCATATAGTTCTGTCATCACCTGTCTGGGTAACCTTGAGCAAAACTGTTCTCTTCTCTGGGTCTTAGATTCTTCTTTTATAACATACTAGGGGCTGGACTAGGTAGCAATTTCCAAGATCTCTTTCATCTTAAACTCTACTCTGATGATTGTTCCATCACATGCATGACATCAACAAAAGATAATCAAAACTGGCATATTTCTTTCTACCAATCATAAAGAAAGATACCATTTAATGATTAATTGGGAAGAAAGAAGACACTAAAGCTGCCTATGACCACTACTGTTTGCCTACATTTCCCTGAATCAAAAGACCTATTACACTTTCCAGGCAAGTATAAAATAGAAATGAACGGAGGCCGGAGGGAAGAGGAGCTGCTCCACTGGGGACACATGGACTGGGGAAGTGGGCGACGGTGCTGTCAAAGGCTGTGAGCTTCACTGTAAATGATCTTGGAGTCAAAAGTGACACAAATCATGCCCACAAAACACATTATCAAGGCAAAGTGACAGAACACTTCTGTCGGAAGACAGCTGTGCATCACCCCCTGGCTGGAAGGCCAGTTTCTTCTTAGCATGGTCGGTACACTCCAACGTCATTTCTCATTTCTAGTGTCAAAGCATTATTCAGACTACCTAGGATTCCACTGGCTGCCTCCTGAAAAAGCCTCAATTTTTAAATAGAACTGCAGCAAAAGCAGACACTATTCCAGCAAGTCTCTGTCCAACACAGCTGTAGGCTGTCCGCAGAGCTGGGGGACAATCCTGGAACACTTTCTGCGCTGGGGCTCCAGCGGAGCCACAGGGACATGTGTGCACTGCGCAATCCACTCCTTCCAGTAAAAGGTTCAAGAGCTTTCCAATACCCCGAGGCGGCTCGGGGGGTGAAATGTTAAACCCTACAGGAATCCAGGGACATTGCGGGTGGCCTGGAGGGGGAGGGAGGGAAAGAAGAGGGAAGATACGAATAAGAATCAAAGAGCTGCAGCCTCCCTGGCTCCCTGTGGGCTGTGTGAACTGTGGCGAGTCCCATCTCTGTGTCTCACCAACTCTGTGTCTCACCGCTCAAAGGAGCAGCTGGCCAGGCCGGACAAACCTCCAAGGTCCCTCCTAGCACATCCTAGGATCACTCCCTTATTTCTCCCCACTCTGAGGCCTAAATTGCTATCTTGTCTTCCCACCATAACTAGTCTTGGCCTGTGAAAGCCCATCTACCTCCGGAACGCCGACAACTACACGGAGGGAAAAAAAAAAATCACTTCTCTAACGTAAGGCAAAAACATGCAAATATAAGCATCACTGTCTGCCCATAAATCCCACCCACCATGCACATCTCCTATCTCTAACAGGAGGACATGGCCATTGGGGCTTCAGAAGCCCAGAAACCATGAGCGGCTCGTAGAGAGGGGTGCACGTGCCGTCTCAGCAGCTGGGACGCAGAGCCTCCTCTCAGCAGAGAGTGATCCATCTTAAGTCACTGACAGAGCAGCAAAATTCATATAGTAACTGCCAATAAATCACTCCTATCCTTCTGGTGAAGGACATCAGCATCTGACCAAGGACATTAATTTGTGCTTACACTGGAACTAAATAGCCTCGGAGGCCCCCAGGGTCAGAACAGCAATTTGCTAGGCGTCTCGGGGCCAGAGTCAATTTCTACAAGCACTGAAATGTGGACCCCCCCTCCTCCACAGCCAGTGACGGTGCCGGGTGTATCCATTGCAGGTCACCAGGGGCCGTGACCAGGAGGGCGACCCCCCACTGCAGGGCCCCTGTAGCTGGGGGTGGGGGGTGAGGCAGGACAGTCCCCTGGGGCTGGGAGTGACATGGGGATGGGGGGAGCTGGAACCAGTGGGACAGGAATCGAGAACAGGATGTGGAACGGAGGACCAGACTGCCAGGGGTGGACCATGAGGCTGTGGAGGCTGAGTTCTGTCTGGTGAGCAACACGAGGTCCTTGGATGTTTTCAAGCTGGGAACCCAGGGCTCACAAGGGCACATGGAGGGGTAACGAATGGGATCCACAGGAGGGTGTGGGAGAGAAAGGTACGGGGACGGATGTGGTGGTGGAAAGAGACAGGAGATGAAGCTACAGTGAACGGGTTGGTCCGTATGGTTCTCTGCTTCACCGCTCTCCACCTCCCGAGCCTCCCGCCCTCCATCTCTACTTGGTCCGAAGACCCCGCGCCACCTGCCAAGTGCCTGGACTAGGCCTGACAGGGTGCACTACCCAGAGTACCTGCCTTCTGACGCCTCCTGCTGGCTCACAGAGAGGATCTTCTTGAAACAGATCTTGAAACACCATCATGTTAAAAGCCCACAACTCATCTCTGTAAGTGAATTTCATTTCTGTTTCTCGTCTGCCTTCTTTCCATCACTCTGCTCACGCTGCTGCTCACCCAGGCCCACCAATCAAGGTCAAGGACTACATTTCAAGACTAAACTAGCGACTTCTGATGATGGTGCTGCAAGTGCTCACACTTACGGGAAGGCAGACAAACCGAAGAAAATTACACGTGTGTGGCAGAACACCGGCCGCTCAGACTCCGATCCCGCCACTTACGACAGGATGAACCTGTCCAGTTGGTTATTCTCCCTCAGCCTCAGTTTCTCATTCTAGACACAAGAGTTGTAACTACCCACAGCTGTGATGGAGGCTGGAAGCACAGACAGAAACAAAGCACTTTGTGTGGTGCCTGGAGAATGGTGTGTGTCCAGTGGAAAATATATCACAAGGTTATATACCCACATACCCACACTTTTTCCACATCACCTGCCAATCAGACTTTTCTGTTCTCCAAAAGCATGCCGTATATTTAACTTTCCTAATTTCCATATCTTCCGTACATCCCACCTCCCAGTTCCAGGCAAATGCAGACTTCTTCCCTTTCTAGGATCCCAACAAATTTGTTTTCCCGCTGCATATTATCTACTGACGGTAGGGCTGTGAAGACAGCTAAGCTAACCACTTTCATCACAGCTGAATGTTGTACATCTTTACCCCATATTTCTTCTCCTACCCCAGCAAGAGACCCAAAGGTATGTGTTATAATTCTCTCAAAAGCTCTATTAGGGAATGAAAAAAATGTTTAGTACACAGAAAACTTTAGACATTACCAACTTTGAGAAACTTCACTGGTAAATAATTCCTGGCAAAAGAATACAAATCACCATCATGTTAACGTATTTCAAATTCATATACTCACAGAAAACTATTTAAAAAATTGCCAAACAAATGATCTCTGCAGAGCCTTAGAGAAGTCCCCAAGGGATCACTGTCTAACAACATACAATTCAGCTCATTTTCTTGGATTTTGGACTGAGGTAACTAAAATGGTTCAGTTTTCTCCTCAAAACAGGTAGAACAACAATGAGGCATCACTACATATCTATCAGAATGGCTAAAATCCAAATCATTGACAACACCAAATGCTGGTGAGGATGTGGAGTAACGGAACTCCCATTCACTACTGGTGGGAATGTAAAACAGTACAGCTACTCTGGAAGACAGCTGGTCTATTTCTTTCAAAATTAAGCACACTCTCACCATGTGATCCAGCAATCATGCTCCTTGGTATTTAACCAAATGAGTTGAAAACTTTCATCTACAAAAAATGCGTACCTGAATGTTTATAGCAGCTTTATTCATAATTGCCCAGATGTGGAAGCAACCAAGATGTCCTTCAGCAGGTAAATGGATAAACAAAATGCGGTACATCCAGACAATGGAATATTATTCAGTAATAAAAAGAAATCAGCCTCAAGCCACAAAAAGACATGGAGGAAACGTAAATGCATTTTTGCTAAATGAGAGGAGCCAATCCGAAGAGGCCACAAAGGTATGATTCCAATTATATAGCACTCTGGATAAGGCTAAACTACGGAGACAGTAAAAGATCAGTGGTTGCCAGGGTTTAGGGGAGGGAAGGAGGGATGAGGAAGTGGAACACGGGGTAATTTTAGGGCAGGGAAGCTGTTCTGTAGGATATCGTAATGGTAGATACCTGTCATTACATGTTTATCAAAATCCACAGAAAGTACTACACAAAGCGTGACCCTTACTGCAAACAATGAACTTTAGTTAATAAACTAGTACTGGCCCATCAACTGTAACAAACGTGCCACACTAACAGAAGATGTTAATAATGGGGACCCTGGGGATAGATGGAAGGACCTCTATACTTTCCTCTCGATTTTTCTGGAAACCTAAAACTGCTCCAAAAAATAAAGTTTATTAATTGGAACAAAACCCATATGAAAGAATTGTGGCTTCAGTACTGCAAAGGGACTTCAGTCACTGTCTGAATCCAATCCCGCTCTGGCGCGCTCCTGCTCTATCCCTGGCATGTGGTTTCTTATCCAGCCTCCAACTGCACACTTTTGGTGACAAGTCACTTACTTCCTAACCAATTCATTTTGTATCTATCACAACTGGCACAAAGCACAAGTGTGATACCTTTAGAAAGCAAGGACAACTCTGCAGTCTTGTACAGAACCAAGACACGTTCCTATAAATCTCCTCTACTCGAAGAATCATGGAACAGTAGGAGCTAGAAAAGACTTGAGAGATCTTGTGGTTTACTCCCCTCATTTTACTGAGGAGAATACCAAGAGAAAGAGAGGAACAGTCTTAGAGAAATTACAAGCTACGTGAATCAACCAACTAGCTCAGAGGACTCCCAAGATGAAGACTTACCGCTTAGGCTTGAAGACGACTTTCTGTCCTCCTTCAAGTATCAGTAAGGCTTTCAGTTGTGTCCCTTTATAACCCACGTCAGCTTTAATGATTTTCTTGGTGGCCATGGCATGCATGATTGCCCCCAGCTCTGGTGTCTCTTCTGGGTACACTTCCCGGGGAACCACCCACTGGGCCGCAATCTCCCAAGGGGACTGCAAGGTGTGGTCCAGCTTGGGCACCAGCTCCACCCTCAAGCCAGCCATCATTCTGTGGAAAGCCCTCTGGTCCTCTCGGTTTGCGGCTGATGTGTCCAGGTTGTCAATCAGGAAAACTTTGGTGAAGATAAAGATGACAAGAAGAATCGCTAAGAGCACAACTCGCTGCTTTAGCTTCATGTTGACCTCTTTTCCTTCTCCCCTGACCCACTCTCTCTCACTTAGCAAGGAGAGCAGGTGGCGACAGTCAGCAAGGAGAGTCCATGCTTACGCGCACTGGTCCATTTCTTCACTGCAGTGCCTCCCACAACGCCTGCAAGGCCAAGCACAGAGCAATGTTCAGTCAGAAATCCTGTCCCTTCCACCCCAAATCTTCTGTGAACCTCCAGCATCTTACTCACTCTTTTATTCTTGCTAATCCCATGCCTGAGAGGACCCAATAGTTTAAAACAAACCAGCGTGGAGAAGGACTTCATAGGTGAGAACCGGGTACAAAGGAAAATTTAAAGCAAATACTCCTGTTTCAATAGGGTGCAGAGTCAGCCAGGAAGCCCCGGACTGGCTACAAATTCCAGAACAGACCACCAACACAGCGAGGAGAAAGAGCATGACGAAAGCAACGCAAAGAGACGCCTAACTCCTTCACTTTCATTTTTACCTTTCAAAATCCATACAGGATTTTTGACCATCTAAAACCACCAGTATTTGGAAACTTTCCAGTTCTTATCTCCTCTCAATGTTAAGTTTTATGACACGCTGTAAGTCAGGAACTTCTAAAAGTGC